>NC_036253.1:3529571-3550246 GCF_002742605.1 Olea europaea var. sylvestris | reverse complement strand
TTCTATATTTTCTTTTTCTGTGTATTCCTATTTTCTACATAAACTAATTTGTTTTATTTATTTTCAATTTTTTCCTTGGTATTTAGGACTTCAATATTTGAAGCTGATTTTTCCCAATGGGTAAGTTTGTTTCCTTTTTTTTTTCTTCTTTAGTTCTTTGTTTGTATTATTTTTTAAAATGATGGTTTATGTGACTTCCAAACTGTTCTTCCTTGGTTTTTATTTATTATTTAGATTTATTTTGATTTTCTATTGGTTGACTGGATATCTAGGGTTTCAAAGTGTTATTTGTTATTTGTAATTTTGTGTTATTTTCTTTCTAGCTTAGATTTGAAGATTTAGGATTTTAGTGTCCTTTTGTCTTCTTCTTCTTCAATTTTTTTTTATTTTTATATTTTTATGCTTATTGTCTTTGTTTTAAAATTTACATTTTATAGATGTTATTTTTTTTGTTGGTAACCTCAAGATTTACTCTTCGAATGTGTTCGAACTGTTAAAATGTTGAAAGTTCAAAATTTATTTTTGGTCTTCTATATTTTCTTTTCCTGTGTATTCCTATTTTGTGTATAAACTAATTTGTCCGATTTATTTTCAATTTTTTTCCTAGGTATTTAGGACTTCAATATTTGAAGCTGATTTTTCTCAACGAGTAAGTTTGTTTCCTTTTTTCCTTTTTTAGTTATTTGTTTGTATTATTTTTTTAAATGATGGTTTATGCGCTTCCAAACTGTTCTTCTTTGAATTTTTATTTATTGTTTAGATTTAATTTGGCTTTCTATTGGTTGACTTGATATCTAGGGTTTCAAAGTGTTATTTGTTGTTTGTAATTTTGTGTTATTTTCTTTCTAGGTTAGATCTGAAGATTTAGGATTTCAGTGTCCTTATGTCTTCTTCTTCTTCAATTTTTTTATATTTTTATATTTTTATGCTTATTGTCTTTGTTTTGAAATTTACATTTTAAAGATGTTATTTTTGTTGTTGGTAACCTCAAGGTTTACTCTTCGAATGTGTTTTCTAATTGTTAAAGTGTCGAAAGTTCAAAAATTATTTTTGGTCTTCTATATTTTCTTTTTTTGTGTATAAACTATTTCGTTTTATTTATTTTCAATTTTTTCCTTGGTATTTAGGACTTCTATATTTGAAACTGATTTTTCCCAGCAGTTAAGTTTGTATCCTTTTTTCTTTTTATAGTTCTTTGTTTGTATTATTTTTTTAAATGATGGTTTTATGTGCTTTCAAATTGTTCTTCTTTGTTTTTTTTTTTATTGTTTAGATTTATTTTGGTTTTCTATTGGTTGATTGGATATCTAGGGTTTGAAAGTGTTATTTGTTGTTTGTAATTTTGTGTTACTTTCGTTCTAGGTTAGATCTGAAGATTTAGGATTTCAGTGTCCTTTTGTCTTCTTCTTCTTCAATTTTTTTTAATATTTTTTATTAATTTTAACGCTTATTGTCTTTGTTTTGAAATTTACTTTTTAAAGATGTTATTTTTGTTGTTGGTAACCTCAAGATTTACTCTTTGAATATGTTTTCTTACTGTTAAA
This sequence comes from Olea europaea var. sylvestris, assembly GCF_002742605.1. Lineage (NCBI taxonomy): Eukaryota > Viridiplantae > Streptophyta > Magnoliopsida > Lamiales > Oleaceae > Olea > Olea europaea. The sequence goes on along the minus strand of NC_036253.1, from coordinate 3,548,702 downwards.
GTGTTAGAAGTTCAAAAATTATTTTTGGTTTTCTATATTTTCTTTTTCTGTATATTCCTATTTTGTGTATAAACTAATTTGTTTTATTTATTTTCAATTTCTTCCTTGGTATTTATGACTTCAATATTTGAAGCAGATTTTTCCCAACAAGTAAGTTTGTTTTCTTTTTTAGATCTTTGTTTGTATTATTTATTTTAAACGATGGTTTATGTGCTTTCAAACTATTCTTTGTTTTTTTGATTTATTTTGGTTTTCTATTAGTTGATTGGATATCCAGGGTTTCAATGTTTTATTTGCTGTTTGTAATTTTTTGTTATTTTCGTTCTAGGTTAGATATGAAGATTTAGGATTTCAGTGTCCTTTTGTCTTCTTCTTTTTCAAATTTTTTATTTTTATTTTTACGCTTATTGTCTTTGTTTTGAAATGTACTTTTTAAAGATGTTATATTTGTTGTTGGTAACCTCAAAATTTACTCTTCGAATGTGTTTTCTTACTCTTAAAGTGTTGAACGTTTAAAAATTATTTATGGTCTTCTATATTTTTTTTTCTGTGTATTCCTATTTTGTGTATTAACTAATTTGTTTTATTTATTTTCAATTTTTTCCTTGGTATTTAGGACTTCAATATTTGAAATTGATTTTTCCCAATGGGTAAGTTTGTTTCATTTTTTAGTTATTTGTTTGTACTATTTTTTTAAATGATGGTTTATGTGCTTCCAAACTGTTCTTCTTTATTTTTTTAATTTATTGTTTAGATTTATTTGAGTTTTCTATGAGGTGACTGGATATCTAGGGTTTCAATGTGTTATTTGTTATTTGTTATTTGTTGTTTGTAATTTTGTGTTATTTTCGTTCTAGGTTAGATTTGAAAATTTAGGATTTCAGTGTCATTTTGTCTTCTTCTTTTTCAATTTTTTTTTAACGCTTATTGTCTTTGTTTTGAAATTTACTTCTTAAAGATGTTATTTTTGTTGTTGGTAACCTCAAAATCTATTTTTCGAATGTGTTTTCTTACTATTAAAGTGTTGAAAGTTAAAAAATTATTTTTGGTCTTCCATATTTTCTTTTTCTGTATATTCCTATTTTGTGAATAAATTAATTTGTTTTATTTATTTTCAAAATTTTCCTTGGTATTTAGGAGTTTAATATTTGAAACTGATTTTTCCCAACGAGTAAGTTTGTTTCCTTTTTCCCTTTTTTAGTTATTTGTTTGTATTATTTTTTTAAATGATGGTTTATATGCTTCCAAACTGTTCTTCTTTTTTATTTATTTATTATTTAGATTTATTTTTGTTTTCTATTAGTTGAATGGATATCTAGGGTTTCAATGTTTTATTTGTTGTTTGTAATTTTGTGTTATTTTCGTTCTCGGTTAGATCTCAAGATTTAGGATTTCAGTGTCCCTTTTTTTCTTCTACTTCAATTTTTTTTTTTTTAATGCTTATTGTCTTTGTTTTGAAATTTACTTTTTAAAGATGTTATTGTTGTTGTTGGTAACCTCAAGATTTACTCTTCGAATGTATTTTCTTAATGTTAAAGTGTTGAAAGTTCAAAAATTATTTTTGATTTTCTATATTTTCTTTTTCTGTGTATTCCTATTTTGTGTATCTACTAATTTGTTTTATCTATTTTCAAATTTTTCCTTGGTATTTAGGGCTTCAATATTTGAAGCTGATTTTTCCCAACGAATAAGTTTGTTTCCTTTTTACCTTTTTTAGTTCTTTGTTTGTATTATTTTTTTAAATGATGGTTTATGTGCTTCCAAGCTGCTCTTCTTTGGTTTTTTTTTTTTAAATTTATTTTTTAGATTTATTTTGGTTTTCTATTAGTTGAATGGATATCTGGGGTTTCAATGTGTTATTTATTGTTTGTAATTTTGTGTTATTTTCATTCTAGGTTAGATCTGAAAATTTAGGATTTCAGTGTCTTTTTGTCTACTTTTTCTTCAATTTCTTTTTTTTTAATTTTTTACGCTCATTGACTTTGTTTTGAAATTTACTTTTTTAAAGATGCTATTTTTGCTGTTGGTAACCTCCAGATTTGCTCTTTGAATGTGTTTTCTTACTGTTAAAGTGTTGAGAGTTCAAAAATTATTTTTGGTCTTCTATATTTTCTTTTTCTGTGTATTCCTATTTTGTGTATAAACTAATTTGTTTTATTTATTTTCAATTTTTTCCTTGTTATTTAGGACTTCAATATTTGAATCTGATTTTACCCAACGGGTAAGTTTGTTTCCTTTTTTCCTTTTTAGTTCTTTGCTTTTATAATTTTTTAAAATTATGGTTTATGCTCTTCCAAACTGTTCTTCTTCGTTTTTATTTATTTATTGTTTAGGTTATTTTTGTTTTCTATTGGTTGACTTGATATCTAGGGTTTTAATGTGTTATTTGTTGTTTGTAATTTTGTGTTATTTTCGTTCTAGGTTAGATCTGAAGATTTAGGATTTCAGTGTCCTTTTGTCTTCTCCTTCTTCAATTTTTTCCTTTTTCTCTTTTTTTTTTTATTTTTTTTATTTTTATGCTTATTGTCTTTGTTTTGAAATTTACTTTTTAGAGATGTTATTTTTGTTGTTGGTAACATCAAGATTTACTCGAATGTGTTTTCTTACTGTTAAAGTGTTGAAAGTTCAAATTTTATTTTTGGTCTTCTATATTTTCTTTTCCTGTGTATTCCTATTTTGTGTATAAACTAATTTGTCTGATTTATTTTCAATTTTTTTCCTAGGTATTTAGGACTTCAATATTTGAAGCTGATTTTTCTCAACGAGTAAGTTTGTTTCCTTTTTTCCTTTTTTAGTTATTTGTTTGTATTATTTTTTTAAATGATGGTTTATGCACTTCCAAACTGTTCTTCTTTGTTTTTTTTATTTATTGTTTAGATTTATTTTGGTTTTCTTTTGGTTGACTGGATATCTAGGGTTTCAAAGTGTTATTTGTTGTTTGTAATTTTGTGTTATTTTCTTTCTAGGTTAGATCTAAAGATTTAGGATTCAGTGTCCTTTTGACTCCTTCTTCTTCCATTTTTTTTATATTTTTTTGTTTTTATGCTTATTGTCTTTGTTTTGAAATTTACTTTTTAAAGATGTTATTTTTGTTGTTGGTAACCTCAAGATTTACTCTTCGTATGTGTTTTCTTGCTGTTAAAGTTTTGAAAGTTCAAAATTTATTTTTAGTCTTCTATATTTTCTTTTTCTGTGTATTCCTATTTTGTGTATAAACTAATTTGTTTTATTTATTTTCAATTTTTTCCTTGGTATTTAGGACTTCAATATTTTAAGTTGATTTTTCCCAGCGAGTAAGTTTGTTTCCTTTTTTCCTTTTATTGTTCTTTGTTTGTATTATTTTTTAAAATTATGGTTAATGTGCTTCCAAACTGTTCTTCTTTGTTTTTTTATTTATTGTCTAGATTTATTTTGGCTTTCTGTTGGTTGAATGGATATCTAGGGTTTCAAATGTTATTTGTTGTTTGTAATTTTGTGTTATTTTCTTTCTATGTTAGATATGAAGATTTAGGATCTCATTGTCCTTTTTCTTCTTCTTCTTCTTCAAATTTTTTTTAATGTTTTTATATTTTTATGCTTATTGTCTTTGTTTTGAAATTTACTTTTTAAAGATGTTATTTTTGTTGTTGGTAATCGCAAGATTTACTTTTCGAATGTGTTTTTTTACTGTTAAAGTGTTGAAAGTTCAAAAATTATTTTTGGTGTTCTATATTTTCTTTTTCTGTGTATTCGTGTGTAAGCTAATTTGTTTTATTTATTTTCAATTTTTTCCTTGGTATTTAGGACTTCAATATTTGAAGTTGATTTTTCCCAATGGGTAAGTTTGTTTCCTCCTATTATTCTTTCTTTGTATTATTTTTTTAAATGATGGTTTATGTGCTTCTGAAATGTTCTTATTTGTTTATTTATTTATTATTTAGATTTATTTTGGTTTTCTATTGGTTGACTGGATATCTAGGGTTTCAAAGTGTTATTTGTTGTTTTTAATTTTGTGTTATTTTCTTTCTAGCTTAGATTTGAAGATTTAGGATTTTAGTGTCCTTTTGTCTTCTTCTTCTTCAATTTTTTTTTATATTTTTACGCTTATTGTCTTTGTTTTAAAATTTACATTTTATAGATGTTATTTTTTTTGTTGGCAACCTCAAGATTTACTCTTCGAATGTGTTTTCGTACTGTTAAAATGTTGAAAGTTCAAAATTTATTTTTGATCTTCTATATTTTCTTTTTCTGTGTATTCCTATTTTGTGTAGAAACTAATTTGTTTTATTTATTTTCAATTTTTTCCTTGGTATTTAAGACTTCAATATTTGAAGTTGATTTTTCCCAACGAGTAAGTTTGTTTCCTTTTTTCCTTTTATAGTTCTTTGTTTGTATTATTATTTTTTTAAATGATGGTTTATGTGATTCCAAACTGTTCTTCTTTGAATTTTTATTTATTGTTTAGATTTATTTTGGCTTTCTATTGGTTGACTTGATATCGAGGGTTTCAAAGTATTATTTGTTGTTTATAATTTTGTGTTATTTTCTTTCTAGGTTAGATCTGAAGATTTAGGATTTCAGTGTCCTTTTGTCTTCTTCCTCTTCAATTTTTTTTTTATATTTTTATATTTTTACGCTTATTGTATTTGTTTTGAAATTTACATTTTAAAGATGTTATTTTTGTTGTTGGTACCCTCAAGATTTCTCTTCGAATGTGTTTTCTTACTGTTAAAGTGTTGAAAGTTCAAAATTTATTTTTCGTCTTCTGTATTTTCATTTTCTGTGTATTCCTATTTTGTGTATAAACAAATTTGTTTTATTTATTTTCAATTTTTTCCTTGGTATTTAGGACTTCAATATTTGATTATGATTTTTCCCAGCGGGTAAGTTTGTTTCCTTTTTTCCTTTTTTAGTTCTTTGTTTGTATTATTTTTTTAAATGATGGTTTATGTGCTTCCAAACTGTTCTTCATTGTTTTTTATTTATTGCTTAGATTTATTTTGGTTTTCTATTGGTTGACCGGATATCTAGGGTTTCAAAGTTTGTAATTTTGTGTTATTTTCTTTCTAGGTTAGATTTGAAGATTTAGGATTTCAGTGTCCTTTTGTCTTCTTCTTCTTCAATTTTTTTTTTATTTTTACGCTTATTGTTTTTGTTTTGAAATTTACATTTTAAAGATGTTGTTTTTGTTGTTGGTAACCTCAAGATTTACTCTTCGAATGTGTCTTCTTACTGTTAAAGTGTGGAAAGTTCAAAATTTATTTTTGGTCTTCTATATTTTCTTTTTCTGTGTATTCCTATTTTGTGTATAAACTAATTTGTTTTGTTTATTTGTAATTTTTTCCTTGTTATTTAGGACTTCAATATTTGAAGGTGATTTTTCGCAACGGGTAAGTTTGTTTCCTTTTTTCCTTTTATAGTTTTTTTTTATTTTTTTAAATGATGGTTTACGTGCTTCCTAACTATTCTTCATTGTTTTTTATTTATTGTTTAGATTTATTTTGGTTTTCTATTAGTTGACTGGATATCTAGGGTTTTAATGTATTATTTGTTGTTTGTAATTTTGTGTTATTTTCGATCTAGGTTAAATCTAAAGGTTTAGGATTTCAGTGTCATTTTGTCTTCTTCTTCTTCAAATTTTTTTTTATATTTTTATATTTTTATGCTTATTGTCTTTGTTTTGAGATTTATTTTTTAAAGATGTTATTTTTGTTGTTGGTGACCTCAAGATTTACTCTTCGAATGTGTTTTCTTACTGTTAAAGCAAAAATTATTTTTAGTCTTCTATATTTGAGCTGAAGATTTAGGTTTTGAAGGTTTTTCTTTTCTCTTTGTTGAAGATTTATTATTCTAGTTTGTTACTTGGTTAGTTATTAGTTGACGATGAAGAGTAAGTGTTTGAACGTATTATTTTGTTCTCTGTGAACTATGTTGTTTCCATTTGAAATTAAAGCTGAAGGTTTAGGATTTTGATGTCCTCGTGGCTTCATTTTTTTATACTTATTGTCTTTGCTAATTTTGTTGTCGGTGACCTCAAGATTTAGTCTTCGAAGGCATTTTCTTGTTTTTGAAGTGTTGGTAATTCGAAAGTGCTTTTTAATTTTCTATACTTGAGCTAAAAATTAGGCTTTGAAGGTTTTTGTCTCCATTTTTTGGTTGAAGTTTCAATCTATTATTTGTTTTTTTATTAATTGATGATGAATAGTAAGGGTTTGAAAGTATTATTTTTTTCTCTATGACTTGTATGATTTTTGTTTGAAGTTGAAGCTAAATATTTAGGATTTTTATATCCTTGTGGTTTCATTTCTTGCACTTATTGTGTTTGATCTCTCTACGTGTTCATTCATTTCTTGATCGCCTAAAAATTCTTCTATTTAATTATGTTGATTTCTTTGTTTTCCAAGTGCATTTTATCTATAGAAACATACATGCAACTCATTGTCTTGACAAACTATTCGGATCATTGTACAATGTCTTGAGATTTTTCACAAGAGTAAAAAACATCAAAGAGTAGAGTTTCATATGCGTGAAAACTGAAAAAACCAACTTCGGAACAATTTCACACAAGTAAAAAACCAAAATCATAGGAGCCCCTTTAGCTCAGGTTCACTTTTGGTCCTTCCATCTTCAAATCATTCAAGTTAGGTCCTATCGCTTCCAATTGCTTTGAGATTGATCGTCTATCTTCCCGAACTCATCACTTTGCTCCTTCAACTTTTATTTCTTCAAATTTGATCCTCTAAAATTGTGTGATTGTCAAGCATGCATAACATGCAAAAAAATATACTTTGATCAATTAACTCCTTTCGTTATGGCTAGTGAGCACTTTAAGTTTCATCTAAACATCGTGTCCCTTTTTTCCTTGGTCCACAGAGACAAAATCTAATGATTTTATCACTACTCAAATCAAAAATTTTCCTTCCCCTAATTAAAGGATGGGGGAGGTGAGAAGGTTTCCTCCTTCTTTGTGAGGGGTGTCATGATCGTCCACTCATTTTCTATTTTTATTGGCCGTTCCCTAGAAGTGAGTGGACGAAAATGGCCATCCAAACACTCTCAAGGATCAGAATTTTAGTTTAGTTTGAATTGTTGCACATCCAGAATACTGGAATTCCATCTTAAACTATTAACCCGAAGCAACTTGGAATTTACTTGTAACATATAGTGACTCATTTAAACGTTTAAATGGATTGAATCGCTATGTTCATGTTTTTCTTAATTGTAATCCTAAGTTATGCCTTGCTGTTGAATGATCTTAAAAATATCGATCTTATTAATAAGATCGCCTTGACAGTGGTTATATGTTCCAAATCAAATATCAAATCAAAAGTTTGATTATTTGTTAAAAACTTTGAATATCCAACAGTAAATAACCTCATCTTCTACTTGAATCAAGATCATACAACCTTAATAAACATTAAATTTCTCATAATACTTTCTGCAAAATGAATATAAAATTCAATGTGATCAACATGGTACAACGAAGTCCATGAATTCATAGTGGGAAACTATGATCTATTCAAACTATCAATTTGGTATTTTCACAGTCAACTTTATTATATGTTATTCCATGTATAATCACTTTCATGACTTGTTCATGACACTTTTGTGTATGTTTATTCATACACTTTTCTCTTGAGTACTCCTACCAAATTAAAAAAAAAGAAAAATGTAGAATAAACGAAAATTTCTTTCATCCTATCCTTCAGAATGAAAAGATAACTTAAAATTGACGTGCTTTTCACATATCTTAGAGGGGATTTATCATTCAAACCATGATTAAAAGAGCCAAAAGTCTAATGTCACCTCTTCATGTGCATTGCATTTTTCCTTCTATAAACATTGCATTTACTAATTATTTTAATAATAGGAAGTATCTCAAAGAATTTTTCCACACCAATATCAAAAATCAATTTATATCGAATTAGTAAATAAAAAAATTATATGAACAAATTATTATAATGGGTTTATATAGCGTGTTCTAAATAGTTAGTCTAATATTTTTTTTAATTAATACCGCATCTTTGGCTGATTGGATTATATCCAAAAATGAGGTACTCTACCAATTTTGGCATAAGTATAGAATTTCGTTTTATTTAATTGGATATTTTTAACTGCAGGTCTGGTGAAGACTTTGAGATTGTCAACCAACTAAATTTTTTTTTTTTATTCTTATCATATATTTATATTTAATTAACTGAATCATTCTCAAGCAGAGATATAAAGTTTTTTTCCAATTTTTTTTATTTTATTATTATTATTATTATTTTTTTTTTGGTACATAAAGTCATTCAAAGACATTATTATAAAGCAATCATAAATACTCAGTCGTGATTGATTCAGTCATCACTTATTATTCACATTCGATTAAAAAAAATGGTGAATTGTACAGTTGCTTCGTTTGTCTAAAATACATCTTCTCACTCGTATATTAACACAAACACTAGAAATTAAGAGTACATAGAGATGGCTAAACTCAACAAGATTACTTTTCTTGCTCTCTTCTTCTGCTTCCTCATTTTTGCAGCCTATGGTAGGTAGTTTTTCACTTCATGAGTGGATAGTTAATTTTTCATTAATGATTTCATTGTGGAAAACATTGTCATGTTTAGTACATAGGACTGAATAAGATTTGTTGAAAGAACTATAATTTTTTCGAATTTAATCAAGTCTAATTCTTTCTAGTTGAATGTAACAAGATATGTCATCACCGTATTCATTATTTTTCCATTCACCATGCATATGATTATCATAAGAAAATAACCCAAGACAGTTTAACGAACCCTTTTTCCATCTCTCAGCCACAAGCTAGTGCACGTCACATCATAGTTTTTCTTGACATTTTCTCACCAAAAAAAAACATTCCTATATATGTGTTGTATCAAGTGAATTTTGGCTTGTTTTTCTTTTTTCTTAATATGATAAGAAACTTACAGAACATATACAATTGAGTAAGATTAATGCCTACCATAAAAGAAGTGTTCTTAAAACTAAAGTAATATATAGACGTATTAATTGAATAATTGATACTATTTATCTTTCCCAATCCAATTTTTATGCAGAGATGCAAACGGGGGAGGCAAAACCTTGCACAAAACTTAGCAAAGAATGGCATGGGTTGTGTGCTCCTTATAAATGCAGTAGTTACTGTATTCACCATGAGGGGGCTTACCATGGTGCTTGTCTAAAAAATCACCATAATAAGCATTATGGTTGCTACTGCTACTATCGTCATTGCTAATCGATGAAACTTATATATAGTAATGTCTGTTGGAAATAATACTGTGATTGAGGATATTACTCCTCAATCACAATCTTCCCATAGCATGCCAATGCCAATCACGTAATTGAAGGAGGTTAATTTACACGGTTTCCATTTCATTTACATGGTTTCCATTTCATTGTAAATTATTGATTTGTATTCCATTTATACTATCATGTAAAGCTCTATATAATGCAATACGATACACCACTGAAATCAAGGTGGATTTTTAATCATTCTTATGGTATCAGAGCCAAGTGGTTTAATATACATACCACATATCCTGTTCTTCTTCTTCCTTTCATGGCTTCTGAAACTTCTGCCACCCTTCTTCCTTTCAATACCTTAATCCACACGATCACCATTAAACTTTCCTCCACAAATATCTTCTCTGGAAAGCCCAACTCCTCCCTCTTCTTGAAAATCAAGAATTATTAGGACATGTTGATGGCACCCTTGTGCAGCCCCCAAAACTTGACGCTACTACTTCTCTCACGCCAAGTGACAAATACCTAGCATGGAAAGCTATTGATCAGCGTCTCCTAAGTTTGTTTTTTTCCTCCCTCATAGAGGAAGCCATGGCTGAGGTAGTTGGCCTCTTCACCGCACGAGACATGTGGCTGGCACTAGAAAATGCATTTAGCCATCGTTCTAAAGCTCGAGAACTACACCTTAAGGATGACTTGCAATTAATGAAATGCGGCAATAGATCGGTTGTTGAGTATGCCCGTTCCTTCAAAGCAATTTGTGATCAACTACATGCAATTGGTTGTCCAGTTGATAGTACTGACAAGGTGCACTGGTTTCTCCGCGGGCTCGGTACTGATTTCTCTAGTTTCTCCACAGCACAAATGGCCCAAACTTCTCTGCCCTCATTTGCAGATTTAGTCTTAAAGGCCGAAAGTTTTGAAATTTTTCAGAAATCCCTTAACTCATCTCCTCCAGTAGCGACAGCCTTTACTGTCACAAAAAATTCCACCCATCGTGGTGGCTCTTCTCGTAGTCATCGGGGTCGCTTCGGTGGGCGTGGCAGCAGTTCATCTGGTCATGGACAAGGACGCTCCAACTACAGCCAATGGCGTCGTCCACCAAGATGCCAGATTTGCAAGATAGATGGCCACTTTGCCGATCGATGCCTTCAACGCTATGATCGGAATGAGACACCAGCTCACCTTGCTGAAGCCTTTACGAGATCTTGTTCTCTAAATGAAGATGTGGGCTCTGACTGGTATTTGGATACAGGGGCTTCAGCCCATATGACCATGGATCACTCTAAATTGGGTCAGGCCACAAATTACATGGGTAAGGATTGTGTGGTTGTTGGGAATGGTGCCTCACTACCCGTTACCCATATTGGTAAAATTTTCCCTACCCCAAATCTACATCTTCTTGATGTCCTAGCTGTACCTCGCCTTACCAAGAATTTACTTTCCATCAGTAAATTAACATCAGATTTTCCTTTATCCGTTACCTTTACTAATAACATATTCACTGTACAGAATCGCAAAACAGGAAGGGTGGTGGCAACCGACAAGTGTGATGGAGGCTTATATATGCTTGAGCGAAGTCATTCTACTCTTATTTCTGTTCTTAAAAATAAATCGCTTTGTGCGTCTTATGATTTATGGCATGCACGAATTGGACATGTCAATCATTCTGTTATTTCTCTATTGAATAAAAAAGGCCAGCTTTATCTTACATCTTTGTTGCCTTCTCCAACTTTATGTAGCACATGTCAAATTGCTAAAAGTCATCGCTTGCCTTATTCTCGAAATGAACATAGGTCATCGAAAACACTTGATCTTATCCATTGAGACATTTGGGGTCCGTTTCCAGTCAAATCTAATTTAGGATTTGTCTATTATGTCATTTTTATCAATGACTATTCTCGTTCACGTGGTTCTATCCTTTAAAATTGAAATCTGACTTTTATAATGTTTTTATTCAATTTCAAAAATTTGTGGAAAATCAATACTCCACTCGAATTAAAATTTTCCAAAGTGACGGTGGTGGTGAATTTACCAGTAATTTCTTTCAAGATCATCTCCGCTCTAGTGGCATTCACCATCAGCTCTCATGTCCATACACACCCGCCCAAAATGGTCGTACTGAAAGAAAACATCGCCATGTAACTGAGATGGGATTAGCACTCCTTTTTCACTCCCACATTTCTCCTCGCTTTTGGGTTGACGCGTTCAGCACTGCAGCTTACATCATCAACTGCTTGCCTACACCACTCCTTGGAGGTAAATCACCTTTTGAGATTTTGTATGGTAACCCTTCGAACTATGAAAACTTTCACCCTTTTGGTTGTCGTGTGTATCCTTGCTTACGAGATTATATGCCTAACAAATTTTTTCCTCGTAGCATCCCATGTATTTTCTTAGATTACAGTCTCTCTCACAAAGGGTTTCGTTGTCTCGAGCCTTCCACCTCTAGGCTCTATATTACTCGCCATGCTCAATTTGATGAAACTCATTTTCCTTCCATTGCTACCTCTCAAGCTCAACCCATATCCTCCCTTAACTTTTCCAATTTTCTGGAACCTAGCCTCACCCATGTAGATCCACCTCCCCCACTCCCTGACACTCTTTTTCACAACTCACTCAATCCAGTTCTAATCCATGTATTATGTGTACTGATCCAGTGATTGAGTCTTTGCAGGATCCTCATTCTCTTGCAGGTGCCTCTTTACAAACCTCGGTTCCAAGTTCATCTCCTCTTGAACCTGGTACAGATCCCACACCTACTGCAGTGGTCCCGTTGGCCACTCATCCTATGCTTACAAGAGCTAAAGCTGGCATTTTCAAGACTCGATATCCACCCAATCTTAGTTTCTTGGGTTCTTCTGGTCTTCTTTCTGCTCTTTTTACATCGACTGAGCCCAAAGGTTTCAAATCTGCTGTTAAAAATCCTGCTTGGCTTGCTGCCATGGATGAAGAAATTCATGCATTACAGAATAATCGCACCTGGGTTTTGGTACCTCGCCCTGCCAACACCAATATTGTGGGCTCCAAATGGGTATTTCGAACCAAAAACTTACCTGATGGATCTGTTGAGTGCTTTAAGTCCGCCTTGTTGCCAAAGGTTATACACAAGTCCCTGGTCTTGACTATACTGATACTTTTAGTCCTGTAATCAAGGCTACTACTGTTCGGGTTGTACTCTCTCTCGCTGTTACACAAAAATGGCCCCTTCATCAACTTGATGTCAAAAATGCATTCCTCAATGGTACTCTTACTGATCAAGTTTATATGAAACAGCCTCCAGGATATATTGATCCTCGCTTTCCAGATCATGTTTGCCAGTTGAAGAAAGCTCTTTATGGTCTCAAACAAGCCCCTCGTGCTTGGTTTCAGCGCTTCAGCTCCTTTATTATTTGCCTTGGGTTTTCTTGCAGCCGTGCGGACACATCTCTATTTGTCTTTCATCAGAAGTCCGATATTATCTATTTACTTCTTTACGTTGATGATATCATTATTACAGGCAACAATTTTTCACTTCTTGCTCGCTTCACTCGTACATTTAACTCTGAGTTTGCCACTAAAGACTTAGGCTCTCTCAACCATTTTCTTGGTCTTGAAGCCACTCCAACTTCTGATGGTCTCTTCATCAGTCAGCTCAAATATGCACGGGACATTCTTACTCGAGCTCAATTACTTGACAGTAAACCTGTTCACACGCCCATGGTTGTTTCTCAACATCTTTTTGCTGATGGTTCTCTGTTTTCAGACCCTATTCTCTATAGATCCCTCGTTGGTGCATTACAGTACTTGACTATCACAAGGCCCGACATTGCTCATGCTGTCAACTCTGTTAGTCAATTCTTACATGCTCCCACTGATGATCACTTTCTGGCTGTTAAACGCATCCTTCGCTATGTTAAAGGCACCATTCACTATGGCCTACATTTTTGTCCTTCCACTTCTCCTAGAAATAATACTGTGATTGAGGATATTACTCCTCAATCACAATATTCCCATAGCATGCCAATGCCAATCACGTAATTGAAAGAGGCTAATTTACACGGTTTCCATTTCATTTACACGATTTCCATTTCATTGTAAATTATTGATTTGTATTCCATTTATACTATCTTGTAAAGCTCTATATAATGCAATACGATACACCACTGAAATCAAGGTGGATTTTTAATCATTCTTAATGTCGTCTGTTACTACATAGTTCTATGTACTTGTTGGAGGTCACGCCTTGTGTCTGTCTGCAAGTTTGTACTGTGTTTATGTTTCCAATAATATTGCAATCCTCGAGTGCTTTTTTAAAAAATAAAAAAATAAAAGCTTCCTGTGTGAGCCCTTGCAGCAAGTGGTGTCAATTGTATCTATCAGTTCTTGTTACTTTGTTGTATTTGTATTACCTTAATAACGAAGATTGTTAAGTTTCTTGTAGTCTGTTTCTTGATCAAATATAAAGTGGTCCAATGTGTTAAAGATGAGCATAAGATTTTATATGAGATGGTTCGATGTGGTATTAGAGTAAGTAAATGTCCAGAGTAAAATTCTCGTTGTCATCCATCTATGAAGATTATGCTTGTATTAACAACTTAAGATTTTAGATGATATGATTTAGCAACATCTAACTTAAATGTGTATTGCCACGTGATTTATTTAACATGATTTATACTGTAAGTATATGATGTCAAGTTTTGTAATATAGTAAAAGAGTTAGGATGTCGAACCCACAGGGATTATAATTTAATTTTTACTAAGTATTATAATTGTGTAATTCCTACTTTATTCAGATGAATTGATGATTGTGTTAAACTAATGTAATGTGATTCGTTGTGACAAAGTTGATAAATGCAAGTTATCAATATGAAAAGGCCTAGGGATTGATTTCACCTTACTCTCAATTACGATTCAACAATTTCCAATTATTCCATTTAATTTTCCCATATTTAAAAGTAAGAATCCTAATATATTCCTCTCCCCTCTCTCGAGGACCGGATAGAAAATAATCCTAAATTCCAATTCCAATTCCAATATTTCTATTTCGAATTGAAAATCAAGAATTTATAAAAGTCCTGATTCTTTTTTGGATTAAGCTTCACAGACTTTATACTTTCTTTTGAAACCCATAAAACCTTTGTTGTATCAATCTTATGATCACGCCTAAATTCCCCTCTCCAGTGCCGAAATTGACTAGCATCTATTCATTCAATTATTGATCAAGTAATTTAAAGAATTAAAAGCATGACACAATTAAATATATGCGGAAAAATCAAAGAAATTATTATAAAATCATCGAACCATAATCTCGATTCGACTACATCAAACCCCTAGATAATTTGTTTAGTTCATGATATAATAAATGAAAATCATACAAATTATAATAAACAACATAAGGAAAAGGATAGAAAAACTAGTCTTTTGGGTAGATTTCAATCTTGTTCCTTGATATTGTTCCTCCTTCCTTTTGGTGTATTCAATTTTTGCCTCTTCCAAATTGTATGGTTGAATTCTTCAATCTTGCCTCCTTCCTTTCGGTGTTTTCAATTTTTGTCTCCTTCAAATTGTGTGGTTGAATTCTTCAATCTTGCCCCCTCCAATTCTTCTAGAAAATAGGTCTTTTAAATGGTATTTATAGTATCTTGAAGTTTTTGGACGAATTAAGGTTAAGTTAGACCAAAAAAAAGATTCCAAAAATATATTTAAAAAAAATCCATTTTTTTGCATAGGCGGCGTCTCGGCGCTCAATACGGACACTGCGGCGCCGCGTTCATTACTGTTTTCATCATCGTGGGCGTTGGACGCCACTGTACCCACTTCGCATGGAAAAGGCAATTTTCGCTTCCTTCAGTATTTTTGCCATAACTTATTCGTCGGATATCCGAATGAAGTGATTCAAGATGCGTTGGAAAGCTGACTCACAGACATCATTCTCCAATTCAATCATTTGTTATGTCAAAAATGGGTCTCAATGTAAGGCTTATATTAAGGAACATAACTTTTTAGTAGGAAATTGATTTTATATTTTGCCTAAATTTGATCTCTTTGACATCTTTCTTTATTCAATCAACTCCTAATACTCTTGAATCTTCATCGTGAGGTTCGATACAACTTTTGAATATTTGCACTTTAGTCCCCGAACTTTGGGTCTCTTACAATTTGGCATTTTTCTCCAATTTCGCTAACTTTTGCTTATTTCTTTCAATTTCATCAACCTACATCACAATATCAAAATACTTATTAAAATGCTCTAAAACACTCTCAAGGGTAGCAAAATAACAAATTAAGTGATACAAATATAATGAGTATAGAGCACTCATCGTGTATTGATTTGAAAGGTTGTGAATTGAGAAAGATAATATGAAAGTACAAATTTGCAAGTTGGACTTGACAAACATTCAATAGAATGAAAATAGTATTTATTTGTTCATGAAAACCTCAATGCTTAGGTTTTGTTTAACCAACATCATCACCTAACCAAAGCCAAATACTTATCACAACTTGTGCCATCCTCAAAGTGTATTGGTTGTTTCCAGGTCGAGCCACGTGCTATGATATCGATATAATTATCCGACATCGCTTTAAATCATCATCTCAATTTATTAGGCATCAAAAACCAACAATATCACCTCCAAAATGTATGAAATCTATTTAAAATGCATAATTATAGGTAATAATAACATCATTGGACACCCATATATAGATTTGGACAGAGCTGGAACCATCATAAAAACTTGATTTTGATTAGCCATGGTTAATATGAAACTCAGGCAAATAAAGCATCATAAACACATTTAGCCTCTATTTGACAACTATTTTTTAAAAATTTGAGCTATTAGAATGTTTTTAATAAAATTTCAATAATTTTTCATTTTTCTTAAAACGTAAAACTCTTCACCTATGAATTATCCACTAGTGAAAGTCTCCACGAGTTATGGCCATCACCAACAGAATGATAATTGATGATGGACAGAGACATCCATAAATTTTCCCGTAGATAATGCTTGGTTATATTTGGATATTCTGTAGTAGGTGATGTATGATTGATTTGTTGATTGACTCCACACACTGAAAATTGGTAGCTGGATTCACGAATAGGCCTGTGATGAAAATATACTATCGGTAAAGAATTATTCTATATATACATAATGATTTATACACTGGTATGCATAATGTCCAAATGGCATTTCATCATTCGCGGGTGTTGGACATTATGTACACCTAGTTGTAGCAAACCCGTTGGTAAATTACCTACCTTATTTTGTAGGTAACATTCAACTACCTTAAAATAACAATTGTTCGTTGAAATATTTTAGCTTGTGCTTGTTAATAGAAATGGATTTTGTGGCTTCACCAATGGAAAATCCAAAGGGACGGTCCAATAATGGTAATATGTACCCAAAATAATTGAATTTCTGCAATAAATTTTTTTTTCCTTAATGAGATCCATTGCTTTTGTCTTTCATGTTTATAAATACATGTTTGAAGGAAATTAAAGTTTAGATTTTTATCAAAGTTAAAGTCAACAATTAATTTTAATCACATATTTCATGGAATCCATAACCTCTCAATCATATATATTATAATTTTTATCAAAATCTACTAAAAATCTGATTTCAATCTTCATTAGATTGGGACTTAAAGTTCATAGTAAACATACCTTGCACCCGTTTGTTACATAATTGCTAATTATTATAGTGCGTATTTGTACCTTAGTTGACCGCCACAAGCTTCGATGGAGAAAAAAGGCTCGAAACAATCAAGGTGGTGTGCTACATGCAAGAGGAAGATGAAAGGGCTCTTGTTCACAAAGAAAGTCTCTGGTTCAGTAGAAGAAATAAGCTACCTTAGCGAAGAAATCAATGCAAGGAAGAGGCATAGAAAGAGTGAAAAAGCTTGACCAAGTGTTCAAATCATTGAACAATGCGACCGCCACAAGCTTCGATGGAGAAAAAAGGCTCGAAACAATCAAGGTGGTGTGCTACATGCAAGAGGAAGATGAAAGGGCTCTCGTTCACAAAGAAAGTCTCTGGTTCAGTAGAAGAAATAAGCTACCTTAGCGAAGAAATCAATGCAAGGAAGAGGCATAGAAAGAGTGAAAAAGCTTGACCAAGTGTTCAAATCATTGTACAATGTCTTGAGATTTTTCAATAGCATGAAAAACATCAAAGAGTAGAGTTTTGCACCCGTGAAAACTGAAAAAGCCACCTTCGGAAAAATTTCGCACGAGTGGAAAACCAAAAACAAAGTGGCCCCTTAGCTCAGGTTCACCTTCGATCCTTCCATCTTTGAATTGTTCAAGTTAGGTTCTATCACTTCCAATTGCTTTGAGATTGATCCTGCATCTTCCCAAACTCATAACTTTGGTCCTTCACCTTTTATTTTCTTCAAATTTGATCCTGTAATATTGTGTGATTGTCAAGGACGCATAACACGCAAAAATTACACTTCGATCAATCAACTCCTTTCGTTACAGCTAGAGAGAACATTAGGTTTCATGGACATGCCAATCCCATTTTCTCTCTAGTCCATAGAGACAAAATCTAATGATTTTTTCTCTATGCAAATCCAAAATTTTCCCTTAGGTTTCCCTAGAAGTAGACAATAAGTTCTTCCAACTAATTTTTCATAAGTTGATCACCTACTTCTTTCAGTTTGAATAGGGTGTCATGATCGCGCACTTATTTTCTCTTTTTATTGCCCATTCCTCATTTAAACTTTTTAATGGACTGAGTTGTTACGTTCAGTATTTTTTTTGGGTAATATTATGTTAAGCCTTGGTGTAGAATCTTAAAATATTAAGAAGATCTCCTTGATAGTGGTTATATGTTTTCAAATCAAATATCGTTTGGACATCCGTTGAAAACTTTGAATACCCAATGGCAAATAACCTCGTCTTCTACTTCATTCAATATTATATATACGACTTTTGTAAATATTAAATTCCTTGTAATACTTTATGCAAATTGAATATACAAATTAATATGATCATCAACATGTTTTGAGGAAGTCCATGAATTCATAGTGGGAAACTATGATCTATTCAAACTTTTAATTTGGTACTTTCATGGTCAACATTATTATATGTTATTCCATGTATGATCACTTTCATGACTTGTTCATGGTACCCACATGTACGTTTATCGTATCATTTTCTCTTCAATTATCCTACCAAATTAAAAAAAAAAGGATTTCTTTCATCCTGTTCTTTAAAATGAGAAGGCAAATTAAAATTGAAGTGTTTTTTTAAAGTATATGGGCATTTATCAATTCAAACCATGGTTAAAATATCAAAAAGTCTAATGTCCCCTCTTCATATTCTTATATATATATATGAATCTATTGCCAATATATCTTGCAGATTTCACATTTATTACTAATTTTATGCTTTGCATTCTTCCTTCTACGACATGATTCTTCTTGTTTATATATACATATTTAACAACAATAGAAATTGAATTATAATTTACGAATTATTATAGTACAAGGAAATATCTAAAAGATTTTTTTTTTCCACGTCTATCTCAAAAATCAATTTATATAGAAGTAAATAAAATAAATTATATGAACAAATTATTATGATGGGTTTATAGCGAGCATAAATATTTTCTCTAATATTTTTTATAATTGATACCGCATCTTCGGCTGATTGGACCATATCCAAAAACGAGTTACTCGACTATTTTGGCATGAGCATAGAATTTCGTTTGATTGAATCGATATTTTAAACTGTAGGTTTAATGAGACTTTAGATTGTCAATCAGCTACAAGTAGTTTTATTCTTATCGTTGATTTATATTTAATTAATTGAATCATTTTCAAGCTGAGATGTCGTGTTCAAAAAATATGAATCATAAAATTATCAATTATTTATTTATTTTTGTACACAAACTCATTCAAAGACATTATTATAAGGAAATC
>NC_036253.1:3520678-3528446 GCF_002742605.1 Olea europaea var. sylvestris | reverse complement strand
CTTTACCGATCCAACTTTTATGCAGAGATGCAAACGGGGGAAGCAAAACCTTGCACAAAACTTAGCAAAGGATGGCATGGGTTGTGTGCTCCTCATAAATGCAGCAATTATTGTATTCACCACGAGGGAGCTTACCATGGCGCTTGTTTAAAAAATCACCATAACAAGCATTATGGTTGCTACTGCTACTACCGTCATTGCTAATCAATGAACCTTATATAATACGTCGTCCATTACTACATAGTTCTATGTACTTTTGGAGGTCAAGCCTTGTGCCTGTATGCAAGTTTGTAGTGTGTTTATGTTTCCAATTATGTTGCAATCCTCGATTGCTTTCGTTTAAATAAAAGCTGCCTGTGTAAGCTCTTGCAGCAAGTGGTGTCAGTTGTGTCCATCAGTTCGTGTTACTTTGTTGTATTTGTATTGCCTAAATAATGAAGATTTTTAAGTTTCTTGTAATCTGTTTCTTGTTCAAAATATAAAGTGGTCGGATGTGTTAAAGACAAGATTTAAATAAATAAATGTGTTTACTCATTGAGGATAAAATTTTATATGAAGTGGTTTGACGTGGTTTTAGAATAAGCAAATATTCAAAGTAAAATTCTCCTTGTCATCCATATAGGAAGAATGTGCATGTATTAGTCGCCTTGGATAAAAACGAAAAGGTGTTCACATGAGGTGGACTATTTGAAGTTAACAACTTAAGATTTTAGATAGTATGGTTTAACATTATCCAACTTAAATATGTATTGATTTGAACGGTTGTGAATCAAGAAAGATAATATGAAAGTACAAGATTGCAAGTTGGACATGAAAAACATTCAATACAAAAAATAGTATTTATATGTTCATGAAAACCTCAATTCCTAGGTTTTTTTAAACTAACCTCACCACCTAACCAAAGCCAAATACTAACCACAACTTTGGCCATCCTCAAAGTGTAATGGTTGTTTTAGGTCAACCCAATCGCTATGATGTCAATATAATTATTCAACATCGTTATAAATCATCGCCCGAATTTATTGGCCATCAAAACCCAGCAATACAACCCCCAAAATGTAAGAAATCTATTTATAATGCATAATTATAGGTCATAATACCATCATAGTTTGAAGACTTGGGGTTTCAAGTTAAAGGTCAACCTTATTAAGATGAGTAATTCAATTTCTTACATATTAGTCTACGTTTCGGTATTTAACCAATGTGGAATATATCTCTTATCAAATATAATAAAATAGTGACAATAGTCATCATTCACTAAATTAATTCTGCATTATTTTTCAATATTTACTCCAGATTTCAGAAAGAAGTGTTGTGCAATCCCTTTCAGAATCTTGATTTTTGGGCTCAGAAATCAACACAATCAACCATCATTTTAGCAAGCTCGACCCTCAACACTTCGACATTTGGTTGCCTTGTTCTTACAGCCCAAAGGAGATGAAATGTTGGTTAGTTTGCAGCCACTAAGGTAGAGAAGAAAAACGAGAGGAAACCACAAACAATGGTAGATCTTATCACAAAGTCGGCTGCCTCTAATATGCATTTTTCACTTCTCTTTACAAACACACAAACCCTCATTCAAACTCAAAGAAACGGCTGCCTGGGATGCCAAATATATATGGACTTTAGGTCATCACATGATTGGGCAAAAAGACACTTCTCCAAATGGGCCAAGGAAAAAATACAAATGGTCCAACAATCAAAGGTCACTCTAACCAATGGGCTAAAATAACTTGGGCCATCCAAAGTGTTAATTATTTTCAGGTCGAACCATCGCAATGGGGTCGATAAAATTCCCGACACTGATTTTTCATCATTGCTCGGATTTATTGGGTATCAAAACCCAACAAGAAGAAATTTTATTAAGATGAAGTCAAAAAATCATGTTAGAAAAACATTTTTTTTCTTTCCTTATATAGATTTAGATCTCGATCATCATAGAGACATGGAGAAGAGAAGGATTGACTCTGAATAGTGCTATGTATCTAGGCTCATGACCATCATGAGTTTAGGTGATAATTAAGTCATATTTCATTACCTTGTCATTTTAAAAGTACAGATATGAAATTTTCTTTTCTCATATATTTACCCTTTTACTGTATATACTAGTACACCACAGGTTCGTTGCACATGATTTATATCGATATTGTTATGAAATTCAATTTTCTATAAATTTAATGAATTGAATACATTTAGTGAATTGAACTTAGACTGGTGAAACTTTATTTATTTATAACCAAGTTTAAATTGTTTAAAAAAAGAAGAAGAAGAAGAAGAAGAAGATGGAGTAATTAATTTATATATTTGATTAAGGCTGAAAATCTGTTTCACATGTTTAATGGAGTGATCAAAGATTACAAGTGGATTTTGTGGTCCAGGATCAATTGGTATTCGTGTCATTAAGGCGCAATGACTATGTTAATATTTAATTGGAAAAGAGTTTTTGAATTTGGGGGAAAAAAAAAAAGGAATTAAAGCTAAGGTATTTTTTCTGTCTTAGGTGCACGTTAATCAAAGTATTGTTTAATTCATCCCTTGCTGCCGTCCAATGTGCGGAAACGAGAGAGATCAAGAAAAGAATTTGTACGATCTTTATTCTTTTTACTTGGTTTATTTACCATGGAAAATTAGGACCAAGTTTCACCTAATTTTTTGTTTTCATCCACGGTCATAGTATTTCTTTTAGAGAGAATCAGGGAAGATTCAATGGTTTGAAGCCTATTTTCGCCTACATTTTGAGTTCAAAGCACTCTTCATAGAATCTAAACTTCTCAGTGAAAATTGTAAGGATTTGGGCTGCTGAAATCTTTGAGCCCAATGGATATTATGCTGACCCGCCCCAATAATTATACCACACTTACTGAACATTCTAGAGGTGACAAAGTCGTGTTTTTCGTGAAATGCGTTTTAATTTCAAAATGCGTCCTCTGCTGGATCTCTTACGCGTGACATGATTGTGACCATTGGATTGGTCTTTGGGGGACGCCTCATATAACTAGAGTTTGAGTTATTTTTGTTTAACCCTAACTTTCATTTTCTTCTTGACTGCCGTTCTTCTTCTTCGAACTCTCTAATCTTCTGTGGGTTTACTTTGTGATTTGTGTGAAATCCTTACAAAGAATTGTTGAGATTTACCTTTGTGTGAGATCTGTGTATAGAATCTGAGCCTTTTGTGATTAGGAGAAACGGCAGTGTACTCTCATATATTTGTAACTTGGTTTTGCCCAATATGGGTATCTTGATAGTGGATTCGAGCTTCATCCGTATGGATGCTCAACGGGGATGTAGGCGTTAGTTGGTCCCCGAACCTCGGGGCCTTTTGGCCGAAAATTCTTTGTGTTCTTTATGATTTTTCTGCACTTTTGATTTTGTATTTTACTAAAAATACTCGAACGTACAAAATATTTGAACAACTGGGTCCAACAAAAATGTTACTGATATAACAGCACATAATTGAACGAGCTAACTATTCAGTTTTCAACCAAAATGTCTAGTTTTGATTGACTTTCATATTTTAAAAATATGAACCAAACAAATTGCAACCTAATAGTCTATAGACAGATAAAAATATATGGTGGTGTTAACTGCATATTTTAATTCACTTTTCCTAATCCAAAAGTTGTACGAGAGTTGGCATAGTTGAATTCATTAAGCATCCTATGCATGGTCATTTTCATCTCTTCATGCTACTCATTATGCAACTCCATCCATAGTTGTTCACGTAAAGCAAAGATATTAAGTCCCTTTTTGGTGGGGCTAATTAAAATCAAAATTTTAGTAGATTTTAATTAAATAAGATGATAAAATATGTTGTTGAAAGGTTGTAAATTTTATGAAATATTTGGTTAAAATTAATTGTTAACTTTGAATTAAATTTTAATCAGATTTCTTGGCTAAACCCAAAGGTGAAATTATTGATGCTATCCATGAGACTTACAAAGAGGAGTTGGCCTTGTTTATATACAAAATCTTTAAGTCCTTCGTTAATTCTATGGGTACAGCTGAGCGACCCTATCAGCAAAATTTTAAATTCAGTTCTTCCTTAAATGAAAACATGCGGTGTGGAACCTTTGACCTTTCGCTATGTTTTTTTTTTGCGCACATTGCATCTGTTGCTGATAGAAAATTTTGGCTATCAATATCCCTTTTTCTTCTCGTTTGAAGATGACAACTAAGAATTTCCATTTGTTCATTTTACAATGTCAGTGAAAAATCAAATAAAGCACTTTTATGTTTTAGTAAATTTTTAGCTTTTTAAAGTTATTTTCTTCTTCATTTCAACTTATCGTTCAAAAGAAAATGCAAATAATAAATTTTGAAACCTCGAACAAAAGAAAACTATCTTCTAAAGAAAAGTACCAAATAAAATATTATGGCTTCCAGTTTTTAAAATTTGAAATATTTAATTAAGATAAAAAAAAAAAGGCATGTAAAGTGTTATAACATAATGCAATATACTGGCATTTGTGATTTCTATTAAGATTATTTTAGAGTGTCCATGTTTTTTTAAGAAAAAACATATTGTTAATATTTTTGTGTCCTTTTAGCATATGTTGCTTTTTGTTTTTTTGTTTTTTTTTTTTTAACTAAGAGTAATGTGTAATATTTCATGAAAGGTTTGTTATTTTCATTTGGGCAGAAAGGCTCGTCAATGAAAATATTTAATGACAAAATTAAAAAATTTGTTCGTGAAGGCAACGTCTTTTTGTTGGTGTTGTCCTAGTTTTGCCGTTAAATCATAATTTTGACTAACCAATATGGTTGTATTGATGTTTTAAAATGAAAAAATATTTCTAGAAAATCTTATTACAACAAAAAGGTTGGTTAACATTTGTTGTTAAATATCATAGAAATAACTATGAGATGCAGCACAAGACAATTTATTTTTATTAATAATGGTCAATTTTATAAGATTTTAAGAGTTAGGGATTATTAATGCTATTTATTTTTAGATAAGGAATTAGGTTTTTATAAGAGGCTGCGGCTCACCATCCTTGGTTTTTATAGATTTTCTCCAATTTTATTATAAACCTAAGTTCAAAAATATCATTTATTTAGCCATCGTGTGTTTGTCTTCAATTCTTCCACATCGCTTCATCAAAATAAATACCATTAGCTGTAAAAGAACATTTTATCCATGAAATTGTAAGCTTGTTGTCAATAAGAATTTGTAATTTTCCAATTAAATATTTTTCAAAATAAAGTTCCAAGATAAAAAAGAATGCACAATACATTAAAAAACCATGGAGATACAAACAAATTACTGACAACTTCAAAGGATTCCTTCACACATCAGTAATTTGAAACAAACGTTTTGTTTATTTTGAAGCAATACAAAAGTTGAAGCAGTAACAAGCACAAACACATTGGCGGAAGTGATTTCAATACATGTACAGTTGCTAAACTACTAGCAAATTATTATTCATTTTATTTATAAGTAGACAAAAAGTATACATGACATGAATCTCAACATTTATGGTAGCAAAAGCAAGCGAATCCCAACCGCTCCTATGGCAAGCTCCACGTTGAGCCCCCTCCCAGTTCCTGCACTAACGGTCACAGTTGCTGTCTTGCTCAGTCTCGAACAGACTTTAGCTTCCACAATCTGCAACCCTCCATATACATATATGTATATATACATAGTGTGTGTGTGCGTGAGAGAGAGAGAGAGAGAGAGAGATAAGTTATATTAGCAAAGTTTAACAATACTTCGTTAGATTATATGCTGGCATTATGGTGTGTTTAGGGTCCTTTTGCGAGGATTTTAAAATTCAAAAACTGATTCTGAAGTTGTTTTCGAACATATTTAAGGTCCGTTTAGCATGACTTTTGCTTTTGCTTTCTGTAGAAATGTTTTTGGAAGAAGCTACCTTTTTTTTATTTGGAAACTAAATTGTAAAAGAACTTTTTATTCTAAAAGTACTTTTAGAAGAAGTCACATTTGATCAGTTTCATCTAAAAGCTCTTTTAAATAGAAGAAACATATTCATAAAATTAGTCAAACATATCTAAAAGCCACTTTTGAATCTCGAAAGCTACTTTTGACTTTTCAAAAGCCACGATAAACGTGCAATTAATGTACTGGGATTAAGGAAATAATGATGTTAAATTCTTGTATTTTCAACATGTCTTTAGCTTAAAAGTACATGCTCCGTATGCATCCTATCTATTGTCATGTGCAATATTGTTGCATACTTCGTGCAGAACGTGCATGTCTTCAGCTTGAAAGACATACTCGTAGTGGGTACCAAGCATGTGTTCAGTTGAACAAGACTTTTATTTTGAAGTAAAGAAATAAAGGATTTTTTTTTTTTACCATTTGATGATATAAGTACTAAGCAGATGAGAAGAGCAAAAAAATGGTATATGAAACTTGAGATTTAGCCATTTGTTGCCTTGCATATATGTTGTGAGCATTTTAGAGCTTTTGAGAAACTGAGTGAACGATGAGACATATATATAGTGGTGTGAGGGCTAATTTGGTCAATAGATACTGACATAATTATATATGCGAGGTAATATGAAAATAATAGATTGTGAATCTTCCCACTCTGATGATATTGTAAAAAATATTTGATTTACTCAATTAAATCAAATTTTTGATTTAATTAAATCATACCAAGTATCAAGACAACATGAAATAATGACTTGCACATGAGAGCATAATTTTAGGAAGTGTTTTGTATAATGGTGGGCCTAATTATATGCGGGATAAGGGATCGCCTAAGGGCCCCTTTGATGAGGGCTCCAAACATTCATTTTCTTTTCTTAACTAAACAAAATGTCTCTTGGTCTCTTTAAATTCCATGTCCAACAACCATCTAACATAATTTTTTTTCAACCCAACAAGAAATAAATTATATCCTTTCAAATTAAAATTTTGAAAATTCAATTTAGCATATTGTTTCTGATCTCACTGTATTGTTACAGTCTTACAGATTTCTTTCTTTCTATCTTATCTTCAAAATATATACTACAAAGTATATAGACTGTTATTAGATTGTTTTGTTTTAAAATCTCATGATAATAGTCTTTTTAATAATTATTTGTCCATATTCATACAGATACTGCTTATTTGTAAGTTGATTTCTTATGAATTAATATAAAAGGGTAATTAGGACAAAATGTCCCTATATTTCGATGTTATAGTGCAAAATGTCCATATCTTTTATTTTTTGGCATTTTCACCCTCACCTTCACGTTTTATTGCGAAAATCATCATTTTCATCAAATTTTTCATGTAAAATGACAAATATACCATCTATTTAAATAAAACAATAAAAAAAGAAAAGAAAAGTTCAAGAATAAATTGCAATCATACTCCCAAACTTTTTTAAAAAGTGCAAATGCGTCCAAATAAATTATTAAAAGGGTCATCAGCACAAAACATCCATACCTTTTATTATTATTGTGCAAAACATTTTTACCTTTCATTATTATTGTTAAAAATATCATTACCTTTCATTTTTTGACATTTTCACCCTTATTTTATATTTCATTATGAAAATCATTATTTTCTTCTATTTTCTTAATTAAAAGTTGTAAAGTGAAAAATACACCCTTCTCTTTAAATAAACAAAGATAAAGAAAAGAAAAATAAAGAACGAATTGCAACTATACTTCCAGATTTTTCAGAAAAATACAAATAAATTTCAAACAAATAATTAAAAAATACGTACTTTTTTGAAAATTTTGAGAATATAGTTGCAACTTGTTCTTTTTTTTTTTTTTTTTTTTTTTAGGGGGGGGTTTTTTTTCCATTTTTCAA
>NC_036253.1:3489457-3520648 GCF_002742605.1 Olea europaea var. sylvestris | reverse complement strand
TTTTTTTGTAAGAGGAGTGTATATTTACCATTTTACAACTTTTAATTGAGAAGATTGATGAAAATAACGATTTTCATAATGAAATATGAAATAAGGGTGAAAATGTCAAAAAATAAAAGATAGGGACGTTTTGCACAATAATATTAAAAGATAAGAATGTTTTATGCTAATTATCCTTAATTATTTATTTGCACTTCTTTAAAAAGATTGGGAGTATGATAGCAATTTATTTTTTAACTTTTTTTTTCTTTTATTCTAAAGGTTATAATTTTTTTTTTTACATAAGAAAATTGATGAAATGATGATTTTCGCAATAAAAGGTGAAAGTAAAGGTGAAAATGTAAAAAATGAAAAGTATGGACTTTTTACACAATAACATTGAAAGGTAAGGACGTTTTGTGCTAATTACCCTTAATATAAAATTAGAAACTCATTTATATTTGATCATCATTTTTATTATTTTCTTATACTATTTCTCGTAGTCAATTTTAGCCCATTTTGTATATAAATCACTCAAATGTATATTCAATTTTGTTTGAAATAGTTGTAGTGGGAAAATGATCAAAGAAACAAACGGACCCCTTTGCCGTTGCATTGTAATTCTATTGGCCAAACTTCACTTATAACTTGTATTGCATATTGAAATTTAACATTTTGTTATTTTCCTCTTTAATTTTTGGGCCTTTGTTGTCTGTATTAGATTATTCATAATTATATTAAACTCTACATAAGAAGGCTCAAAACATAGGGTCCCATATTTGAAGTTGGCATAAGGCCACCAAAATATCGGGGCTGACTATTCAGCATGGATAAGACTAAAGGGATACAATAAAATAAAATAAAATAAATTTGCAACAGATTCTTTATCTTCAAATTAGAGAAAAGCTATAA
Organism: Olea europaea var. sylvestris; assembly: GCF_002742605.1. NCBI lineage: Eukaryota > Viridiplantae > Streptophyta > Magnoliopsida > Lamiales > Oleaceae > Olea > Olea europaea. Next base: position 3,519,757 of record NC_036253.1, on the reverse strand, counting down.
GTAATTTCAAATTGTAATAGAAACACTTGCAAAATTACTTAAGTCAAGCGTTTGACTTGATCACTCACCAGAATATAAATGAAGCAAGTCGATCCTGGACTTCGTAACTCATTCGGTGACTTGGGGAGAGATATAAATTGAAAATTGACTCATTAATCTTTTAGGTATTGAAATATGATAATCGCTTGTCAACTAAAATTTGCCGTAGAGGAATTAATCCATGAAGCTATCTCCAGTTATAGAAAGTCAGTTATAGAAAGTTAAGAATCTTCGACAACTATGCATGAAGTTAACGTCCTATTGAATACAATCAAAACAACTAATTCGACAGAAGATATGTGTAACAGGAGGATCAAAAACTCTATAGTCAACAAAGAGAATCCTCAAGCAAAAGGAAAAGATCCAATTACGAACCTATTTGAGACTGACATGAACTACATGGGATAGCTAGCAATGTAAAGATGAAGAACAATTCCTCGTGCTGCTTTCAATAGATTGAGGTCTGAGGCCTTCTCAGTGACAATTACAAGTTACGAATTCAAGCTAGAAGTAATATCTTCCTATGAAAAATAAGATTACACCAGTATGTTTGTGGTTACATCAATGGAGAATTAGATGATCTAATGAAATATCCGATTCTATAATATGGTTTGACGATGAGATCCTCATAGGCTAGTACAAATAGCGATCATAAGCCTACCTAGTACCTAACTAAAAAGCATGATGACACAAAATATAACTCGAGCAAAAAAAAAAATTGGGCAGTGCTATATGCAAAATTTTTAACCGCTTGTTCTATTCTAAAATTATTCAGTGTCATATAGTTCATATTAACCACACAAGTTCTTATTAATTTCAATAATAGATCATTATTTATTAATTTATTTAAAATCAAGGGTCTAACTTAATAAGATCACACAAAATTTGGGGTAGTGCAATAAACAATGTTTTAATTGATTGTTCTATCAGAAAATGGTCCAGCATCATAACTTACATATTAACCACACAGGTACTTATTAATTTTGTTAATAGAACATTATTTGTTATCCACTCTTGTCCTAGCTTGTTGAGAGCTAGATTTGCTTCAATTATTTGTCTCTTTCGTTTAGCTTTTCTCAAATTAGCTTTGAACATTTAAGGAGTTTGTTGAGCTTCTTGTAGATCAATGTCACCGGCTTTTTCACATCATTTGCTAAAATAATGATCTCATCATTGCCTATTCTAGGAAAACCACCCATCAGAGCCACCATTAATCATTGGTCGTTAAATATATTCTCAATCCCTATTTCTACAGTATTTAAATTCAAGGTGTTGACTTAATCAAATCACACAAAATTATTGGTTGCACATAAAATTACATTATAGGTTATGTTTGATATGCAGTAAACTTCAAAATTGATTTAAAAGTAAAATAATCAATACTTTAATCTGTCTTTCATGAATGAAATCGTCTAGTCTACTGTCCACCGTAATTAGAGAACTCATAGATAATTACAATAACGGGTCATTATTGCCTAATCACGTGGATTCTTGATACAATATGAATAGAGATTTGTATAGTATTCTCCGGCTTAAGTTGTCGTTAAGTCATTAATCATCCAACGGCTGCTATTGTAGGATCATGATGTGGGCACCGAAAGAAATTTTGTTCAAGGCGTGCAGGTTGTTGGGTTTTTGATACCCAATAAATTTCGGACTATGATGTTAACGTGGGTTAATATTATTTTATAGGCATAGGCCGATAAATGAAATAAGTCCAACATCCAAGTCCATGAGCTACACCCGACCCAATTGTATTCCTTCTTGGATGGCTTGAATCTTGGCCATTTTACCTCTTTAATAGTCCAACTTGAAGTCTAACCCTAGAGTATATATATGGTTATAACCCTAGCCACTTTCTAGTGATGCTTTGTGTGGTTTTGAGAGAAAAATTAAGGAATCCCGACTGCCCCCTCTATGTGTAAAAAAAAAAAAGCCTCTAGAAGTGTCTAAAACGCTTGTTTAACTTGTGCAATTGGTGGTTTTTTCATAGTATACCCTTGTGGTGTTTTCTCCTAACTTTGTGGCCACAAATCATCATTTTTTTCTTGTCCTAGTGGGTAAAATTGAATAACAATTGAGGTGAATTAATTGGTTGCGGTTTGGAGCCGATTGGATTGGTTGTTGGTTGAGAAAGATACGTTAGACCGAACCTGAAAATCACTTATTTGAAGATCTTTCAAGAGAGCTTCAGCAACATTTGGTATCAAAGCTTCAAGGTGGTTGTTTTGGCTCTTGAAATATAGCAAAAAACCGTCCAAAAATCGGCAGAATCGAACCATAAATTAGATCGAAAAAACTGTCGAAATCAGTCTCTATTTTTTACATTTTCTGATCAATCCAGAAGGAGTTTTGGGAAACGAAGACCACTGGCATGACGAGCATGTGGATGAAAACCCTGCAGGGCGGTGCGTAAAGCCCACACGTAGAGAGATTGACAACACGTGCGGTCGCATGGAGGGTTGTTTGGTGAGAGTCTCTTCAGACAGTTGGTTACTTACATTATTTCTGACATTTTTTGTGTTGAAAGTTTTTTGTTTCAGGGCCTACAGAAGAATCTGGGTAGCGTTGTGCTTCGGGCGTTCGTGACTCGATCGTGAATTTTTTGTTGCTACAGTTTCTAGAGATTTTAGGATGAATAGTGGTGGTCCTAAAGTGATAAATTCACAACTCTCGTAATTTACAGATTCAGATAGGTCCACTCTGGTATATTGGCTAAACTTAGTTTAAATTTCAGCATTGGCATATCATTGTGTGGAGTGATCGTTAGGATTGGGAGTTGTCATTGCTTGGCAACCATTGCTTGTGCTAGAAAATTTAGGAATTATTTGCTCTATTTTGAAGTGTTGAACTTTGATTTCAAGTTGGTAGTTGATTTTGTGCTTATCTATCATATAGTCACTGTGTGAGACTTGTTGCATGAAAATTTTGAAATTTTTGTTTATATATCTTCATGTTTCCATTAATTATCCCATTAGAACACTTGGACTTTACCAGTTCAAACATTCCCTTAATCAAGATTGTAAATCTTACGAAACCCTGAGAATCTAGAACAGTATATATTGCGGCCTTAGGATTACTTTATGTGACCTATCTGTGTTTTGGTTGTTCTATTTTTCTTAAAATGTCTTCACACTTTGAAGTTGAAATTTTTAATGGAAAATGGGATTTTTCTATTTGGCAACAAAAGATGAAGAGTATTTTGATCCAACAAAAAGTTTCAAAAGCCATAGATGGCAAATTTTCTGAAAGTTTAACAGAAGGACAAAAAGATGAGTATGATGAACTTGCATACACCTCAATTATTTTATATCCGTCTGATACTGTTTTAAAAAAAGTAGGAAAACTGGATTCTACAAAATAACTTTAGGAAAAGTTTGTGGACTTATATTTGCTTAAGTCTACTCCTAATCAACTGTACTTGCTTGAATGATTTTTAAGCTTTAAAATGGATCATTCAAAGGATCTTGATGACAATCTGAATGTCTTTAACAAGTTAGTTCAAGACATAATTAATTGTGATGAAAAGGTATCTGAAACATATAAAGCTATTATCTTGCTTAATTTCATGCTTGATTCATATAGGGAAGTTAAGAATGCAATTAAGTACGGTAGGGACACCTTAACACCCGAGATTGTCATAGGCTCGCTTAGGAGTAAGGAGATGGAGATTAAGGCTGGAAAAGAGGATAAGAAAACTGGCGGGTTACATATGATGAGGAGTAGGATGAAATTTAAGCAAATGAATTTGGGTAGAACTCAAGACGGTAGTGATTCGAGTAGTGACTTCAGTGATGAGGGTAGTAAGAAAAAGGGCAAGAGACGGGACAAGTCTGGTTGTACAAAGTGTTACAGTTGTGGTAAGCCTGAACACTTTATTAGGGACTGTCCTAAGAAGAAAGATAAGTTGAAGGGAAAGATGAGAGGTGAGACGAATTCGGTTGAGGGGTTGAGTTATGACCATAGCAAGGTTTATTGAGTGTAAACCTAGTTACTGCATATGCATCTGTGTGTGATCATTTCTGCATGTATGTGATTGTCTGAATTTTGTTACATGATTATCTACTACATTTCAATGTGTTTGATATGTGCATTGGCATGAATTTGAGACAATATGATTACTTGGTGTAATTGTTAACATGCATAGTGGGTTAGGATGTATTAGCAGTGTGTTAGATGTCTTTTAGTAAGGTAGAGTGTAGATGCCTAGAGGTACATTGTGGCTTGTATCGGGAATGTGGAGTGTGATATTTGGATCACGAGTGAAGATGTGATCAAATGTCTAGAATTCTTTATCTGTAAAGAGACCCTGATTAGGTGGAGTGTGAGAGAGGTACTTCTATCACTTCGGTTAGGTGGAGACCCATCATCCACGTTGGTTGGAAGAAGTAATGTAGAGATAGAGGATTATCCCATAGACTTAGGATCTATTGTTACTTGCTAGTTAGACATGGGTTGGGTAATAAGTCTATTGAGCATTTTGGGCGATGAGATGAGATATGTGTTCTCGAGGTGTAAGCAACACAAAATGGGATAGGATAAGTGTGTGAGATCTTTTGTAGGGTCATTTATACATGTATTGCATATGTGGTTGACTGTGGTTTGATTGACTTGGTGTTAATCTATGGTTCTATGTGAACGTGTATCTGAAAATCTATGTATGTTATCCTATAGTATATCGTCATCGCACTTGTACTTGCTCTTGATTGTTTACTATTAAATATTTGCTTCAACTTGGGTGTTTTTTACCTTAGCTCCGGTGGGTACATGGAGCAGGTATGATATGTATTTCAGGTTGGAAACACGAGGTAAGGTCTGTGACCCAATTTTATTGGCTATCTTGATTATACAAGTACTAACTGTGTGTTTTGATTGCTTGCAAATTTATTAGGTATCAAGGTGAAGATTTGTTGGTTTTTTTATACCCAATAAATCCCGAACTATGATGTTAATTTGAGTTAATATTATTTCATAGGTATAGGCCGATGAATGAAATAAGTCAAACAACCAAGTCCATGAGCTACACCCGACCCAATTGTATTCTCTCTTGGATGGCTTGAATCTTGGTCTGTTTACCTCTTTAATGGTCCAATTTAAAGCCTAACTCTAGAGTATGTATATGGTTATAACCCTAGCCACTTTCTAGTGATGTTTTGTGTGGTTTTGAGAGAAAAATTAAGGAATCCCAGCTGCCCCCTTTGTGTGTAAAAAAAAAGGCCTCTAAAAGTGTCCAAAACGCTTGTTTAATGTGTACAATTGGTGGTTCCTTTAGTATACATTTATGGTGTATTCTCCTAGTCTTTGTGACCACAAATCATCGTCTTTTCTTGTCAATTAGGTAAGATTGAATAGCAGCGGAGGTTAATTAATTGGTTGTGGTTTGGAGCCGATTTAATTGGTTGTTGGTTGAGAAATGTACGTTGGATTGAGCCGGAAAATCACTGATTTATAGATCTTTCAAGAGAGCTTTCGCAACACAAGTGTTAAGCAATGGACAACAATATAAAGAAATAGTAGATGAAGCTAGCATTGACATTATACAAAGACTAGAACGAACGTTTAAAGGAGTAAATTTGTCTTCTCCACACGTCTCATTTAAACCTATAACCTAATTACATGTATGTACATTCGGCTCCGGCACTTGAGACAGGCAAGACAATGACACTGTCAAATTACTAGAAGCTCAAAGTTATCCCCTATAGATACCCCTATTGGTTTACATACCATGACCTCGTGTAACCAATCTACAGGTCCTAAATAAACAAAAAACGAGGAAGCTGACCCTTTGAGAGTATCAAAGAGCTCTGAATATGTCGAGTTATGAAATAGGTCTCAACGGAAATGTCAAATTGAGCTCCTTTAAAAGTACATTACAATCTACTCTACCGAAGTCTAACACAGTCAACAAAATCCTCAAAATGTAGGGAGTAACATTAAGATGAAACAAACTTTAAGCTCCAATAATTGTAGAATGAATCTCGTCAACTTCAAAAATAATATGATATAAAACCACGCAATAGGTCAAATTATTAGATCTTCAAGTGAACTTCAAAGCCAAAATACACTGCTAATTATTTAATTGTCAAATTAAAATATCATAAATTATGGCTATGCACCACACTAACTCATACTCAACCCGACAAAAAGCAATTTTGCTTGTTCATATCGCAATATTTTGATTAGAGTGGAAGGATCAAGTTTCAATCACGATTTATTTTATTTAAGAGTTCAAGAGCTTCATGTTTTTTGTGCGACTCTTCATTTTATCCAAGGTGTCACGTGTCATGTCAAGGGTGCTAAAAAAATACATATAATTGGTATACTCGGATTTCTTGGGAAAAAAAATATAAAATAACATCCGAGGTCGTGTTACTGACTATGAACATCTCAGATGTGTAATATAGGGTTAATTTAACAAGAGAATTTTCCCAAAAAAAAAAATATATCAATTCATTGGAATGCTTAATAAATAAATTTTGACAAAAGTCCAGATTAAATATTTATGTTGATGTAAAAACATTTTGGCTCAAGAGACTGTCAAGTTTCTTAAATTAAAATGTGATTCATTATTAGTGTGCATCTAGATGGTTGATGATAATTGACGATGAAGCATCATTCTTTCTTGAATGTCAAAAAGTTTCCCCTAAACCTAATAAGGGCCAAGTAACTTGTCTTTCCTAAAAAGTATATTTTGTTGATTATTGTTGAAAAAAACTTGAAGATAGTCTTGGAATAATGAAGAAACAAATCACCAACCTGATAAAAACTCTACTGCATTTAAAAAAATGGGGACAATCATTGACTAACGTTCAAAATTGGAAAATGAATTTATACATTCGGGGTTAGGGTTCCATTTTAAAAAGTTAACCTTATTAAGGGAAATATGATGAGTCCTTATATATTGATTATTTATTTTATGTTTATTCAATGGGTAACATGACATGATAAAATGGTGGCCTATTTAAAAAGATCAATCTTGTATTTTGTGCACTTATTTGAGTCTTAATCTTAAGTAAATTGTTTGTTATTGCTTAATTGTTAAGATGAATAGCTCAAAATCTTATATTTTAATTATTTATTTTATAGGATGACTCTCAACACTTTCTTTGCAGAACATATTTTGAAGGTCAAACTTGAAGAAATTCAACAAGGTTCGTGCCCGGCCCGCTGATTTAGCCGAAAGTTATGCTAATCTTAGAGCATATTCTGTATATTAGGGAATAATATCACAAGCAGAAGATTGAATTTCCATTTCAAATATACATGAAGTCAATGGTCAGAAAAATAAAATGTGTTCCAATTTTCAAATTAAAAAATCAGGACAAGGCTCTCAGGAAATGAACAAGAGAGATTACATCTTATGTGGATTCCCATATAGATTGTATAGATATAAATAATATAACAGAAGTTTTGGTGATTCATATGTTGCTTGGTTAATACTTCGAAGAATTTCTTTAATCCATTTTCGTCGGCTTTCCTCAACCTTTCAAGTTAGTTTTACGCAAGTTAGTTGCTAACTCCAAAGTTTTGTAAAATTGTTATATTTCCATGTATAACTTTCGAAAGCTGTGTTCAAAAATTTAAAATGAGCTGTGTAACACTTTGACGCATGTGTTAGAAAGTATTTATAAATTATTTAAATTATAAATAAATAGAAATAATTAGTGAATAAATAAATAAATAGTACATACGAGCCCATCGATATGTATGGATAAAAATGTCTTATTATGAATTCTCAAATTAAAAGGTAATCGTTTGAATTTATTGGTCTCTCTTCTCCAAATCCATTATTCCTTCTCACACTAAGTTTTCATTCTCTGGCCTAATTTAGTCTCCAATTCATTTGACCCATTTTACTTTCCATTTTCAGCCCCTTTAGCCTTCTTTCTCAATAATACACTAACTATACGCATTACTACATGCATTGTACAAACAAACGCTTAGAATCCAATTTTCCCTTTCTATGGACTCAACTCATTTGGTTATAATAAACATTTTATCAAGGATTAAATTCAAAAATATCCTATTCAACTCATTTTTTATTTTTCTCATTTGCAATAACCTCAAATACTTGAAATTAAGAAAAGAATATAACCTAAACATACCTATACTCACAGCATGACAGTGAAAATCTAAAAGACGAGCTAATAGATGTTAAACCCTAGCCAAATGCTTGCAAGAAATATCAAGAATCTAACCAATAAGTCCACAATAGCTTAATAATAATCCACATAGCTCGACAGTTCCTCGTTCTTCCTTTCTTTTTTTCCCCTTTTCTTTTGGCTCAATTTCTACCTCCCTCCGACCCTCTCGGATCCAATTCCCATTTTGAGAATGATTTACTGTCCTTGTTTAACTCCATTTCTAAAACTCATTTTTCTCCCAACTTAATAAAGGAAATTCACAGGGAAGATAACTGCATCCCAAATGTCCGGCCCAAGTGTATATAAGCTGTGATCGTATCCGGATTTATATGGATGGCAAACTAGGGGAGAAGACCGCCACTTCTCAAGATTAGTTAGATGAAGTTCGGACACCTGAGTCATCAAAAAATAAAACAAAATAAAATAATTTTACACGTAGACCAATAACTTTTTCCTACTTTTTAACCATACATTCTCAAAAAACTTAATTTTACAAAATTTATTCTCGAAAAATCTCTATCAACCAAGTGCATAATATACATTAAAACTACTGCTTTGGCCCTTCACTTTGCTGAGATTTCAATTTAAATCCTTAACTTTTTTTTTTTTACATACATCTTAGCCTCTTTGTTATTGGCCCTTAACAAATTCTACTGGCTTAGAATAGTCCCTGTGAAACCACTTGAACCAAAATTTTCTTGACTTGACTAGATAATTTTGACTTTAATAACTATAAAGTAGGTTATAATAGACAGAGTCAAAAGATTAATACACAACGCATCTCTCCATGAGGACTAGCTAGAACAGAAAATCCTAAACCAATTAAAAAAGATAAGGAATGAGAAGGATCTACAAAACCAACGTAAATTTCCTCTCAATTGTCAAAATTTCGAGAGTGAGTACTATCCAAAAGCATTTTTTGGTTCCACAAGCCAACAATGTCAATACTTTTTTGTACAAATTTTGTCATTTAGGGTTTTGTTTTAGCTTTTTTTCTATTTTTAGCTAGTTTAAAGTATTTTCATCGTTTAAGTAGTTTGTAAATTGCATATGCGTTTTTGTGGAATCTAATAATTCTCATGTACATTCAAGCAAACACCATTCGTATATTATGAAGTGCTGGTGTTGGTGGAGGTGAAGATGGAAAATGATAGGTTGATGAGATTTAGAATTGGCAGTGATTCAGAGGTTATAAAATGGATTTTTTCTGGCCTGATTTGGTTTCTTGATGGTGCATCACTGATGAGGTGTTGAGTGAAAAACCTAGGCATTTGGTGGACATGAATGTGAAGTTGAGCAATAGGGTTCCTTCTCGGGTGAACATTTGGCATAATGTGTGAATTAGTATACACAAGAGGACTAAATGTTTATGAAGTCTCTGATCTCGAAGTTTCATTTTAAAGAGTCAATAGTGTTAAAGAAGAGTAGCCTTTCGATTTTAACGTTAAGAGGTCCCTCGCGAGAAGAGATACACAAATATTGTAATCTGACAGCTTATTTAGATAGATAAAGAAAACACATTCATTTTATTGTGAAGCAATACAAAAGTTGAAGCAATAACAAAACATTGGTACAAGTTATTCCAATACATTTATGGTTGCAAACCTAATAGCAACCTTTTATTCATGATATTATCAAGCAAGCAAGTTGAGATTATTTAACTATAATCTCAGCATTTACGGTAGCAAAAGCAAGCGAAGCCCCATCCCCTCCTATGGCAAGCTCCATGTTGAGCCTTCTCCCAGTTCCTACACTGCCGATCACAATTGCCGGTATTCAGGCATATCCCCGACCATGTCCTGCTCAGCCTCGAACAGACTTTAGCTTCCACAATCTGCACCTCTGCATATACATAGATGTATTTTTACAGAGAGAGAGAGAGAGAGAGAGAAGTTGCATTAGCCAAGTTTACCAACATTTGCATGCATGCGTAATTTACGTCATCAACTTTTACTGAATAAGACTACACAGTATGATAAATAAATTTTGATGTATTTTCTTAGTTGAACTGCTATCAAATCCTTAATACCGATTAGAATTCTAGTTGGTGGGGGTCTTGATTTCTTCGTCCTCTCTTGTCTGTAAATTTTCTTTTATTATCTTTAAAATTAAAATATTTTAATGAAAAAATCCTTACAATCAAGCAAACTGACGGCATGTTTAGTATATTGAAATGTTAGGTTGTTTCACGTACTACATACGAAGGCCATGTTTGGCGTGACTTTTAAAAAGTCTAAAGAAGATTTTGAGATCCAAAAGCATATTTTGGACATGTTTGATAATTTTATCCAAATAAAAAAATCTATTTAAAAGAACTTTTAGATGTAGGAAAAGTTTTTTTAAAGAGAACTCTTTTAGAAATTGGTTTCAAACAATAATTAAGGTAGTTTCATCATGAAATTTTTCTACATGAAGCCATCCTGACCGAAAGTTGAAAAAGACATTTATTTAAAAAATAATAATAATAGTAAGAACTAAAGACCTCTTACCGTTGGATGCTATAAGGAGGAAGCAGATGAGGAGGGCAGAGAAAATGACTTTGGAAATTTGAGATTTTGCCATTTGCTACAATGTGTAGTGAGGTTTATCGTGCTTGTGAGGAATAGAGAATGACAACAGAGATATATATAGTAGTCTTGGGGCTAATTTAGTCATTTGAGTAATTGTTGAAGTCTCTCTAAAGAATTATAGATTAACATAACTAATTATACTAGGTAACATGACGCCGGTTTGATAGTAGAACTTCCTACTCCAAAGATAATGTAAAAATTATGTAATTAAATAGAGTGTTTGACTTAATGAAACTATACTTGCTCACACGATCGCATGAAACCATAACTTCCACGAAATTGAGCACTACAACGAATTTTTAACTTATTTTTATAACTTAAAATTGTCCAAAATCTCAGTCTACCTTAACCAAACAAGTTATTAATAATTTTGATAAGAGATCATTATTTGCTAATTTACTTAAATCAAGGGTTTAACTTAAAGGTAAAGAGTGTTTCTGAAGAAAAAGAGGATTGACTTAATCAAATCATGCTTGTTAGCAAGACTGTATGAAACCATGACTTGCAAATATAAGAACATCATTTTCATAAGATAAAATAATAATTTATCATTTTACCATCTTAAAATTATCCGATGTTGTACAATTTATCTGAATTGTGAGCCAACTCATTAGTTGTTTCAATAATAGGTAATTAATTGCTGAACACGTGGATCATAGATACGAATTCATGATGTGTAGTGTATTATGTATGTTTGTCTTGTTTTTATTTATAGTTGCAACTGTCTAGGCCCCTGAGATGCTCCAATTCATTACTTTATCAGAAGGGATAGTACTACTGAGACTTACCGCTCTTACGTTGAATTAATCGGCAAACATAGTTGCATTTAAATGATATCTTAGGTTTTCTAACATATTTGCTAGAAATCTCATTTTCATGAAGTCAAATTCATAGATACGATATCTACGTTTGCAAGAATTTTACAGATCTTTTATTCTTTTTTAACTGATGTTTAATTTTACATTTTTTCTAGGTTGCTCATTTCCCTATTATAATATAAGAATCTTAATCTCCAGTTGAAGATATTTTTGGGCCTTTTTCCTGTTTTTAATTTCCAAAAATTGAAGGAGCATCTACAATAGCCGTAACCTTCTATTCGTGTTAGGAGAATAAGGAGGAGTTGAGTAGTTTAAACAGTATGGTGAGTTAAAGAAATTTGATGTTTTATTAATTTCCCTATGGATAAAATTGAATATGGATGCAAATATTTTTTAAATGTAGAAAACTCTATTTTGATTGTAAAAATGGTTATGGCGGAACGGGAAAACAAATAACAAGTTTTAGATTTGGTTTTGAAATGAATGATGAAATGGTGGTAGAATAATACATTTCCATCTACCTGGTGGCGTTTGGGGTGCCTGCTACTCCGTTGGGCATGTGTAACATGAAAAATGAAGGCGGGGCTTTCTCCCTCGTTTTGCCTCCCGCGTGATAATCAATAAATGATACTGAGAAGTATGAAAATGAGTTTAGATGGCTAGAAAAAAATGCTATCATCCATACCTGTGTCGCCCTCGAGGATATTTATAGGCGTCGGAAGCTGGGTGATAATGGTGCCACGTGTTCTACGTTGGCCTCCCCACCATCCCCACGTTCTAAGTGGGAGATCTTAACTTTCCCCTTGGAGGTTGGGTCTGAGGTAATCATCATGTATCCTTGTCAATTCATTCGGGATTTTGTGGCTAAGTGTTGAGATGGCCCTATAGACAATTTTACGCCGGGCGGTGATCTTACGTAAAGGTAAAGTGCCCCCAGAGGGGGGGTAGACGGTCATGCGTAGAAATAGAGCCCCCCTAGGGAAAGGTGATGGCCTCTCGTTGAGGTAGAGCACCTGAGGGATAGGCAGTTTCGTGTGGAGGTAGAACGTCCTGGGAGATCGACGGCTTCGCATTGGTGTGCAGTGATTTACATTGCTCATCTTCGAAGGCGGTATCTTATGTTAACTAATATCATTAGCCCCTACCCCCTGTCGATATTTTTTCAACAAAAGGGTAGCAACTTCCTTTATCTGGATTTTTTTTATTATATATATATTTTTAATATAAATAAAACTAGTTCGAATAAGCAAGTCGAGTAGTACAATTTAGCATTGACAGCTATTTCACTGTACATTTAGCATCCAACCAATGGGCATAGTCTTGGAGGGAATTTTTCCCCAAAAAATTTTGAATCCCTTTTGCCTATAAGGTGGTCTGCTATTTGAAATCATTTCCATTCATCCTCGACATCCTAGGTTTTCTCCTCCTCAAGGTAATATTCTCCTCTTTCATTCCAAGATTTTTACTTAGAGTTTTTGCTTTTCCCCTCTTTTTTCTCTTCTTTTTTTAATGTATAAGACTATCATCACCTCTTCCTCCAATGAGAGTGGCGACGAGGAATGTAATGGATCGATCGAATCTTCATCGGAAGGGTCGGTCGACTCTGATGATGGGCCGCCCGACTGGTGGGCCAGCCGGCCGATCAGCGACCAACAAAGCTGGTCGGGGGCCGGCCCACCTTCCTTCAGCCTCCCCCCGAGATGATCGTTCTTCTGTCTCCTTGGATAGGCTGCCTAGCGAATCCTTCCTTTCATCCAATAGTTCCATTCATGATTCTGATAATATGACTTCTTCAGCTGAACCTCAAATGTTTATTTCTAATTCTCCCAAGAGGTATATTAGCTCTACCAAGCTTCCCAATCAAAACTTAGAAATCGGGCAGGATTCGGCTGGAGAGATTGTCCTTCTCGAGATTCCAAGAGGTTATAGCCTTTACAATTCTCCGCTCAAGTTAGAGAAATGTCTTGCCAAGTATGACCGGGTCGATGACTATGTCTATAGAGCCCCTGGTCCCAAAGAGAGGCACCCTGGGTCCGACCCCCACAAGATAGCCGTGTATAAGGACATCATGGATGGCGGTTTTCAGCTACCCATTCATCCCTTCTTTGTATCAATTTTTAATGAGTTTCATTTACTCCTAGTCAAATAAACCCCAACGCTTGGAGAAAAGTATTGTACTTCTTGTATGTTTGCCTTAAGAGGAGAATTCCACTTTCCATAGACCTCTTTAGGTGTGTCTTTCAGATGCATGAACTAGTTCGTGCAATGCGTTTGTCTTTTTTACCACTAGGGTCCCTTTGCTATTTCCTAGGTTCAGGAATTCGAATAGCAAGTGGAAATCTCTGTTCTTCTTCGCCAGGCCGTCAGTGGGTCGGTTTCCTTTCAATACCAATTGACGGCATCCTCAGATTCACCTTTTCAATAGCCAAGTAAAAGCTTCCTCTACTCTAAAAGCTCAAATCCAACAATTGGTTGATATACCCCCTCTTGCACCTGACTTAGGATCGGTCCTGACCATGAGGAACATGTTGATAGTGGGTATGAGTCGTCATACAGGTAGGTTGCTTCCGTTGGTTTCTGTTATTTTTTATTTATACATATTTCTTATTTGTTGCTTTTTAGGACTAGTCAGTTTGGGCATGTGCATACAGATATGGACTTCGATCTGGACGAGGTATTGAAGACCCTGCCAGGAAGTGACGAGGGCCTCGCTCCCATTGACAGTAGACTCTTGAGCCTCCCTTCCTTGTTTTGTGTTTTCACACTCTTTTGTTTTGCGAGACTGACGGGTCCTACCTTGCATGTACAGGGATGGAATTTGACCTGGAGGGGACCATGGATTCTATGCCTGAACAAGGGTATAGAAGTGATATTGAGTCATCCCCTACCTCCTTAAAGAGGAAAAAGACAACTGACCAAAGGGGAAGGTCTCGGGTAGCAATAGAGACTCCCCTGCCCTCAGACAAGCCTATCGAGGTTGATTCTATTCCTAGGCCGGACTCTTCCAGTCGTACGTGGGAAGAGCGTGAGGATTTACTTCCTAATTTTGGGTTTCCTCCCACCCGGGGTTATCATGAGATAAGGGTGCTTAAGTCTTTAGTGACACTCACACGGGCTAGGGTGATTGCAGGATGTAGCGCAAACAACATCGAGAGGGCTGAGGAGGTCTATCTCTAGAGGGTATGCTTCTAATTCTATATCTCTTTTATGCTGTGTCTTATTTTTTAAGCATGATTTTACCACTCGACTCTCACATTGTCTCCTCATCCTTTAAGTGGTGCCCCTTCAGATTGGGCTTGCTGAATCAAGTCATCGCCAGGCCTTAGAGTTGAAGACTCTTACAGAAAAAACAAGAAAGAGGCCCATCATTACAAGAAAAAGATATCTTCCTTGAAAAAATCTCTAGAGGCGTCAGATGCTCGAGCCCGTGAATAGGAGACAGGTAATGACAATTTGCGGTCTATGTTGGCTCGTGCTCCGGAGGAGGTGGTCAAGAGGTATAAGGCCTCTACTGAGCATACTAGGGACTTAGAGGCATCTGTGGAGCAATTCAAGTCATTGTCTGATTATGCCAGGCCTTGCATTCGTACGGAGAGAAGGCAATGGTGGCGTCCATCAAACTAACCAAGGAGTGGATATCAACTAAGCATCCTTCTATTGACCCCTCAGGTTTTGATAAGTTCCTTGCACAATGCAAAGGGAAGGAGAGTGAGGCGTAGCCATCCAGGTCAGTTGGTCATTCGTCACGGGGTGGCAGTGGCAGTGCTTCTCCTTCGAGTTGAAGCATGGCTTAGTAGTAGTACCTTTTGTTAGTTCCCATCTTTTTTGTGTTGCCTTTTTTTTCCACTTGTAGCATCATTCCCTACTTGTCCGAGGAGTGGGCAAGAGCACATCACATGCTTTTTGTATGAATGCTATGTTATTGGTGGTTATTAATGTTGAATGCATTGTTCTTTTAACTTGTTTTTTCTAGCGCTGTCTTCCTTGTTTAGTTGTTGATAGCATGGGTAAATGTCATTCGTCTCGCGCATGCTAGGCTTGATTATAATGGTCGACGGCCTTAGCCAATATTCTAACCATTTAAGGCTTTCTGCTTAGCCACATGGGCTAAGTTAGCCGTTGGGAGAGGAATCTAGCGGTTAAGGGTCTTAACCAATTTTTTGGCTTTTTAAGGCTCTCCGCCTAGCCACATGGACTATGTCGACCGTTATGAGGTGGTCTAGCAGTTAAGGGCCTTAGCCAATTTTTTGACTTTTCAAGGCTCTCCGACTAGCCGCGTGGGCTATGTCAATCGTCAAAAGGTAGTCTAGCGGTTAAGGACTTTAGCCAATTTTTGACTTTTTAATATTCTCCGCCTAGTTGCGTGGGCTATGTCGATCGTATGTCCTCACGAGATGAGCATGGGAGATTCAAGATTGCATGTTAACATAGCCGCGTGGCCTATGTCAACCGTATGTCCTCACGTGATGAGCATGGGAGATTCAAGATTGCATGTTAACATAAAAAATATTTGGATTCGTGAGCTCAGTAGGCGCACCGGGACGTCCCAGCTAGGCTGGCCCTTCCTTAGCGCTCTCATTATCTACCACTACTACGGTCTTTCATTAAATGAGATAAGTAATCACAAGAACACCTTCGTGAGGCGTTACATGGAGAGAATTAACAATGCAACATATTCTACTTTATTTACAAAGGCATAGCCTGTGATCTATATCGAAATCTATTGGTAATATTTTTTGAGATGCTTTGCGTTCCATGGCCTACCCAATGGCCTTCCCTTCATGTCTTTCAGGCTGTAAGCTTCCTTCCCCAGGCTGCGGGTTACTTCATATGGGCCTTCCCAATTTGGTTCAAGCTTTGAAGGGGGATGTCGTATTGCGGCTGCATCTCTTAACACAAGGTCCCCCGAGTGAAAGATTCTTGTTTCACCTTACGATTAAAGTACTCAGCGGCTCTTCGTTTGTAGGCTATCATCTTTATTACCGCCTTCACCCTTACCTCTTCAAGCAGGTCGAGTTTCCCTTTGGTCGTCGTGTCATTGGACTGCTTGAACTTCATCCTACCTGTCTCACTTAGGATCTCAACTGGAACCACTGCTTCCATCCTAAAGGTTAGTCTGAATGGAGTCTTTCTAATCGGTTCTCATGGAGTTGTGTGATACGCCCAAAGTACATTGGGTAACTCATTCGCTCAAAGCCCTTTCACCTTTTCTGGTCTGGTCTTCGAATCCCGGAGGATAACTCGGTTTGTTACTTGCACAAAAGGCCTTGAAGCCATGATTGTCAAATTGTCTACCATTATCTGTCACCACCACCCTGGGTATCCCGAATTGGTATATTATATTTTTCCATACAAAGCCTTATATTTTTGCTGTCTTAATGGTTGCTAGTGGCTCCGCTCCACCCACTTAGTGTAGTAGTTGATAGCAGCCAGCAAAAACTTTCTTTGTCCTTTAGCCATGGCAAAGGCCCCAAAATGTCCATTCCCCACTGGGAAAATGGGCATACCCCAAAAATGGCCACTTGCTGTTCAGCTAGGACATGGATCAAATTTTCGTAACGTTGACATGTGTCGCATTTTCGTACTAACTCTTAGACGTCCTCTTTCATAGTCAGCCAATAGTAACCTTATCGTAGAACTTTGAAGGCAAGAGATGTTGCTTCTTGGTGGTTGCCACAAATCCTAGCATGTATTTCAAACAGTACTACTTTGGCTTCAGTAGGTCGTCTGCACTTCAGGTAAGGCATGGTAAAACCATGCTTGTAGAGTTGCCCATTAATGATGGTAAATGAGGTTGCCCAAGCTCTCAATCTCCTCGTCTCCAGGAGATCTTCTGGTACCTTGTCTTCTGCTAGATACTTGATTATCGGATACATCCAACTTTCTTCGTGTTCAATATTTTTCACCTCAGCCTAGAGCTGAATGCTGTGTTGTTGTAGGACTTGGATACTCGCTGTCCGAGACAAGTTTTTTGGGTTGGTCGATGCGAGCTTTGCTAGTGCGTCTGCATGCTCGTTATCTTTTCGCGAGACTTTCGTCACCTTAAAGCTTGTGAACCCTCTTTGTAAATCCCTTACTTTCATTAGGTATGCTGCCATCCTCCCGTCCTTTGCTTCGTACTCTCCCGATACCTGCCCAACTATTAGCTGCGAGTCACTGCATACCTCCACTGAAGTCACTCCTAGCCTTGCTGCCAAGCCCAAGCCTGTGATGACTGCCTCATACTCGACGTCGTTATTGGTAGTAGAGAACTCAAAGTGCAACGAGTATTCCAATTCTTCGGAGTCTAATCCAATCATTATGATTCCTACCCCTGATCCATTTGCATTTGATGAACCGCCTAAAAAGAACTTCCAATCTGCCTTCTGTCCCTCTAGGGGCTCTGTCGGGATGGTGAGCTCAGCAATGAAGTCTTCCAGAGCCTGCGCTTTGATGGCCGTCCTGGGCTTAAATTCAATGTCAAAATCACTTATTTCAATCTCCCATTTCTATAGCCTTCCGAAGGTTTTTAGTCGATGTAGGATTTGCTTAATGGTTTGGTCAGTCATCACTTGCACCGTATGGGACTGAAAGTAAGGTCTAAGCTCCCTTGCTACAACAATCAACGCAAGCACCAGCTGTTCAGCCAGACTGTACCTTGTCTCTATGTCTTTGAGGACCTGACTGATGAGTAGACCGACTTTTGTGCCTGTGGCGACACCATGAGGTAGAGACACAGTATGTCACTCGGGCATGTGCTGGTCAGAATAGGAGGCTGCTGTGGTGACTACTTTAAGGATTCCAGTGATTCTTCGCACTCTTGAGTCCACTCGAAATTAGTGGAGCCCCCTATGGCTTTAAAAAAGTAGTAGCACTTATTGCCGCCCAACTCATAAGATTGAGGGCCGTCACGTGCCCTATCAGCCACTAAACCTCTTTTTTCCTAGTGGGGCTCTTCATTTCCAGTATTCCCTGTATCTTGTCAGGGTTTACCTCAATTCCTCTTTGGGTGATCATGAAGCCTAGGAACTTTTAGCCGGCAGTACTGAAGACACACTTTTCCTGGTTGAACTTCAAGTTACTGTGTCGGGCCACATCAAATACTTTATGTAGACAAGCTAATTGATCTGTAGCTTTGACACTTTTCACTACCATGTCGTCGACGTAGGCTTCTATGACGTTTCCGATCAGTTTTCAAAAGACTCTATTCACCATTTTTTTGGTAGATTGCTCCTGCATTTTTTAGGCCGAACGACATAGCCATGTAGCAATATGTTCCAGAATATGTGATAAATGACGTCTTTTCCTGGTCTGATTCGGCCATTGAAATTTGATGATACTCAGAAAATACATCCAGGAAGCTGAGCCTTTCATGACCTGATGTGGCGTCGACCAGGTGATCTGTCCGAGGGAGTGGGTATGAGTCCTTCAGGCATGCTTTATTTAGCCCGATGTAATCTACACACATGCGTCATTTCCCGTTAGACTTCTTTACTAGCACGATGTTGGCCAGCTACTCGGAATACAGCACTTCCCAAATGAAACCAGCTTGTAGTAGCTTCTCCACCTCTGCTTTTGCTACTTCCTGCCTTTCAGGGGTGAGGTTTCTTTTCTTCTACTTCACTGGTTTGGCTCTAGGGAGGACGCCGAGGTGATGCTGAGCAATAGCTTGGCTGATCCCAATATTGTCGTTTGGGCTTCATGCAAAAACATCAAGGTTATCTGCCAGGCATCTTACCAACCTCCCTTTTTCATCAAATTCCAATTCGGCCCCGATGCTAAACTCTCGTCCTTCTGATACGGAGATCCTTTCGATCATGTCCAGTGGTTCGATCCGTCCCTTCGGAGTTTCAACCTCTAGCATCATGACCGGTGGTGCTTCCTTAAGTGATATACTGTTGACATAACATTTCCTAGATGTTTGGTGGTCCCCTCGCACACACCCAACTCCCCTGCTAGTTGGGAATTTCATGACCTGGTAATAGGTCGAGTGGATGGCTCTAGTTGCGTTCAACAATGGCCGACCGTAGATCACAATATAGGCCATGGGAGTTTTTACAACTAAGAAGCTTGCCACAATTACCACAGTGGTCGAATATGTTCCGAGCATGAAAGTGAGTTCCATGGTCTCTTCCGGAATTACCGTAGCCCCTCCAAAGCTTTGTAAAGGGGTGGTTACTATTTTCAACTTATCAAGGGATATCTTTAAACCAAAAAAAAATCCCATGTTAGTACATTTGCAGCACTTCCTCCATCGACCAGCACCCTCTTAACGTCGAAATCAGCTATGTCACCTACTATCACCAAAGCATCATCATGGGGGTGTGCTATGCCCACCAAATCCTCCTCTCCAAAGGTGATGTTATGACAAAACCTTGCTTTGCTTTGGATAGAATCTCCACCTTCTGCTATCCCCTCTGCCATCACGTTTATAACTCCTGCCCAGGGCGGGGGTAGTCTTCCACTTTTTGTTTACCCCTGTTGTCATTCACATATTTGCCCAAGAACTCTTGTCTCAGGATGCGCTCGATCTCCTTCTTCAGCTGCAGACACTTTTTCGTATCATGCCCCTGATCCTTGTGGAAATGACAATGTCTGCCCTGGTTTCTCTTACCGAGTGGCGTTGCCATGGGCCTCGACCATTCAAGCTCCTTCATATCTCGTATCTTCAGCAATCACTTCGCATGCATGGGTGTTTAAAGGGGTGAACGTCCTAGGCTCCTCCCATGTTGCCTGACTTGTCTATCTTGGATGGTCCCCTTACCCATATGCTCACTCCTTGACTTATTTTTGTTGGCAGATCTCAATTCGTCTCCAACCTTTCACTTGTGACTCTTCATTTCCCATCCCTCTATGAGGTGTTTTTTGACCTTTTCCTCTTCTTCGGTATCAACATACTTGTCTCCCTTTTTCAATAGGTCATGCATTGACTCTGAAGAGTTCTTGAAAAGTAAAACCTTGAAGGCCCGGTTCTGAGTTTTGTTCATCAATACAGTCACCACTGTTGACATTTGAAGATCCTCTATTCCATGGGTTGCTCGACTGAATCTGGCCAAATACTCTTGCAGAGACTCGTCCTTCTCCTGGACCACCTGCATCAAACCACTGGCCGTCTTTCTCTTTTTCTTACTACTGAGGAAGCAGGCCATAAAGCTCCTGAAAAGTTCATCAAGTGTTTGGATATATCGGGGGACAAGTGTTGCCACCCAGTCTCTGGCTTCTCTCCTGAGGGTCGGGGAGAAAGACCGACACATCACTGCATCAGGTGCTGCATAGAGCCTCATTAAATCAACGAAAGTCTGGAGATGGTCAAGTGGATCTGTAACCCGTCGTAGGCTTCTATCATAGGCTATTTGAAACCCTTAGGCAAGGGGACCGTCATGATTTCAGAAGCGAATGGGTCCTCTTCTAAGACCATCTGCCTACGCCTATTTTTTCTTTGATATTGCATCATCTATTTTTTGTGTCATGATCTCCTCCATCCTCTGCCCCAGATCCGCTATGGGCAGGATGGGCTGCAAGATCGCAACCGCAACCGCCGGAGCCCCGAGCCCGCAGCTATTGATTGGATGACAAGCGGTGTTTCTATGTGCGCCTCCTGAGGTGGCAGCACGGCTTCCACCAAATGCAGCTGGATTGCGGCTCTCTCTGCATTTGATTCTGCAAGAAGGTCATCATAGACACTAGCTGAGTCTCCAGGGCGCTGAACTAGCTTTGTGTCACATACTGCGGTGGGCCCCTAGCAATTGATTCCGATTCCGTCTACGCCGTTGCTGCTCTCAAGCCTATCTCACTTCTTGTTCGTCTTCTTGACATGGCTTTAGTGTTCAATGGAAGAAACTTCCGATAGACGGTGCCAATGAAATGGTGGTGGAATAATTCTTTCCCGTCTACTTGGTGGCATTTGGCGTTCTTGCTACTCCGTTGGGCATGTGTAACTTGAAAAATGAAGGCGGGGCTTTCTCCCCCATTTTACCTCCGCCGTGATAATCAGTAAATGATATTGGGAAGTATGAAGATGAATTTAGAAGGCTAGGAAAAAATGATGTCGTCCATACCTGTGTCACCCTCGGGGGTAATGGTGTCACGTGTCCCACGTTCTGAGTGGGGGATCTTAACTTCCTGCTCGAAGGTTGATTCCAAGGTAACCGTCACGTATCCTCGTCAATTCATTCAGGATTTTGTGGCTAAGTGTTGAGATGACCTTATAAACAATTTCACATCAGCCGATGATCTTATGTAGAGGTAGAGTCCCCCCTAGGGGGTTGAAGGTCATGCGTAGAGATAGAGCCTCCCCCCCCCCCCCCCCCCCGCCCGCTCTTTCAAATTTTTATGCTTTTGTTTCAATTTTCGAAATCATTATGAGATGTCAAATGAAATCGAAATATTACATTTTTGATATCATTTCGAAGTGTTCACGACTTAATTTTCTACATTGTTAATGGTGGTTGCAACGACTAACTGTAACAAATGTTACAGTTTGTAAAAATAGGTAATTTCAAACTAATATTTCGAAAATTTCGATAGCATGCTAACATTAAAAATTCTCCTCTCGGGGAGGTAACGGCCTCTTGTTGAGATAGAGCACCTGTGGGTAGGTAGTCTCGTGTGGAGGTAGAACGTCCCGGGAGGTCAAGGGCTTTGCATTGGTGTGCAGTGATTTACATTGCTCATCTTCGGAGGCGGTATCTTATGTTAACTGATATCACATGAAAAGTCTATTATAATTCCCTTTCCAATTCTTGGTGTATTCAGCTGCTTAAAGTTTGATGTAACTACTTAACATAAATATTTTTTTCTTATGTCTACTCTATTACGCAGCCAGCTACATTATAACATGTGCATTGCACGTGTGTCTCACTAGTTCTATTAAGAATTTAGAGTGGCCAAGACTTTTTTCTTATTCTTTTTCTTTTTTCTTTTTTTTTTTGAAAAAAAAACATATTGTTAATATTTTTGTGTCCTTTTAGCGTATGGTCCTTTTTGTTATCTTTGAGTAAGAGTAATGTATAATATTTGACGAAAGGTTTGTTACTTTCATTTGGGCAGAAAGGCTCGTCAGCGAAAATATTTAATGACAAAATAAAAAAATTTATACGTGAAGACAACATCTTTTTGTTGGTGTTGTCCTAGTATTGCCGTTAAATGTTAATTTTGACTACCCAATCTGGCTGTATTGAAGTTTTAACACGAAAACAATATTTCTAGAAAATTTTATTAGAACAAAAAGGTTGGTTAACATTTGTCGTCAAATATCATAGAAATAACGATGAGATGCAGCACAAGACATTTTTTTTTTTTTTTTAATAACGGTCAATTTTGTAAGTCGTTAAGAGTTGGGGATTATTACTGCTATTTTTATTTAGTCAAGGCATTAGGTTTTTATAGGATGCTGCGGCTACACAGTCCTTGGTTTTTATAGATTTTCTCCAATTTCATTATAAACCTAAATTCAAAAAATATCATTTATTTATCCATCTTGTGTTTGTCTTCAATTCTTACACATCGTTTCATCAAAATAAGTACCAATAGTTGTAAAAGAACATTTTATCCATGAAATTGTAAACTTGTTGTCGATCAGAATTTGCAATTTTCCAATTAAATATTTTTCAAAATAAAGTTCTAAGATAAAAAAGAATGCACAATTTATTAAAAAACCATGAAACACAAACAAATTATTGACAACTTTAAAGGATTCCTTCACACATTAATAATTTGAAACAAACGTTAAGTTTATTTTGAAGCAATACAAAAGCTGAAGCAGTAACAAGTTCAAACACATTGGCGGAAGAGATCTCAATACATAAATAGATGCTAAACTACTAGCAACTTATTATTCATTTTACTTAAAAGTAGACAGAAAGTATGCATGAGATTAATCTCAGCATTTATGGTAGCAAAAGCAAGCAAATCCCCAGCCCCTCCGATGGCAAGCTCCATTTTGAGCCCTCTCCCAGTTCCTGCATTGTCGATCACAGTTGCCAGTATTTAGGCACATCCCCGACCACGTCCTGCTCATCCTCGAACAGACTTTAGCTTCCACAATCTGTACCTCTGCATATACATATATGTATATATACAAAGAGAGAGAGAGAGAGAAGCTGTATTAGCTAAGTTTACCAACATTTGCATGCATGCTTAAAATACTTCATCAACTTTTACTGAATAAGACTGCACAGTATGATAAATAAATTTTGATGTATTTTTCGTAGTTGAAGTGCTATCAAATTCTTAATACCAATTAGAATCGACTAGAATTCTGGTGGAGGTCTTGACTTCTTCTTCCTTTCTTGTTTGGAAATTTTCTTTTATTATCTATAAAATTAAAATATTTTAATGAAAAAATCATTGCTACCAAGCAAACTTTCGGCATGTTTAGTATATTGAAATGTTGTTTTGTTTCACGCACTGCATACAAAGGCCACGTTTGGTGTGACTTTTAAAATTCAAAAGAAGATTTTGAGATCCAAAAGCAGATTTTGGACATGTTTGATAATTTTATCCAAATAAAAAAAATCTATTTAAAAAAAATTTTAGAGGTAGGTGTATCAATATGGCCTCCTCTAAAAAAATTTTTGAAAGAGAACTCCTTTAGAAATAAGTTTCAAACAATAATTAAGGTAGCTTCATCATGAAATTTTTCTACAAGAATCAGTCTCGATCGAAAGTTGGAAAAGACATTTATTTTGAAAAAATAAAAATTGAACTAAAGACATCTTACCGTTGGATGCTATAAGGAGGAAGCAGATGAGAAGGGCGGAGAAAATGACTTCGGAAATTTGAGATTTTGCCATTTGCTACAATGTGTATGTTGTGAGGTTTATCGCGCTTGTGAGGAATAGAGAGTGCAAAAGAGATATATATAGTAGTCTTGGGGCTAATTTGGTCATTTGAGTAATTGTCGAAGTCTGATTAAAGAATTATAGATTAACATAACTAATTATACTAGGTAACATGACGAGGATTTGATAGTGGAATTTCCTACTCCAAAGATAATGTAAAAAAATATAATTTATGTAATTGAATAGAGTGTTTGACTTAATGAAACCATACTTGCTCACACGACCGCATGAAACCATAACTTGCACAAAACTGAGCATTACATCCAACTTTTAACTTATTTTTATAACTTAAAATTGTCCAGAATCTCAGAATCTACCTTAACAAAAGAAGTTATTAATAATTTCAATAAGAGATCATTGTTTGCTAATTTACTTAAATCAAGGGTTTAACTTAAAGGTAAATTGTGTTTTTGAAGAAAAAGAGGGTTGACTTAATCAAATCATGCTTGTTGGCAAGACCAGATGAAACCATGACTTGCACATATAAGAACATCATTTTTATGATACGTTTGGTACGTTGTATTACATAAGATTAAATAATAATTTATCTTTTCGTCATCTTAAAATTATCCGGTGTTGTACATTTTATCTTAGTCGTGAAGCAACTCATTATTAGTTTCAATAATAGGCGATTGATTGCTGAACTCGTGGGTTATAGATACGAATTCTTTCATGACGTGTATAGTATTCTCAAGTTTAAGTAATTGAGTTAGTCATTATCCGGCTGCAATTGTCTGATTTAATTGGCATGATGTTTTACTAATAATGAATACATATATATAACTTACTCCATCTCAAAACATGAAGTACAATGTGAAAGCTAGGGACTATAGTTCAAAACCAGTCATATCCCATCATTTTACACAGGGTAACATTTTCTCAACTCATGCTCGCTAACACAGTTGATACTTAAATAAGATTGTGTAAATTTGTCATTTGGAAAGTTCATATCTTCTTACAGTCTCCATGAAAGTATTCAAAAGCTTCCTCCACATATTCCCCACAATCTTAGATGAATAGGTATGGTATATCGGTCTAAGATCACATATTTCCTTATCCAACTTCATATGCCTATTCAATTATATTAAGGTGGTTCATTAAATTACTGAGACGAAACAGGAAAAAAAGAAAGCAACTCAAAAGGAAGAGATGATAAAACTTGTGGCTCCATCGAACGCCATTAAGGTAGTAATAAGAGAGTTCGCGTCAATAATTTTGTTTGAGCCCCTTAGTTTAAAGGATGCCGGCTGGTTAAGCCGAAAGTTATGCTCGACATTGACCATATACCATGGCAGAAGCAGTGTGTATATTATTGCTAAAATATGTCACAAAACAAATGAAAAAATAATTGGCATCTTTGAATTATAAGCAGCATAACAGATTAATAAATGGTTAAGTCTATGATCAGACCATTGAAAAAATATATTCCAAATTTGAAAACAAAGAGACCAGACATCATTTTATGGGGATTCCAAAACCTCTTAGGATTAAATAGAAATTAATAAAACCAATACAAGAATTTGTTAGGTTTTGTGACTCAAATATGATTAGGAGTTTTGTGAGATTGCGTATTTGATTTTTACTTAGAAAGGTAGATTGTATCCAAGTTGAATAAGAAAAGGAAATTCTCTCTTGGTCGAAGTTCTATGCACAATTGTAAACTAATTTTAACAGATTTTCTTACCTTTTAGGATTCTTCTAGGATTTGGAACGAGACCTATGAATATAAAGCTCCTCTGTAGTTTTGTTTAAACATTATTACTATGTCTATAATTTTTCTCCATATTGTTAATTAATATACATCATTCCTCTATGATTAACTATCTTTGTTCTTCTTTATTGTTAAGGGATGTTTTATCCCACATCGATTTAATACCGAAACAAATACCAATTTATAAAGATCTTGTGCTTCTCCACTTAATAAGGTTGATCTTATTAAGATGGACCACAAATCTTAACACGATATTAGAGTAACCCCGTGAATTTCAAGATTGATCTGTTCAAATGAGCCACCATCTTGAGAGGGCCTATTAAGGGATGTATTATCTCACATCGATTTAATACTGAAATAAATATCAATTTATAAAGATCTTGGGTTGACCTTATTAAGATGAATCTCAAGTGTTAACATTTATTTTTAATCTTGTTTCTAGTTGTGATCTTTATTATTTCATATTGTATCATTAATCTCATTCATTACAATCCCTTCGGATCTAGCAGAATCGGTGTCCCACCTCGTTATTTTAGCTTTAGAAGAACAACTAAATGGGACAAGTAATAGATTGGATAATATTATGAATACATTGTTAATTTCGAAAGGATTAGGTTCATACTCCTCAAAGGTAATATTAATAATATCCTCTTCTATAGGAAGAAATTCAGTGTTTTCACTAATATCTATAATAGTACTAATAATCATAATCATAATAATAATAAAAATATATTAAATGAGTAATTATATTACCACTACAAATTTTAATTACTACACCACAATTTTTAATATTTTTCTTATTTACTTAATTAGCCTTATGTAAAATTACATAATTAGAGTTTAATATATAACTAGGCAAAAATAAATTATTGTTCTACCATAAATATCTCTCATATTTAAATTAAAAGGGTGCAAATTAATTATACTTTATATGTTTCGAGGGCTATTCAATTAATCTAAGAGTGAACAAATTATTCTAGTTCATGTACACTCATTTATTTTCAAGATTACTCATTTAATCTATGATATTAATTTATTCTCTAGGTTCACGTACACACCATCTTGTCTAAAAAAAATTTCAAGATCATGTATATATAAATTATTATTTTTCTATATTTATTATTCAAATTAATTAAATCTCATGCTCATGAATGTATTTGATTGTTCTCATGAGTGTTATATGTAAATGAATTAATCTCTCAACTATTTAAATTACTTTCACAAATTGATATTACTTCATTTCAATCATCAAATAATTTGCTCTCTCGCATAATGGAATCAAAGGCTATAAGAAACTTATAGGTGCATGAAAATGAATAGTCTATTAAAGTGATGGTAGTTTGAAAGGATTTGGTCTAATCTTATTCCAACAATACTGAAAATTTTGTTATTTTGATGCTCATTCTAATTGACAAGAAGGTAATACGTCTAGCATGATGACTATTTATTTTGTAATTATATTATCCATAAACCTCATTAATCTTAACCTTAATATTCAGTTATTAATTAAATTTTTTTTTTTTTGTTCATCATCTTCAACTTTGAGGCAAAACAATTCATGAAATTCTTTTTTTTTTTTTTTTGTGTGAATGCATGCGGACAAAAAATCTCAATTAAATGCCGAAAGTCATATGGCAATTACAAAGGTTTTATTTAAGTTAGACACTCTTAGTCAAGCGAAAAATATAGTGTACAAAGAGATTCTCTCATTGAATAAAAAATCATTTTACATAAACAATTTTTTTTTCTATTTTATTTTTACAGCTCTAATAAAGCATTCAGAATAACGCGCGTTGCACGATCACCTGTGACTAGTTAAGAATAAAAATGAACTTATGACATGTTTGATACAAATAAATAGCACACAACAATATTAAAAAAGAATTAGAATATCATTTGGTATATAGTTCACTAGTACAATACTAAGTTCTTGTTTGAGCTACATTATTTTTCTTAGAATGCATTTTTGAATAGTATATTGATGGAAAATGTGTGATTAAAAAATAAAGAAAAA
Source organism: Olea europaea var. sylvestris (assembly GCF_002742605.1). Taxonomy (NCBI): domain Eukaryota; kingdom Viridiplantae; phylum Streptophyta; class Magnoliopsida; order Lamiales; family Oleaceae; genus Olea; species Olea europaea. The sequence goes on along the minus strand of NC_036253.1, from coordinate 3,491,640 downwards.
TTTTGAATTTGCATTTAATATTATTTTATTAAAAATGTGCGATTGAAATGATGTTAAATCACTGTTTATTAGCCCTGTTTGGCTCCCATTCTCTTTCTTATTCTTTTTCTCTTTTTTATTCTTAACCACACAATCTTCCATAAAATAATATTATATGCAAATCGAAAACTTTCCATTCTTTTTCAACCACACAATTTTCAAAAAAATACTATTTCAACCATTAAAATGTATAAGAATGGGGGCCAAACGAGGGCTAAAAATTTATTTATTTTTTTTTTGGAATAATGTAGCTTAAATATGACCTAAATATGCGCTTAAAATTTTTAAAGTACTCAGCTGCTGTCTAATTTCAGACATTTGAAGTGGGTGATATCTTCCATAATCACTGAATTGCTTTCAAGTATAACAAGAGTTAACTCAAAGCTAGAATGTCATAGAGCTTTTTATTTTTCTTCAAACAACAATAATTCACAAATTTTCGCACGGCAAAATATTTGCCCTATAAATAGCACCAACTTAAAATATGAAGAAATTTCCAAAATTGTTACATGCAAAATGAAAGAGAAAATAACGAAAGTACCCTGATTGTGCATGGCGAGGAGCACATATCAAATTGTAGCTTGCTGATGGAGTTATTGTTTAGTCATACTTGAGAGCATCATCATCATCTTCAAGATCAAGTTCAGCATCATCAGATCCACCAAGTAGGGTGAGGAACACTATAACGGCAACCAGTTGGGTAACCAAAAAGTGTTTAGCCCGTCTGCTGAACTTCTCCTCTTCCTCTGTTTTCTCCCTCTTAGGTTTGCTCTTTGGTTTTGAACCTAAATGAATTGAAGATAATGTTTGGAATATAAATATTTTGCTGAACCAATCAGTCTAGAACATTCAATCCAAGATTAAGGAAAAAAGAAAGTGTATTCTTGAAAATTAAATTCTGCAATTTTTCTGTTCCTTAACCCCATCGCAAAAATAAAAAATAAATAAATATAAATATCAAGCAAAGGTCCATACTTTGCCCGTGCTCCATGGATATGGTCAGACCACCTTAATGGTTTCCATAGGGTACAGGAGAGAATGATCAAACACTTAAAAGTACCATTCTTATTTCAAACCAGTAACCTTAATTTGCCAATCTTACTTGTATTCGTATTATCCACACACGGGGGAAGTATTGATATAAGTAAAGGAAACTTCCAACTTTTATTCCTATAATGATTATGATACCATTCCACACGGTAAAATAATGGTTTATTCCAACTGTTAGGATCTTCCTCTAGCTGCTCAAGGTGATTTCCAGGCTGAGTTAACCTTTAAAACACCGAATCAACACCAAAAACCGAAGGTAACCGACCGCCGCCTCACGTTCTACCTATGTTTGCTTTTTCTTCCTTTTGCTTGTTGTTTGCTCACTCACAAAGGATGAATACCACACAGGTAAGGGTCACAAAGACACAAGCAAGAGGTAGAGAAGATCAATCAGTAGGATGCACGAAGAAGGAGGCAGCCTCTCTCTCTCTCTCTCAGGTTCTTTCAAAACGGGACTAAGAGAAGAAAGAGAGTTACCAATATATAGTAGACCAATGACAAACTAAGGTAAGTTATACATATGGTAAGTAGGCTCGGCTAGGGTTATGGCCCAATAGCACACCAACAAGCCACAAAGGTTTATTAGTCATCCAATAGGTAAAACAACATTAAGTTGGGTCATCTCATTATTCGGTGTTGATTTATCGTTCAGTTATTCATGTCGACTGATAAAACTGGTTTACATCATCGCCCGGGAGGTCGTTTGACAACATGATATCTAACAACCTCCACCTTGGTGTCAAAGGACCTGCAAAGAGAAAACGTTTTCCATTAGTGACACTTCTAACAGAAAACCGATAAAATTGGAAATCATTTACCTATACCGATGTTTAGAAGCTCCTTCCAACTTCTAAATTTTACCAGTGGCTGCACTTTCGTGCCCATATCTAAAGGATTATATTGTGTGTGAATTTTTTCAAGTTTTACTACTTGTGATATTATATCCCTAATGAAGTGTAGCCTAACATAGATATGTTTAGTGCGTTCGTGAAAAATAAGATTCTTACACAGATGTATGGATGACTGACTATCAGAATACACAACCACATACTCATTCAAGACATTTAGTTCATGAAGTAGACCTCTAAGCCATA
>NC_036253.1:3487262-3487802 GCF_002742605.1 Olea europaea var. sylvestris | reverse complement strand
TCACGATGATCTTAACTCCTTTTTGGCTTCTATCCCATAGCCTATAGCCCTTAACCCCTTCGGGATATCCTAGAAAGACACACTTCTTGGCTCTAGGTTTTAACTTTCCCTCACTTTGATGAGAAAAGGCAGCACAGCCAAAAGCTTTAAGCATTGAGTAGTCACCCAATTTTCCAGACCATTTCTCATGTGGAGTATCACCATTTAATGCTGTCGATGAAGTCAAATTTATCAGATAATAGGCAGTTACAATAGCTTCACCCTAAAATGACTTAGGAACCCCAGAACTTAACATCATGCAGTGCACTTTATCTGGTATGGTCCGATTCATTCTTTCTGCTACCCCGTTTTGCTGGGGAGAATAAGGAACTGTTTTGTACCTTGTTATTCCACTTTCTTTACACATCCTATCAAATTCAGCATTACAGAATTCTAGGCCGTTATCTGTCCTTAAAAATTTGATCCTCTTGCTAGTTTGGTTTTCCATTTGTTTCTTCCAATTATTAAAGTTATGGAAGGTTTCAGTTTTGTCTTTCAATA
>NC_036253.1:3444068-3486501 GCF_002742605.1 Olea europaea var. sylvestris | reverse complement strand
AACTATTACTACTTGATTCGCCACTACTTTGGTATCCATCATGACTGGCTTGCCTAAATTGAGTTCTACCCCACATCATATGCAACTCTCCACTCCTCCTATCCTGTTTTTCAGCCCTCATTTCCATCTCTTTACTCCTAAGAGAATCTACGACAATTTTAGGTGTAAACGTGTCCCTACCATACTTAATGACATTCTTAACTTCTTTATAAGAGTCCGGGATTGAATTGAGCAAGATTATAGCCTTATAGGTCTCAGACACGACTTCGTCACGATTGACAATATCTTGCACCAATTTGTTAAATACATCTAAATTGTCGTCGAGATCCTTTGAAGGATCCATCTTAAAGCTGAAGAATCGTTCGAGTAGGTAGAGTTTATTCGGTGTAAATTTAAGCAAGTATAAGTCTTCTAGTCTTTTCCAAAGTTCTTTGGTGATTTTTAGTTTTCCCACTTTTCTTAAGATAGCGTCAGATAAGTGTAATATTATTGAGGTATAGGCAAGCTCATCGGCTTCCTCTTTTTGTTCCTTTGAGGTGTCAGGTGCAAAATTGCCTTCGATAGCTTTTGACACCTTTTGTTGGACTAATATGCCTCTCATCTTTTGTTGCCAGATAGAGAAGTCCCTTTTACCGTTAAATATTCCCAAATCAAAATTATGTGTTGTCGTTAGTTAACAAACTAATTAGACCACACGAAATAGTATTGGGAAGCGTGATAAGGTAATATCTTGTTAATTTTTAGCAAAAGTAACAATGAACCTAAATGCTACGTCCACCAAGAAATACCAAGCACTTAAATCAAAAGAACAAGCACTCAATTAACGCAAGTAATCCTAGTTCTAGCACAAGTAATGGTTACCCCTTCACGGTAACCCCAAAATCTAACGATCACCCCACACGATGATCTTGCTATTGCTGAATATAAAAGGATTAAGCCAATTTACCAGAGCGGACCTATCTAAGTCCGTAGAGTGGAGAAAAACGAGCTTGCTGTTCAATTTCAGTCGGCATCGCACCGGGGGCAAAATCATCCAACTTTTTCTATGTAACCTGAAACACAAAACAAAGTATATCAGCACGTTCAAGAGATCGAAACAAGCAAGTTACCTGAAGATTGCTTCGCCGGAATGCCACCCACACGCCGCCGCTGCTCCGCCGCCGTCACCCACGTACTGCCTCACCAGGGGCGCCTCGACCTGCTAGTAATGGGTATGGCCTCCGTTTGTCCAACTGAGCTTTGGTTTGTGAGTAATTGAAGAATTTTAGATTCGGCTACAATGTTGAAAACGCGAAAATCAACCGATTTTGAGCCGATTTTTGCCAACCAAGCTCTGATAGCAGATGTTAGGATCTTCCTCTAGCTGCTCAAGGTGGTTTTCGGGCTCAGTTAACCTTTAAAACACCGAATCAACACCAAAAACTGAAGGTACCCGACCGTCGCCTCACATTCTACCTATGGTTGCTTTTTCTTCCTTTTGCTTGTTATTTGATCACTCACAAAGGATGAATACCACACAGGTAAGGGTCACAAAGACACAAGCAAGAGGTAGAGAAGATCAATCAGTAGGATGCACGAAGAAGGAGGCAGCCTCTCTCTCTCTCTCTCTCTCTCTCAAGTTCTTTCAAAACGGGACTAATAGAAAAAAGAGAGTTACCAATATATGTAGTAGACCAATGACAAACTAAGGTAAGTTATACATATGGACTAGGTTTATGGCCCAATAGCACACCACAAGCCACAAAGGTTTATTAGCCATCCAATAGGTAAAACAACGTTAAGTCGGGTCATCCTATTAATCGGTGTTGATTTATCGTTTAGTCCTGGTTTACATCATCGCCCGGGAGGTCGTTTGACAACATAATGTCTAACACCAACTATGTTTAACGAACTGCATCAATTAATGCCACCAATGAGACTACGAAAAGCCTAAATTCACTCAAAAGAATCATAATGTTTTGCTCAAGAGCCCATCAATGCTACTGCCTTCTCAAGAAATATGATATTTATCATAGATTTCATGAGGCTAACATAGATTTCACATGACTCAACAAGGAATATAAATCCTTTCATTGAGTGAAATCAGAACTAAAAGGATAACAGGAAACAGTCTCATATGGTGCATTAGGAGTAGGCCTATTAGTTTTATGGTGACCACATTTATTACTTGTTCAAAGTTGACTTCTGTAAATCGAATTCGAAACAGTAACCTAGCATCACCCAATTGTTTCAGGTAGTGCTGGGCGTAGTGCCCAGCACTTTACAGAACTCTTACAGAGTTCTCACAAAGGGATGGGGTCGGGATTTTTTTCTTCATTTTTTATTACATCGGGACCCACGTGAGACCGATCCCATGTGAGGGGTCGGTAAGCCCTCTGTAAGCAAAGCTCTGTACACAGAGCTTTGCTGATGGTTTCACACCCAAATTGTGAGTAGAAAGTTTCTCTATTCCTTTCCTAACCGGGGCTAATCAGGAAGTTCCGAAGTTTTTAAATTTAACAGAAAACAAGGTAACATTTTCAAGGTTAAAGAAATTCAACTTTCTTGGAAATTAAATACAGCAAGCACACTGTCCTATAAATCCATTACATTTATGTTCACAAACTAGATGTAATTAGGTTTAATTCTACACAGCAATCAGCCATGACCTGGAAGAAACTCAAAAAATCACTTATTTATCCTTACACACAAGTAACAAGTGAAAAAATAGTGCATATGCAATGGCCGAATTTACGGCGTGAGAAAAGGCTAAATGCTACAAAATGTGATTCAAAGGTAGCAAAAATCAAAGCTGGGAGATACAAGATGCTTTAGGACATAATTATAATAAGGTCAACAAGCTAGATTAAATCATGTATCAGCAATATGTCCTGATTAATTAACAAAGACATGCAATTCCTAAAACTAGACGTGAAAAGTTGTGGTAACAGGAAACAGTCTAACATGGCACATTATGAGTAGGCTTATTAGTTTACGGTTACCACAGCTCTAAGGAATTGCATGTTGCCTTTGTTAATTTTGCATGCCATGTATAATGCATTATGGGTAGCAGCCTAATAGTTGCAAGTGACTCACTCCAATGTGAAGGACCTCACCTTGAAGCCGATTTAGAGGGATCTGATTGAGGAACAGATGAAGATGAACTAGTGTCGATGCACTCTGCTTTATGGCTTTCAGCATATCTCACTCGTTAGTATGATCCAAGAGCTTGCTTCGGAGCAACAATATCTCCTACCAGGCATTATAATAGTAAGATGAAAAGAAATACTACGATGTACATGTCAAATAAATAATAGCCATTGACAATTTCAAAAAAACATGAGGTAACAACAAGTTGATTCAAACCACTAGTCCATGAACTATTAATTGAAATAATGTAAAGGGACGTTTGCAAACATTATATGGACCATCTAGTTCAGCTGATGATCAAAGCTGAACTTCCATTACTTTCAATTGATCAACAATAGCCAAAAAAATTCTGAATTTTTCTCAGATGAGGGAAGGAATTTGTAGTCATGAAGAAACATCGAATCATTTGTTATCACAAAATTACTCAATAATTTGACCACATTTGTCATGCAAACTAAGATATATGAAGATTTAGCCAAATACAATAAGTAGAACAGGAAATCAGAGTTCCATCTTTATGTTGGGAGCAGAAGCTCCAATAACACACGTTGATTTCAAATCGGATTATAAAGAATGAGATTTAATGACAATATTGAAATATACTAGATCACCACGAAAATACAAGATTGAATTTGTAAAGAAAGAACATAAAGGCTAAACGCATAGGAACAATGTTTATTGATTCAACAGTATGGAAAATACAAGACAGACTAGCAATACTGCTTCTATGTTACTCTCTACAAACTGACCAGAAGAACCTCGTATTTGTAAACCAACCTTAGAAGAGTTCTAAAAGGTAATAAAATACATTACAATTAGGAAACACAATTTCAATAGGATTTTGTTTGCTTATTCAACTTAGTTTCTTTAAACTCTAGGTTAATATTCTCCTAGTCTAAGTTGAATACGCCTCTTCAAAAGACTCATATTTGAGTCATACTCCTAACACTTTACGTATTCAGTGACACATTATTATTAATGGGAAATATGAAAATTCTCGTCCATGACGAGAGAACAAGTGACTAAATACTAGACATACACGATTCATAAACAGAGAACTAGGTTCACTCAACTTGGTTTCAGAGATAGTGAATTATGCTCTTTACTTCACTGTCCATAACTGTTCTAGTACATGACAAGTGGACAGGTGCCTTGACGCTAGCAATAGATGATTCACACAAAGTGAAATATCATACCCAAACTTCTCTGTTTTATCAATATGCTGATCAAATTTAGATATAGAGAAAGTTTAGAGTTTTACTTTGCTAAAATCGATTTTTCATTAGCTCATCTCATCCTTTTATCGAAGTTCACAACAAAAATTCAAACTTTTGTCCAAAAAACCATTCAAACTGATTGAGTTTTTGTGATTCACCTAATCATCATTTTAATTAAGGAATAAGATCAAGAATCAAATACGTTGTGCCCTTCGACTTGACTACTACTTACCGCAGGTCCAAACAAGTAAAATTCTAACATATTTTCTATTTTTGTAATGAGGATAAACTTTGAAAATATTGTCAGGAACTAAGAGATTCAAAAACTGATAACCTCAGGGTCCTGCCTTTAATGCCCAGTGTCTTCTTTTTCAAATTATTATTCAGATCAAATATTGAACTTTCTGCATGATTCAGAATTACGATGAATTGTTCATCATACATGCCCATTATAAATTATGGAGAGAACTGCTTTTAGATAAGAACAGAAATTCAATAGATAATATAGACAATGTAAGGGCTTAAGGAGAAGAGCCCCATAAATGGGAAGTATCAAAACATGTCAAAATTGAAAAAGATAAATGTAGCGGCTTTGTCATTTATCAAATAGACCAAAAACCACAACTTAATCCGAATTAAGTGTACACCAGTGTAATGAGTGAAGCTCGAATTGATGATGAACTCACTCAAAATTAGTACCAAATTGAAGGCCACGGTCCAAGAAAACTGCAACTCAAACTCAATTTCAGAAATAATCACAAATTGGAAAATGGGCAAGAAGAAATTAAGTAGAAGAAGAATAGCAGAGAGAAATTGAGAAGAGGAAATAGAATAACTGAATTGGTTTTACATCCAAACTTTCCTTGCCTCACTCGTCTAATCTCTATATATATGCTACCGCAATTAAAAAAAAAAAAAAAGGTATTCAAATGCAAGAAACATAATAGAAATGCAAGAAACATAATAGACAAAAATAACACATAATTGCCAGGTGTGGATCTCACTCTATTCCCATTTGAAATATAGTTACAGTTAGTTCTCTTCTTCATTCCGCTTCTTCCACTGAGTTGCTGCCTCTTCATCATGACACCCCTCATCCTTATCTAAACCTTGTCCCCAAAGTTTAAAACTAGGATACTTCTTCTATCTGTCCTGTGAATTTTCCCAAGTAGCCTCTTCTGTGGTTTGTCCAATCCATTTGATTAGTCACTGAGTTCCTGCATGATTTCCCTTTTTGAAAATTCTAGTTTGAAGCACTTCTTCTGGTTTTTCCACCACCTCCTATCCAAATGGTAACTGCTCTATAACCACTGCTCTGCTTCCTCTCTTCTGCTTAAGTAGAGATACATGAAATATAAGATGAATTTTTTCTTGGTTGGGAAATACCAGTTTGTATGCTACATTTCCAATCTTCTCGATCTGATAAGGGCCATAGTATCTAGGACTCAACTTCTGATTAATTCTCTTGGCCATGGACCACTGTTGATATAGATGTAATTTCAAGTATACCCAATCCCCTTCTTCAAATTGTCTCTCGGTCCTGTTTTTATTAGCATACATTTTTATTCTGGATCTTGCTTGTGCTAGGTTCTCCTTTAATTGCTGATCCATTTTATACCTCTTTTGCAGGATGTCTTCCACCATAGAAACACTTGTTTGTTGATAAGGTCCCATGGCTAACTGGGGTGGTGGAATCCCATATAGTGCCTCAAAGGGTATTTGCTTAATGGCTAAATGGTAAGTGGTACTGTACCACCATTCAGCTAAAGGTATCCATTTAGCCTGTGCCTTAGGTTTGTGGTGTGTCATGCATCTGACATTTAGCTAAAGGCACTGATTAAACCTCTTAGTCTGGCCATTTGTTTGGGGATGGTAAGCTAAGTTGAGTTGCAAAGTAATTTCCATGAGCTTAAACAACTCCTGCCAAAAGGTGCTAGTAAAAATCTTGTCTCTATCAAAGATAATACTCTGAGGCATGCCATGGAGTTTATAAATGTGATCCAAGAACAGTTGGGCCACTTGTAAAGGGATGAGAAAGTGTGAAAAAATGGCCATACTTAGTGAATCTGTCTACTATCACTAAGATAACGTCCTTCCCTTCAGATTTTGGTGGTCTCTCAATAAAGTCAATGGATATATGACTCCATGAATGATGAGGTTCAGGTAGGGGTTGTAGTAGGCCGGGATATGGCAAGTGTTCATCTTTACATTTTTGGCACACGTCACACTGCATCACCTCTCTTCTAATTTCTTATGTCATGCCTGGCCAATAAAAATTCTATTTAGCTCTAATGCCCTGTTTGATCCCCCATTAAATTAAATTACATTACATTCTATTTTTCTCTCTCCTATTTTCAACCACACAATTTTTCATAAAATAATATTACACGTAAATCGAAAACTTTTCCTTCTTTTTCAACCACTCATTTTTCTAGAAAATATTATTTCCCCCATTTTCATTTTCAGGTAATGGGCATCAAACAAGAGCTAAATATGCTAACTTGTATTTCGGAATGTCCCCTTCTTGTGAGGCATGTATAGTCTGGATTAATTTTCTCCTGATATCATTTCCACTACCAATATATAGCTTACACCTGTACTTGAGAATGCCATTTTTATACCGATAATCAGGCTCATTGTTGCATCAAGAAGTAGGGCTGGGATTTTCTGTTCAGGAAGATCATCTCCTTCATAACTAGAAATCACATCTTCTATCTATGCTCGTATTAAGTGAGTAATAGTAGTACATTCTCCATCACTTTCCACCCTCATAGAGAGTGCATCTGCTACCACGTTCTCTATCCCCATTTTATATTGAATCTCGTAGTCTAGACCAATTAATTTAGTAAGCCACTTTTGCTGTAAGGGCCTGGTTATTCTCTACTCAAGCAAGAACTTCAAGGACTAATGATTGATTTTAATGATGAAATGGTGACCCTCCAAGTAATGCCTCCATTTCACCACCGCAATGACTAAAGCCAAGAGTTCTTTCTCATATATTGACATTCCCAAGCTTCTTGGCCCAATAGCCTTACTAGCAATGCTAAGGGCTTCCTATCCTGCACAGGACTGCTCCTATGCCTCTATAACATGCATCTGTTTTCACAACAAAAGGTTGCTCAAAGTTGGGTAAAGTTAGCACTGGAGTGGAGCTCATAGCTAACTTAAGATTATTGAATGATGTTTCTGCTACATCAGACCACACAAAATTATCCCTCTTAAGCAAATCAATAAAGGGCTTGACTAATGTCCCATACCCCTTTACAAACTTCCTATAGTAGCCAGTCAAGCCAAGAAATCCCCTTAGTTGTTTGATGTTAGTTGGCACAAGCCAGGAATGCATTGCATCCACTTTCTTAGGGTCCCCTGATACTCCCTATTGATCAATCACATGGCCTAAGTATTCCACCTTCTTTTGCCCAAAAGAGCATTTACTCAACTTGGCATACAACTGATGTTTTTTGAGTAGTTATAGCACAACTCCTAAATGCTTGCAGTGGCTGGGCATATCTACACTATATACTAGTATATCATCAAAGAAAACTAGTACATACCTTCTCAACTGCTCCTTAAACACCTCATTCATCAAGCTTTGAAATTTAGCAGGGGCATTGGTCAGCCCAAAAGGCATGACCTTAAATTCATACAAGCCTTGATAAGGCTTAAAAGCTATTTTATAAACATCCTTTGGCTTGACTTTTATCTGATGGTCTTCCACTCTAAGATTAATCTTAGAGAAGTATTTAGCTCCATAGAGTTTATCAATTAATTCATCAATCAAGGGCATAGAGTATTTGTCCTTCACAATCAAGTTGTTGAGTTTCCTATAGTCAACACAAAACCTCCAGGTTCCGTCCTTTTTCTTGACCAACAGTATAGGTGACCGAAAAGGGCTGCTACTAGGTTGAATGATTCCCTATTCCATCATCTCTTTAACCAATTGTTCTACCTCAGTCTTTTGAATAAAGGGACATCCGTAGGGCCTGAGTTTGAAGGGCTGAGCTCCTTCTTTAAGGTTAATCTGATGATCATGGCTTTGAGTCGGAGGTAGTCCTTTAGGTTTAGCAAATACATCTTTGAAGTCAGTTAAAACTAGCTTTAGGTCTTCTTTGGTTTCTTCTAAATCCACATCTGTGATGGCATACAACTATCCCAAGATCCTATATTCATGCTTCACCATCTATCTATCCATCTGCTCTCCACTAATCATTTCGGTCTTACCACCTGTAAGTTCACTGCTTAGCTCTACTTCCCTCCCATCATGCATAAATCTAATATATCCCTTGGTAAAATCAAAGGTTATTGGCACAAATTGACTAAGCCGATTCACCCCCAATGCCATGTCACTTCCCTCGAGTTTTAAGGACCTTAGTCTGAATTGGAACTCCAACCCTTGCATTTTCCAAGTCATTAAACTGGTATATAGCCTTACTCTCAAGTTTTTCTCCATTTGCCATAGCCACCATCATTAGTTTGGTATTACTGTTAAGTATCTTAATGAATGAACCAGTCTCTCATCTATAAAGTTGTGGGTGCTTCTACTATCAGTGAGTATAGATACTCTCTTGTCCTTAATCTTCCCTGGAATCCTTATAGTTTTGTGTCTGTTATGCCCTACTAATGCACCGATCAAGATTTGCATAATTTCTTCCCCTCAACCTCATCATTCCCTTCTCCACCAGGATTACCTATCCCTCTATCATCACCCTCATCTTCTTCATCCACCATCATAAAGTTCAACATCCTATTCTTGCAAACATGCCCTTGGATGTACTTCTCATCACACCTAAAACAAAGCCTCGGGTTTCTTTTAGTTTAGATATCAGTTGGGAAAATGGTCTTATAGAGTGAGGTTGAATTTTTTAAAACTTGACTAGATATTTTAGAGGTTAGGTTGTGTGGTTTAGGCATCTTTTGAGGAGTATAAAGGGTGTTTACTATAGTAAATGGCTTAGTGGTTTTAGAGTTCTTATTTATAGCAGAGATGGTGATCTCTTGGAGTTGAGCTATTTCAAAGGCTTGGGTTAGTGTGCTAGGTTTGAGCATCTTGACCATGGATTTAATTTCTCCCTTCAGTCCACTGGTAAAGATGCTAATAGAGTAGGATTCAAGTAGGTTGGGTAGGGCTTGCATAGCTTAAGCTTTTAAATCCTCAAATTTCTCCATGCATTCAGCTACACCACCATATTGTCTGATCTTGCTAAAGGTCTCCACTACATCATCGCCAGTGGCCTCCGCAAACCTTCTACAAATTTCCATAGCCAATAGGTTCCAACTAGCATTGGGATTACAAGCTAGGAAGCCATGGAACCATATGTCAGCCCTTCCTTTCAAATGCATTTATGCAATTCCCACCTTCAGTTCTTCAGTCACCTAATGTATTTGGAAATATTTATTGGCTTTTCTCACCCACTTGGGTTATCTCCCTCAAATTGGGAAAATCGATTTTTGGGATTTTGGTGTTCATTCTAGCATTAAAAGTACCCCTTCTGATCTATCTTCCTTCCAGACTTCACACTTAATACTCTACCATCAAAATCTGATCCACTGTTGGATCCTTCTACTCGTTTCTCTTGGGATGCAATTATTTTAGCTAGTAGAGCAACAACAGCCTCATGTTTCTCATTCATTTGATGCATATATCAATCAATATTATCAAACTTGGAATCAACCTTACTAGTGAGAAAAGCAACAGCAGCACTCAACTCACCTGATTCCTTATCAAGCCTCTATAGATTTTCTTCTTTAGTTTTCTATCTAGTCTCCATCCTTATCCAGAAACTAAGTGCTTTGATACCAAATGTAATGAGTGAAGCTAAAGTTGATGATGAACTCACTCAAAATTATTAACAAATTGAAGGCTGGTCCTAGGAAGCTGCAACTCAAACTCAATTTCAGAAATGATCACAAATTGAAAAATGGGCAAGAAGAAAAAGAAGAATAACAGAGAGAAATTCAAAAGAGGAAATAGAATAACTGAATTGGTTTTACATCCAAACTATCCCTTCCTCACTCATCTGGTCTCTATATATATGCTACTGCAATTAAAAAAAAACGTATTCAAATACAAGAAACGTAATATACAAAACAATACTTAATTGTCAGGTGTAAACCCCACTCTATTCCCACTTGAAATATAGTTACGGTTGGTTCTCTTCTTCATTCTTCCCCACTTCTTCCACTGAGTTGTTGCCTCTTCATCATGACATCAGAATAATGATATTGGAAAATCCAGGAATTTCACTCTCGAGCTAAATCCACCCTTGCTATTGCCATCATTGTACACTTCTAGAAATTTTTGTAGCTTCGCATAGTTACAGTAATTGAGTGGCAAATTTTAGAATGTGAAATACAACAGATGTTAGTACGGTACTTGTCAATGAGATCAATGAAATTGACGAAGATTATATTACAGTTATATTGCTATCCTTATATGATTGTATTTACCATAATTGTACATTACCATATTAGGTTGATTACATACCATAGTTGTACATATTTTTCTATTCCTATATAATGAAAGCGATCCTAGAATGAATAACAATTCAACCAAAAGATTGCTATGGTATCAAAGCCCACCTTTGAATCTTGAGTTAGTTCCTTCAGTCTCTGGTTTTGTTGCCAGGAATTTGGTTCTTGAAAATTTGGTGTCATCTATGAGCGACGATTGGGGATCGTGAGGTTGCGGTAATTTTTTTAACTCTTCTCTTGGAATCGATGGCAATTATGTTTAATTTCGTCCACAGGCATCGATTCTTTGTAGCTAAGTTAATGGGTGGTCGGAGTTCTATCTGAGAATCTCGACGTCTTTGTGGACAATCAATGCAAATTCCAATGTCTGTGTGTGCGATCTTGCAATCATCATCTCACATCTCTGGCGTTTGGGTGATTGATGCGATTGTGAGTGTTCTATGTGAGACCTACGTTTGTATGGGTTGTGTGGGCTATGGAGTTTATTTTTGTGAAAATTAGACCTAACCTTAGTTTTAAACTATCAAATTCAAAATTAAGATTTAATAGTTTTTCTTTCCTACCAGAGCCGAAGCCAAAGCATTTGCACCAAGCAGCGTGGCTCTGAAGCAATTGGCGGCGTGATGCTGATTCAGAGCGATGTGTCTCTCGCCATTTGTCGCTTTGCTGCGAGTGAGCACAACAGTTCATATCGATGGAGCTCAACGTCCACATAGATTGGCAGATTCAACAGTAGTTTTCTTTGTTCTCGTCGTGCGCAGCAACTTTTGGATATTTGTTCTTGTCATTGCAGATTGGCAGATTCTATGAATATTATCTTGAAGAAACATTTCTTGATTTGGGTCTCTAATTTGTTCTTGTTGTGTGCAGGGCATCGCGACTTTAGACCGTTTGCTGTTGAAGTACGATTTGCATTGCAATTACCAAATTGTGGTGATCGTTGTTGGTGGTGGTGTAGTTATGGTTGTTCTTTTTTTTTTTTTTTAATTTGGTTGTGGTGAGGTGGTGATTTTTGTTATACCGCCATTGAATGACGAGATCTGGGGAAATTTTTTCCATGCGCACTGATGTCGTAGTATTTTAGGTAAGTTTTGTTAGTTGTGCTTGCAGTTGGTGTTGGTGGCGGTGGCTGTGGTGGTGTTGGCTACCGTGAGAGATGGCCTCCGTTGTCGTGGTGGTCATGGCTATAATGGTGGTCGCAAGTGTTGGTGATCACAAATTATTTGACTGACAGTGACCATTAAATTGGTTAATCAGTAATCAATCAATAATGTGTGACCTAAAAAATTGTTAATTTTAATTTGATAATTTGTGACTATACAATAAGTTGTAATTTATAATGGCTATAATGGTGGTCGCAAGTGTTGGTGATCACAAATTATTTGACTGACAGTGACCATTAAATTGGTTAATCAGTAATCAATCAATAATGTGCGACCTAAAAAATTGTTAATTTTAATTTGATAATTTGTGACTATACAATAAGTTGTAATTTATAATATTTGTGATTTGTGATTGATAAATAAATTATAACTTATTAATTTTTGATTTGTGACTGATGAGCAAATTGTGATCTATAAATTTTTCAATTGTGGCCGTAAAATAATTTGTGAAATATAAATATTATGATTTTTGATAAAAAAAAAAATAATATGTGACTAATTAAATCATTAATTTGCGACCAAATTGTATAGATCCGTGACCTTAATATATTTAATTTATAAAATATATAATTAATTAATTAAATCATAAATATTTGATTTTTGAAATTTAAAACCTTTGTTCTTAATTTTAAAATAAGTGATACTTAACCTCTTAATTATGAATTTTTCCATAATTTTTTGAAGCAGGCCTCTTCGTGTGTGGGGGCTGAGATTGTTATTTGAATTTGTGTGAGTTTTCTGTGGGCTGTGCAAGACTAATTTCGAAATCGGCTTGTGTTGTGTGGGATGAGATTATTATTTGAAGTGGATCTATCTCTTGAAATGTCTTTTTGTTATGAGGGTTATTTTATTTGGAGTGGGCTAATTTTTTTCCTTTTTGGTGGACATTTATTTGGGCTGTAATCTGGTCTCTTTTGTGGACTGGTTTAATTTGGGCTACAATAATTTGTGAATTCCCTACATTAAGAATGATTGATGCCTTTTGTGTTAAAGTTCAGAAAATAATTATTCTATATGAGAATTTCAATTCAGGATGCTTTTGAAGGGAAGGAGCTATAGGTCATATTGATGGGTCCCCTAAAGCACCCGAAGATGTTAAAGATCTCAATGCAAGGAAAATGAAGGGTGCCCGTATTATTTTGTAGATTTTGGGGTCTATGCAAACACATGATAAATAATTTACGCTCTTTCACTACTGCTAGAAAGATGTGGGAGTACTTAAAGTGCATTTATTATCAAGATAATATTGCAAGGCGATTTTAGTTGGAATTAGAAATTGCCAACTACACTCAGGATAATCTTCCTATTGAGCAGTATTATTCTAGCTTTTTGAATCTACATATTTTAGACAAGACAATATAAATTAAGGAAATTGCTGCTCAAAGAGGGATAAAATCCTGGGTTTGCCACCTCAGCCCCGAATGTGAATCATGCGGGCCCTGCGTGATTGAAGATCGAGGGGCCAAGGACACCTTGGCATGGATTGAAATCCGGGATTTAATCCCGGGTTCTGAAGCACTCATAAATTAACCTGTAAATCCCGAGTTCTCAAGCACTCATAAATTAACCTGAAGTTACACAAAATAACTTCTACTACAACTCTTCAGTCCTTATAGTTTACTGGCCCTACATTCACTCTTTTCTTATTGAGTTGCGCTTGATTAATAAACTAGTAATATTATTGGGGGGGACTATAACAGAACACACGTGTGGCGGCCCATCACACTGTTAAAATTTGAGATAGTCAAATTTTGGACACTAGACTTTGCAAAACGTCTATTGCTTACTAAACTTTGATGTGGTTGAATGTTGGTGACTGAACTTCGATATAATCGAACTTTTGCCACTAATCTTTGAAAAAGTCTTCTATTACCCACTATAAATTTGGATTTAATTAAGCGTTTGTTAACCTCCCTTTAAAACAAAACTCTTTAATTTTCATACTCATTTTTAACTACAAATTTATATAATAAAATATCTCACACATAAACTCAATTTTTTTTTCTAATTTTTAACTACACATTCTCCAAATAATCATTATTTTAAACTCATACTTTTAAATAATAGCCATCATACAGGGGATAAAATTTGTTGTTAAAATTCAAATTTAATTTAATTTTAACAATAAATATATTATGGGTTTTATTGCAATTAGTAGTTACTCTCTTTGCACAAATTTGCAAGCATTGTCTATACCACTAGGAATGATTATACAATTACACAATAGTAAAATTTAATTTTAATTTATTTTTGTAGAATTTTAAGCTATCATCATCATAATATTTGAATTTTACAACGAAACGCACAATGAATTTGTTGTTAAATAAAATTATATCAAAATAGTAACAGCGAATTTTAATTAAATCCAAATTTATTGTAAGTAATGGAAGACGTTTTGCAAAAAACATAACTACTAATTGCAATAAAACACACAATATATTTATAGTTAAAATTAAATTAAATTCGAATTTTAACCCCAGTTTGATGGCCATTATTTTAAATAAAGGTTTAAATATTGATTTTTTTGATAATGTGTAGTTAAAAAGTTAAAAAAAAATGTTGAGTTTGCGTGTAAAATATTTTATTGTATAAATATGTAATTAAAAATAAATATAAAAATCAACAAGTTTTGTTCTAAGATAAACAGAAGTTTAGTTAAATCCAAATTTATAGTGAGTAATAGAAGATTTTTTCAAAGTTTCATGGCCAAAGTTTGACTATATCAAAGTTCAATGGTCAAAATTCGACAGCCTCAAAATTTAGTGAGTAATAGAAGACATTTTTCAAAATTCAATAGCCAAAAATCGACTATCTCTAAGTTTAATGGTTTGACGGGATGTCACGTGCGCATTCCGTTAGCCACATTATCAATTCCATTAGAGATTTGAAACGGAAGTTATACCAGTGAGTAGCATATAATGTTTTTCAAAATTCAGTGTTCAAAACTCGACATTTTTAATATCAATGAGCAATTGAAAACATAGATATAAGTTCAGTGACCATTGGAAGAATTAACTCGTTTCCATAAGCGAGAATGATTGGTTTCTTTTCCCTTTTTTTTCTTTTGAAATTGTTGATAAATATGAATAATCTATATCTATGTTTTTAGTTTTTTCTTTATTAAAAAGAAAAAAAATTCCTAACTAGCCATTGCCAACAATAAATTTACCAAATATTTTTACTACAAACAAACAAAAAGTAAACCAACCCATTTAAAGTTTTAAACCTATTGGCAAATCCGGCCCCATACTTATGCACTTGTTTGATCTCTATTTTTTTCAAAAAATATATTTTTTTCCTTCTTTTCAACCACACACCTTTGGCCTCAGCTATAGAAGCTACCATCATTTTTTTGCGAAACTAGGACTTCGGAACAGGACGATGGGCTGGCCATCAACTTACCCTCTTCGGTAACAAAAAACTTTTGTTTCTTTATGAGGAACTCATCCACCTTATTTTTCCCTTTATACTTAAGGCGACATCGCCCAACTCCTTCTTGACCAACAACTTCTTTACTGATCTTCTCCACATGGTCCCTCATCTATTTCACTACAATAGATGAGTACTTCAATCCCATCCACCTAGCAATGGAGGTCATAGCAAATATGGAGGCCATGTCTGAGGTAGGATGCTTAATCTTCTCAAAATTTTTTGCAAAGGGAAAGAAAGGTCAAAAACTATGTAACAACAAGAAGAAAATTCCAATTGAAGAGCAGATTTACCTTTTCGAGCTATTAAGCCAAATTCTTTGAAGAACCGCTTGTGGTTGATAAAAGGGTCAAACTATCTTGTGGACAGATGACAAAAGTAGATGTTCTCTATGACACCCCACTCAGCTTCGGACAATTCAAAGTGATCAACCGACTTTGTAAAACATAGAATAGGGTTAGAATCAGAGTTAAATCAACTACCAAGTCAAAATTCATTAAAAGTACAACATTCACGAGCTTTTGAGTACGAAGTTGGAACTCTCAAGTGGGGAACAGTGTCTCCCTCACACACTTGCCACTTTTCTCTCACTTAGAACCACTTCTCCTTCCACCTTTTGATGATGGAGGAAAGTCCTATGATGAAGGGAGAGTATGACCCCGTGGACAAAGGGAGTATCATCCCTTGGAGTCCCCTTTCCCCATAATCCTAGGTTGGAAAATGGTTTGAAAAACATGAAAGGGCATGTCCTTTCCAAGGAAGGGCTCTTTTCACAAAAAGTAGGTCCTCACTAGTTTGACCCAAGCATTGGGAAGGGGGAGCTAGTCCATACAACCTAAAAGAAGCTCATACATTTTCAATCAATCTACTATTATAAAAGGTATTACTCCCCGTATTAAGTTGGCTATCAAGAAGCAACATGGGAAAATCCCACTAACGTCATCAGAAGAGCCAACCCCAAAATATACGAAAAAGCAAAGCAATAAGGTTACGAAGGCTATAAGAGCTGAAGATCTTATTTTGGTCGAAGTGCCACTCAACACAACATATGCCAACGCCCTAACAAAAGGCCTATGCCGAAGCCCTATGTTCACCAATAGCCGAAGTCCTAAAAGATGAGGTTGAAACCCTAAGAGACGAAGAGGCTGCTATATCTACTGGCCTGGGAAATATCTTTATAAAACACTGATCGGACATCTACTTTATCTTATGTCAGGAATCCCAGCCTAGAAATATAGGGCAGTTGACTCTTTACCAATTTAATAAATGCATGTGTAAGAAAGATGTGATATGTAGAAGAATGAGGTAGGGGCTTGATAAGTATGTTTTTACACACTTATTTGGTTCACAAACATGACTTAAACATGGATAAAATTGTTGAATTGTGGCTTAATCCTATTAAATTCATGCAATGTAGGTATTTCAATGGAAATTATGGAATTCAGGAGAAAAGAGCCGAAGAAGGACCAAAACTCAACAAAGTGATCATTCGAGGACCAAATGTGCAAATATTGAGAAGTTGAGCGAAATGCAAAACGAGAGTAATCAATGACAAAGCAAAACAATTGGAAGAAGAAAGAAGTCAAGAGAAGCAACAAGGAAGTTCAGGGACCAAAATGTAAGGACTACATAGTTGGTTACATCTATGCGACCGCATAGTGTAACCATCTATGCGGTCGCATAGAAGGTGGCAGGAAATTTTGTGAGAAAATTGATTGGTCTATGCGACCGCATAGAAGGTTATACTTCGGGGGCCTCAGTTGCAGTTTTTTGTTTTCGTTGAAACTCTTTTCCTACTTGTTTTTGACGCGATATAAATACCCAAAATCATCAAATTGAAGGGGAGAACGACCAGAGAGACGAATTGGAGGCACAAAAACACAATCTTGGGTTGATTTCACAAGGATTCAAGAAAGATTTCAAGATTTCATACAAGAAAACAAGGATTTTCATACGGGTGTATTCTTTATATCTTTTAATTTCATTTTTATTCCTTAATTCAGTAATCATGATTGTAGGCTAGGGTTTTAAATTCATTAGGAGATCGATGAACCTTTGATTACTATTAAATTCTTATATCTCATGAATTCAATATAAAGTTTCGTTTGGATAATATGCTTGATTTATATGTTTTCATTGCATCCATAATTATCGGCCATATATTATGTGAGATTAGATGATTTATTTCTTACATTCGAGAGAAATGGAATAGATTCGATAAAATATAAATCAACATAGGGTCCGATAGGGGATAAAAATATACCCTAATGCTTTATGCAATTCGTTAATTGTTCATAGAAATTCATGCATTCTTGTATATTTGCATCATCCATAGAAATATAGGCTGGTGGTATGCAAGAGTAGGTTTAATATATATCAAGAGAGTATATTAGATAGGTTTAGGAACATTGAATTGGCATTTCTCCATCGATTCATTGAATTTGTGAAATTAGGGTTTTTGGTAATCAATTAGGGATTCGAGATCCTAATGATTCTATTTCAATTTATTTCTATACATTAACTTCCAAAATTGCATATTTACATTTTAATTGAGTTGTTGAGTCATTTAATTAGGGGAATTTCGAAATTAGGGTTTCCAATTTCGAAATTAGGGTTTTCTTCAAAATTAGGGTTTCAAATTGGGGTTTTTTTCCAAAATTAGGACTTTTCACACTTAGACCAAATTTTCATTTAATTGGATTCAATTAAAGTCACATTAGTCTAATTAGAGTTAATTCAATCCTTGTGGGAACGATACTTGGACTCATAATCCATTTTACTACTTGTTAACGAACCGTACACTTGCGGTGGATTTTAAAATTGAAACAAATATTTTGCGAACAGGGCTCGTGGTTTGGATCCAATGGCCACCACGTCTTTCCCAAACTCTATAAATACCCTTCCCTTATAGAAGAAAAAGAAAGATGTGTGAAACAATAAAAGCAACACATATAGAGAACAAGGGGAGAAAGCTCGAGAAAAAGAACAAAGAACGGGCATACTACTTTTTGGCACATTTTTTGAGGGGAAAATAAATACAAGTCCATACATTTCTTACCATTTGATTGTGTCCCATTTTTACTTTTTTTTTTTATCATTCACCTGCAAAAGTTGTGGTCGTGTTTGGGCTAGAGTATTATTGCCCGTTCGCAAGCTTTTCGGTCACTTTGTCGATGCTTGAACTGTTTAGTCTCATGTCAAAGGAGCATCTCCTGTGTCTATTCTACCATTTAATCAAATCAACGATCTAAACGCAACGAAATTTGCTCGCGTGGATGTGAGTGGTCCAGCATCTGTTGGCGCCATTTTTGTGTGTCAACAAAATGCATTCTTAGCCTTTTAATGTAGTTCAAACAAGCAAAGAATATTGATAATTTTTATACTTAGGCTTGTTTGGTAAAAAATAAAATTCAGATTTTAATCTAAATTAAAATTAACAATTAATTTTAACCACATATTTTATGGAACCCACAACTTTTCAACTACACATTTCATCAAATTTTATCAAGATTTGCTGACAAATTAATTTTAATTCCTAGCAAGCAAGGTTAAATAAAATATTCATATATCAGTTATTAATTATTATTATCCATCTAATACAATATTTTTGTAATATTAGTAGAACTAATATATTGTATAATATAAATTAATATTATTGAAAAGTACGTTATATAATATAAATTAATTTATTTCCAAACCTTGATACGATTTTATGAACTTGTAAAGAAATGGGACATTGTGCAATGGGGAATTTTGGTGGACGGTGAAAACATCATACGAAGAATTCATTTACATATTATAATGGAAGTAAGAGGAACAAAACATTGAAAGAATATCTAAGTATAGTGAAAACTAAAAAAGGAAGTGTTACTATAAAGCCACGGTATTAGAGGATGAGGGTTTATCAAATTTATACATGGTTTCCTCTAGAAAACAATGAAATATTTCTAAGTACAAGTATATCACGCATATGATTTTAGTATCTACCCATCAACCCTAAGTATTAATTTCCATTAGGAGGTCGACTATAACATCCTTCGAGTACAATATCAAATCACTTGAAAGATCATCACCAAAACTCATTTCTATTTTTTCCTATCTTTAGTCGAGTCACTTTACAAACTTTACTCCTTTTTCACATGCTCAATATTCTTCCCTTGTCATTGAGATTTGCTCTGTAAATGTATGAAATATTAGAATATTCTTAAATATACAGAAGCATACCAAATATAAAGAAGAAATAAATGGGATAATATTACTACTTGACTTACCTATGCTTTTCCCTTTCTTTTGGGATCAATGTCATGACTCTTATGCTCAGGTAATTTAGCTTTTGTAACAAAAATCCTGAAGCATTTTGTGCATGCCTCTTGTGTTTATTATATGCTTGCGCTTCTTTTTGTTATGTTCAAAAATTCCTTTTTTGTTGAATAATGATCCACAAAAATGGCAAAAGAACTCTTTTTCCAGAGTTGTCTTCTTTTTCCAACCCATACTATAGAAAAAGTAAAGTACATGATATGTAGTTAGAACCATTCCTTGTCAAATAAAGGATACAACAAAATAATATATGCATATACCTTTCAACCTTCGAAAGGAAGTACAAGAGGTATAATGCAGGCTTTTTATTTTTCAACTTTCTAGTACTTGAAGAAATGGTATCCAAACATTATGGCATTTCAAATGTTAATATTTTACATATTTAAAAATTCTGAATCTGAATTGCACATATATAATGTCGAAACTAGAGAAGAAAGTTAATAGTGAGGATTTGAGGCAGAGTAGGCTGACTAAATATAAATATTGTTACACCATGTATCCCTAGCTCCTAGTGGAAGCCACGTACCGACACTGCGTGCAGATATTTGGCAGTTAACAAAGTCAAAATTAAGGAAAGGAAAAATCTGATTTCTTTGGCCGAAGCACTATCTCCATCCGAAATTCTTTGCTGAAACACTCTTTCTTCCGGCTAAATCTCTGCCCATCCGAAGCTCTCTTTTTAAGCAGAAGAGCTTGCTGTCATTAAAGTGGATCCACGGATTATCCGTAGGAATGACTGATGTAACATCTATATTAATGTATGTTGGACGTGTCAGGATAGGGTTTAGAGCGGTTGACCCCTTGTCAATGTGATTAATGCATGGCAAAAAGTAATGCGAGGCTTCAGTTAATGGGGGATGAGACCATGTGGTTCTAATCCAACGGCAATCCTGTCAACGTAAACTTTATAAATAGTAGCTCTTGTAACATTTCAAAAGATTGTAAAATATTTGCAAACTTCATATAGTTGAAATCATGATCTTCTCTTATTTATTTCATTTTTATATGCTTAATGTGAGGCTCTGATTAATTGGATGAGACCACGTAGTTCTGATCCAACGGCGACCACATCAGCATAGGATGAGGCCACGTTGTTCTGATCCAACGACAACCACATCAGCATTAACTCTATAAATAAAACTCTTGTAACATTTTAAATGATTGTGAAATATTTGCAAACTTCATATACTTGAAATCATGATCTTTTCTTAATTATCTCATTTTTATATGCTTGAGTTAGAATTCTTTCTATTTCGATGGAGTTGTTTATGAGTGATCGTTTGTTTAAAATCATTCTTGATCACATGGTCGGTGCACAAACATTTTTTGTCTCGTGTCATAGAGCATTTCTCACGCCCATAACTGTTGTGCATCTTCGACCATATCTAATTTGCTTGTGCGGACACGAATAGGCCCAACATATGTTGTCTGTGTGGCCATTGTGGTAAGCAGTTCAACAAATTCTTCATTACTATTGATAAATGGAGTTTTTTAGCAAGGTAAAACAACACATCTTCTAAAATAAAAGATTATTAGGTCAATACAAGCACTAAAAGACCTGACCTTAAATGATGAATAATAGGTGAGGGTGCTTGAAGCATTTAGTACAGTAGCTAATGGGTTGAGTATCACAACTGGATACTGCTTAGGAAAATCACCACTAGACCAACACTACATACAAAGTCAGAAGAAAAAGGATAGTATCCTCATGATCATTGCATTATACAAGACTTACCAATCAAAACTGGGAATGCCAGACAGAAACTTAAGACATCCCCTAATAAATTAGAATATCATATTCTAGAAGTCATCTAGCACCTTGCAACACGCCCACAGGTGCAGTGAAATACAATGGACTTCTATCCTTTCACATTCTATTTTCTTGGTTTTCCTTTCATACCATTTAAAATTATAATAATATCATGGGATACGATAACTAAGTATTAAAGCAAATCATAAGTGCTCTTACATACTAAACTAAAAATTTTGGTTTCAAATACATGAAGAACTATTCTTCGTGGTAATTGATCCCAGTTCACCTCATGATTATCCCGCTTCATTTTTCCATCACTACAAAATATACATTTTATAAATCTACCTATAATGTGACATAGATGACTCAATAGCAGCCCAACCAATCCTCAACAATACCATCAAAATAACTAGCTAATTCTCTGACCTTATTTTTCACAGTGATTCATGGGAAAAATCATGGATCCCAAACTTTGAAGAGAAGTAAAATTAGGTTTGGTTAGAATTTTAATTGGAGATAATTAGGAGTGCTATTGCAATGTTTTTCTTTAGAGAGGTCCTTGCTTTACCGCCCTTCATTTGCTTGTACTATTTCTCCTCATTTTAATAAGCCCTTGTCCTCATTTTAATAAGCCCTTGTTTAAGCCCCATTCGTTTACATTCTTTTCCATTACTTTTTACAGTACTCATTTTCAACTATACATTCTTCATTAAAATAATATTACAGACAAATAAAAAAGAATTCTTTTTTTTAACCATACATTCTCTATTAATTACTGCTTCATAATACATTACTTCAACTTAATGGGGCTCAAACGGGGCCAAAATATTTAATGGTGGTTTCATTGAAAAAAAAAAAGGGAAATGTAAAAGGTATGCAGGACTTGATCCACTGGGAGTTGATTGAACATAAATTTTTGTATTTAAGAACATGGTATTTAAACATTCAGAAATTCAAATGTTCGCTAATTTGAATCTGGAAGATACTGAGACTCGATGGGAAAATATGAAAATATAATCTCAAATCTAAGAAGAAGATAGATGTGTGCTTCTCTGGAAGTGGGGGTCGATTGAACATAAATTTTGCATTTTCTATTGACAGATCAATAAACAAAAAGCATAATGTACGACTTGAAGCATCACAAACAGTTCTGAACATTAGGTATTAAACAAATAAAATGAACTAAAAAAGCATAACATGGTTCATCAGAGATATCTTACTAATTCGAGATATCTAGTTGAAGTCATTGATGTTAATTATCTGACCTTATTTTCATTGTCAATCATAGAAAATATAGAAAATATAAAGTATGTCAAAGTTTGTAGAGAAGAGGCGCATTAGAGCACTTCATGCTCGTAACAAGTCCTAATTCTCCCATCTCTTATTAAACAAATCATGATGCTTGACAAACACTAACTCTGAGAGATAGCTAGCTAAAAACTATCTTGCATGGATATCGAAGGGCACAATAGTAGCAGTATCACCACAAGACCATGTATCATAGTATACAAAAGCAGAAGAAAATGTTTGTTGATTCTAAACAACCCGGAAGATACTAAGGTTCTACTGGACATGTACATAATCTCGAAATCTAAGAAGATAGATGTGACGTTCTCTAACAATTGTCATTTTCCATTGACTGGACAATAATTAACGAGGTAAAACCCAATCTTTTATTAAATGAAGCACTGTGCTTGGCCAATGCTAAAATTGAGAAAAAGTTAGGGCAAGGAATGGGATTACATACCCCAACAGTTCAGTATCCATAAACAACGGAAAGTAGGTGTCGTGCATATCAACCCGTTAAGTATCGACTGCCTGGGTATTCAGTAGTATCACAATTAGACCATGAATTGTAGAATATCATAAGAAGACAAGGGATAGTATCCTCCTAATCACTACCTTGTAGAAGACAAACAAAATAGAACAGTACAACCCATGGATACGTTAAAGGTATCTCTCTTTTACATTACACAATTATGAATTTGTAGAAGTCCTCTGACACATTACCCTAGTTGTGCTCACAGGTGCAGCCCAATCCAATAAGAAGGTTTTTTTCCCTTAATTACTTTCTTTTCTTGGATTATCTTTGATGCTACCTAAAATTATCAAATCACTATAAATTGGGGCAGATGACAACTAAGTGTTTATGCAAATTATAAGTCCTCTTAATTACTTTAAAACTAAAAATAAGGTTCCAAACATAGATAGAACCTTTCTTTAGGGTACTGTCCCTGTTTACCTCATGGCTATGCAACTTCATATCCCGTCACTACAAAATGTATAGAGTATAAATCTAACTATAATGCAATACTAATGACTCAATTTTAGCCCATCTAATCCTCAACGATGCCACCAAATGAGCCTCCTTATCATTGTATCATTTATTCCCTGACCCCTATTAAATGATTGTAAAACTAAGGAACTGAATCATAAAAAGTGGCTTCAAATTGATATATAGTTAATTTGTTAGTAGAAGAAAGGAACTTTGAAAAAGAGATTTGGCATAATAAGTAACTTAAAAAGTAAATTTGAATATACTTTTTAAGTTTTAAGCACAATCAAATATGCTCGGACAAAGAGATATTATTGACTCTTCAGTTTCACAAAATAACTCAATCTTTAACATCGCCAAACATTTTTCCTTTACATTATGTGTGTGTTTGAGCCACATTATTTCTAAAGAATGTATTTTGGAATAGTAGATTGATGGAGAATGTGTGGTTAAAAAATAAAAAAAAATCAAATTTGTGTGTAATATTATTTTGTTAAAAAATGTGTGCTGAAATGATATCAAATCAATATTTGAAAATGTATTTTCCCAAATAATGTGGCTCAACAGGACTTGTGTAAATTTTCCATTACCTTTCTTGAATAATCATTATAATATTACAAAATAATAATAATAATAATAATAATAATAATAATAATAATAATAATAATAATAATAATAATAATAATAATATCACAAGAAAATTCAATCAACTTCATAATCTCAGAAAAGGGCATTAAACACTCGAACACTACACAGAATCAATAATCTCTTCTCTAATCAACTTCATAATCTCAGAAAAGGGCATTAAACACTAACACTACACAGAATCAATAATCTCTTCTCTAATGCTAGTTACTTGATCGGTGCCCTAAAGTCGCAAATATCCTTAAAAGGTTAATACATAATAATGAAGATGAAAAAATAAATTAAGAGGGTGTTTGGTAGAGATTAAAATTAGATTTTTAGTAGATTTTGATAGAAGTTATTGAAATGTGTGATTGAAACTTAGATTAAAATCAAATTTTAATCCGAACCAAACTGGGCCTAAATCAGGTATCAAATTAGGGTTCTAATTTGACACGAATTCAATGATAAACCTTGATGATACAAATAATGAAACTTCAAATTTCGAAGAAAGCAAAATTTAGGAGGGAAACTCACGGAATTTATTTGATCTAACACTTGATTATTTCTTGGGAAATTCTTGTTCTTCAATGGAAATTTACGAGTTGAATGGTCATCTTATAGAGTTTCTCATGTATAAATGAAGCTGAAGTAGTATCAGGCAGGAAAGGTAGGAGAGCTCCAATTGAAGCGATTGAAAATTGAATGGAAAACGACACCGTTTCAAGTAAGTAATAGTAAAACGATTTTCCTACCTTAGCAATACGTTTTTTAATTTGTGAGAAGGAGATATACATAGGGTAAAATCCCGATACATGAATATTCAATCAATTAATAATTTTGCTTAAATAATAAAATTCTTTAGCCTCGACTTGGATCAGTGTACTAAATTAATAGCACCAATAAATGCATAAGGCAATAATTTTTTGAGATCATTTAAGATCCAACGAATATATAAAATAATAATTTCTTAAAAGGTTGAACCCCAACCTTAAGGGTCTCCCACCGCCCCTACCCTGGAACATCGTGAGGGAGGTAAATCGCAGGTTATGCCTCCAAAGGTACAGGGTGGAATGTTGATTGTACACTTGCACTTACCCAAGAGCTAAATCCATATTTCAGGATTCAAATTCTTGACGCAGCAGCCTCAAGCAAAGTTGGATTTCTCCACCCTCCCTTTTTACCACTTGGAGATGTTCCCTGGAGGCTATAAAATAATAATTTCTTAAATTTATAAAAGTTCATACTAATACAAATTAACAAGCTTTTAAGTAACAATATTTTCTTCAATTTGCTTCTTTTTCAAAATAAGCATAAAGTCTTTTATTTTTTCTTTGCACACAAACTAAAGTCAACTACATTTCTAATTTTTTGAAATGAATATACTACATTTGACAAATTTTTTTTTTTCATTTTGTACAAAGTAATTATTAAAAGTTATAACTGCTTGAAATATCTCTATTGAATAAATAATTGGTAAAACACAACAATTATCTAGATCATGATTATCATTGATAGGTGTATTTGATTACCCCTTGAATAATATTTTCATCATTAGGAGTTCTATCACCACATCATTTTCACTAGGATAATTTAAAAGGTGTTCGATATTCATGTAATTTCTATAGCGTAGACCAACAATAGGTTCACACAATCCATTGATCCCTTCATCTTCACTAATTTTTTATTCAACATTAATATCGTCATTTGGCCAAATCTTGCAAAAATTTTAACTCCTTTCAAATAAGATGTCATAGTAGAAAAATATATGAAATTTGGAATGATCAAAGATCTTAAGTCAAAACTAATTATTGTATAAATTACGTTCGATGTGTATATGAAATAACTTGAAAGGTTAATCTTCCAATATATTGAACTTCGAAGCAAATACATCTACATTAATATTTTCCTTTTTAATGTATTTATGTGTGTGCTTTTTTGCATACTTACATATTAAATTTTGAAATTTACCACATTCAACATATATTTTTTAAAAATTTCCGATATGTATTATTGTAATATATAATACAAGTTACAAAATATATAAAATACTTAATTAATAAATATTTATTTATTGAAAAATTTATAAATTATTAATTTATTGATAAATCAAGAAACTCACAAAATTAATATTTTTTTCAAGTCCAATGTTATTGTTTTATTTAGGTTTTACAGAACATGTTAATGCGTTGAAAAGGGAATTAGTCTGTAATATGCAAATTCAGTTGCAATCGTTGATCAAATCGACATGCACTCTCTTCACTTCCTTTTTTTTTTTTTTTTTTTTTTTCATTTCATAATCCCCGATTCAAATTTTCTTCTTAATTTTGGTCTGCAGTCAGCTTGTTCAGCTGAAGAAGCTTCCACTAATTAGTTGTAGGGTGAGCTGCAAAATAGAGGTTCTTCAAATAATAAATTGGTACCAAAGAAGGCGTATTAGACTGAGAATTACTGGAGCCATGAACACGTGCAAAAGTTGTAGATGAACACTTGAAGAAACTGGAATTGGAGATGCCTGATTTGGGTATAGCCTTCAAAGCTGTTATCAGCATATTAAAGATCGGGATGGAGTCTCAGATCAAACACTTCAGGTACTTTATCATACACAAGAAAAAAATTGAGGATGTTGTGCTAGACATGAACAGAAGTATGAAAAATTGATGGCTATGATGGCCTAGATATCTGCAAAATTTAAAACTGAACAGAAGAATAAAAATGTAGAAGGATCTACTATCAACTTTAGAAATCTAATAGTGTGTTGTCTACACGAGGTGATAGAAGTCACGAGAATAGTAATCATGCTAGAGATAATATAAGAGGAAGCACTAAACTACCTAAGATTGATTTTCCACAGTTTCGGGGAGATGGACTGAAAGCCAGGAAGTATTTCCAACTTCATCAAGTTTCTAATGAACATAAAGGTGGGATTGCAGATATGTACTTTAAAGGAAGGCAAACATATTGTTTGACGGCTTCTTTGCAAACCATCCTAATATAGATTGGGGCTTACTCTCTGAGGAGATCTACAGGAGGTTTTCATAAGCCACCGGGAGAGGAAATGATTGAATCATTTAGCAAGATTAAACAATTGGGCCCAATGACAAAAGGACTTAATACTAACAGAGGTTCGAAGAGAAGACCCAGGTGATTTCAGATTACCAAGCACTTGTGAGAAAGTTTAGAAGGAAAGGGTACGGAAATTCTGTGCCAGAAATCGTATTTTGGAATTTAAGGGACTTGAAGAGTACGCCTGTCTCGAGGAAACAGCCCAGGGTGGCACTTATGAGTGGGTTTTCAAAGAATTTGATGAAATTGCTCTTGGAGAATGATGGATTTTTTTGACCCTGAGGCTGTCATGGAGGCTGCGATTTCTGGAGAGGAGTACGAGAAGTTAGCCGTTCTTGATTGATCAAAACATCTTCAGATCGATGATAATGTTAAAAAGACACAAGATTTAAGGTTTAGTTTCAATTGACCACATTGCAGGCAATGAACCATTACCCTATAAAGATTTTCAGCAATAATGCTTTCTTCCCCTCAGTATTTGTGCTTCCTGCAATTATTTGCAATTAGTTCCCATTGATCACATGTGCTCTCTGGACCAACTACAATCCTGCAAGTCAAAGAATTGACCAGAACATTTCGTCCATCTTTGACATAGCTTAAAAAGTTAAATAAAAATTTAAGTCAAAATCAATAATTAATTATAATCACAAATTTCATGAGATCCACAACTTTCATCTCAATTGCTCGAGACATTGGACTAAATGCTCCTCTACCACACTTGGATTCAACGTAGAGCCTCTCCGTGAGCAAAGATAAAAAGATTTTGGATCCTGGAATTTTCAAGACCATATTTAGGTTACAACTACTAAGCTAGAGCTACCACCACTACCTGTAGCAGAGATGCTTTTAGGCATGTTGTTTCACCATGCACAAACATAAGTTGGCTGTTTAGCCAAATTTTCATGGCAATATTCATAACAGTTTTACAATCACAAAATGATTATTGTTTCATTGCGAGGTTCAACACAAAAGGTAAAAAGAGATCATGCAGAACGAAGGCTCCTGAATGTGGTTTAGAGGGTACAATATTTCTATTTCAGCCACAATTATTAAGCAACTCCAGAATTCTTACAGGAACTTCCTGGGTGGCCTTCCTGCATCCTCATCTTGCATGTGCTGCAATCAAAATTACCACGGAGGTAAGTATTATAAGAAAGTTCAGGAGACTAAGACACACAAATCACACGGAATTTGGGGAAGAGGCAGAAACATGAGAAACGTCAAAGGCAAAGATGTGATAATTTGTTCGAGAACACTTATCCGGCATTCAATAACTGATACTTTAAATTAATAATTATTTTTCATTTAAAACGCCCAAAACAAAGGAGGAATTTGTTGAACCCCAAAATGAATGAAAGCCATTCAGCTTAACAATCAAATTCTCAAATCACAATACTCGTATGTAAACACCATTGAGAAGGAAGAAAATGAACAAAAGGTAAGGAAAATAAAAAATTGACCCAAAATTTGATCGGTTTATCAACACTCTGGAAATGGGTTTGAATCCAAAGGAATACCCAAGTTATGTAGAGGACGAGAGGAGAACCTATAAAATTGTAGGGTCGGGAAAACGTTAGAGCTGCCACTGCCTCCACCCACTAGCTCAACACATCTCTGGCTTTGGTTGAATAAAAAATTATTTTCATCGAGACTTTCTTTTGATATTTAACGAATATGTGATCATTCAGGAAAAATACTAATGTTATGGTTTGTGGTCTAGCCGTGTGCCTTTTCTTATATGAAAGACATTTAAAAATTGAATCCCTTCAATTCATTTTTTCGAATCCTTCTACATATATATTTTCACCTTTTCGTCCAAACAATTCAACTATCTGAAGACCATGGATGTATTTTGAACGACCATTATAAATAAGACCTTAAAAGTTTCATTTATTTCCCACCAAGAATTTTCATCTCATCTCTCTTTCATGCAACTAATTTCTTCACTCCCAATAGATAGATTTGCTCCAATTATATAATATTTATGCTTCAAAGATAGATGGAAAGACACAGTTTGATTCATTGCTTCCTGCGTGATTGAGGTGTTGCTTCAAAAGAAAAGAAAATCCACTCGATGCTATGAAAACATCGCTCAAGACTTTAATGAGAATTAGTTTTTGATGAGGGAGCAAATTCTTTTTTGCTAGATAATGAGAATTATTGAGTGCAGATTTCTAGAGATAAAATTTATTCATATTTGCATGACTAAAAATTTAAAAATTACAGTGAACCACATATATCATAGGAATGAAATAGAAAGAAAAGAACATGGACTTCATTCCTAAACTCTACAATGTAGAATTACACATGCACGCAAACATATAATATATGTCAAACTCAGTGGTAAGGCCTTGGATTTGCTTCCCAATTGTCATTGGTTCGAGTCCTCTTAGCAACACTGAGGTGACTACTAACTCTAAACTTCAAGGTCCCGTGAAATTAGTCAAGCTGAGCTTGAGCTAGATCGAACACCCACGGTCATCACAAAAAAAAATGTCAAACTGAAAAATATTTATTGCTACAATTTGATTTACTGCACAACAAACAAGGTACAAGCAGCAAGAAGTTGAAGAACGCCAGTGACTTGCCTAATGAGCTAGCACTCTTCAACTCAATATAAAACTATCCCCAACAAGGGACAAGAGGAAGAAAGCATATGACTCTACAATTGTGTTATATGCAGAACTAATGTGGAAATCAATACAAACCTAGCAGAGTTAGAAATTACAAAATAGCAAAAGTAATATTTTCAAAAAGCAAATTTTGTCGCTGCAATTGGTTTGTGTGGTTTCATGTAATCTTGACCATTAAGAACATAAAAGAAAGAGAAATTCAACATGGATCTATTCAATCTTGCTGAAAAACAAATCTTTATAGGTCCTTCAATACCCATTACTAATTCAACTTCAACTGAAAGCCTGCTTATCCAAATAAATCCCATGATTTCATTACTAAAAATAAACACCTGAATCACCGTGAAGACTTAAATCTACCTGAAATTGGAGAAACTGGAAAGAAATCAAAACTAATCATCTGGCTGTCAATGTTGCTCAAAAACAAATCTTTATAAATCTTTCTGTAATAGCCATTACAGATTCAACTGATAGATTGAAAAAAATAAAGCTCGCATCATGAAAACTCAAAATTGACCGAAATTGGGGTAACTAGAGAAAAACAAAAACTAATCATTAAACTATCAATGTTAATCAAAAACCAAACTTCATAAATTCTTCTTCAATAACCATTGCAGATTCAATAGAAAGACTGCTAAATTAAACAAATTCCAAGATCCCAAACATGTTCAATTCCAAAAGCCAAACGTCAGAATCATCAAGAACACTCGAAACCGACCCGAAATTAAGTGAAAGAGATCGACACTCAAGGAAAAATCGATCGGATAAATCAAATAAACCCCAGGATTTTAGACATGTTCAATTCCACAAACTAAACATCAGAACGCTCAAAATCGACCAAAATTGGGGCAAATAGAACGACCCACAGAAAAACAGACTTCGTGTGAGGGATGTATAAAAAAATGATGTACAATAAAAAAAAAAAAACTTACGAATTCTTTGATAATGCCCTTGTAGACGAAGACTGGGATGGCGATGCCGAAGAGGCCAACAAGGGCGAAGTTGCGGCGGGTCCACCTGAAATTGTGCTCCAGATTCTCACGCGCCGAAGACCAATCCTCTATCCACTTGTTCTTGTGAGCTTCCATACCGCCGCCCATTTTTTCCGTTTCCTCTCGCTGAATTCTTTCTGTTCCTCGAGGTACGACCAGTACATTATGGTTATGGTCACTCAGGATAAATTAGTAGGATTTTGATTCCGGTACCTAACTATTAGAAAGATTTCATTTTAGCTTTTCATCTTTGAATTTCCCAATTTAATCACCCAAAATTTCCTTTCCCCGATTTATTAAAAAATTCATTAAATAATTAATTTTAACTACATATTTCCAAACGTCGCATTCATATAATCCAATAGAGATATCTCCAAACTCTATCAATTTTCACTTTTGTCATATAGGGAATTTTGCTAGAGGTCCCACAACTTATAGATTTGTTTCCTATTGCCACACAACTTTAATTTATTTTTCTTCTTATTTGATCACCCAACTTACATTTTTAGTTCAATTTGACTTATTATTTGTAACTAATACTACAATTGACAAATATCCATGTAATGACTCTATCAATAAAATCTACTGCGTAACTTATATTTTAGTTTCATCTTAATCATTTCGCTTTATAATTTTATTAATAAAATTAATAAAATTTGTGCAGTGATCAATATATCGTAAGATTTTATATTTTATAGCACTTGAAAAAATTTATATCGTTAAAAATATATGCTAGCTCACAAATTGGGCAATTCGAATTCAAGTAGATCGTAAAGACAAAGCAGTGGAGCTCTAATGCCATTTTTAGAATATTTAGTAATTTAAGGCCATTTTACCTAACAAGACCAAGGGCGAGGAAAGCGTTAAGTGAAGGTGACATTGTAATCCACACCTCTAACAAGATGAGTAGAGGACCATCCAATTGTATTTTTTTGAAAAACATTGACAAATTTTTGAGCATGTCCATGCCACTAGCATGTAGTACGAAGTTATCATCTCCATTTGCACCCACATCTCATGATAGTATAGACAAGACGGTGAAGAAAAATTATTAGTTGAGTCACGAATTTTATTTTTAGATAAAACAATCAACTTAGAATTATAATATTTCAAATGAAAATCAATTCAAGTTACATAACTAATATGAAACAAATGTGTATATCAGGTGTATGTAGTGAAATTTTTGTAGAATCATAGAGTTGATTGTTTTAATGATCATTGAACTTGGTTCATGCCTTTGTTGGTCACTGAAATTTAAAATGTGGAGTTTTGGTTACTGAACTTAAATTCATGTCTTCGATTGCTCACTAAAAGTTAAAATGACCAGATTTAACCACTGAACTTTGAAAAATATTTTACATTACTCACTGTAAGCTCAACATTTTTCAAATTTCAACATTTACGCTATTGAATAGCGTACAGCATTTTTCCAGAGTATAATGGTCAAAATGGCCAAAACTTGATATTTTAAATTTCGATAAGCAATCAAAGACATTGACCTAAGTTCAGTGACCAAAATTCAACATTTTAAACTTCAGTGACATGGACCTAAGTTCAGTGATCATTGGAACAATTAAATCAGAATCATATATTACTATAGCACTTTGTGAACTCTTGAGAAAAATAAAGTGAACTCAGAACATAGAACAAAAATCACAAATCAAGCACAAAAATGGCTTCGAAGATGTCCTTAAAGGCGGCAAAAGGCAAGAACATAAAGAAGGCAGCTACGTTTTAAGGAAGGATATACTGAGGCGGCTGCAGTGAAGGTTGTGAAAAGTGGAGCACTTGGACTATGAAGAAAGCTAAAGTCATCACTCACTATGGATTCATACCGTTGGTCATCATCATTGGGATGAACTCCGAGCCCAAACCCTCACTCTCTCAACTCCTCAGTCCTGTGCAGTGAAGTATTAAGATAGTAAGTCGCGTATTTCTGTTGAATTTGCCTATCCTTTTACTCTCTTCGTTTGGGTTGATTAGTATAAGTCAACTTCACTTTTGGTGATTTTAGGTAACGATTATGCTTTTAGTCTATCTAACTGGATGATACGTGTGGTTTAAGATTTGATTAGTACAATAAGTTTTGCTTGCTCATTTTTATTGTGGATATTCAATGTCAAATAGTCGTGATTATTAATTTTATGCTTATAGGATTGGTGAAGTTTAATAATAACTATGTCTGAGCTGTGTATATTTTAGTTTTCTTTTATGGTAGTGGCAAAGCATTGTCTGAGTGAGTGAGCAGTGCATACTGAGTTCTTGAAGAGGCTCTGCTGCTTCTTTCTCGATGCCCACCCTTTATTTATGTAGATGTTGAGGCTAGGCAAGATCCGGTTAAGTATAGGTTTATCTGAGCGCCATTTTGGTCCGTATCCTTCTCTCGAGGTGGTGGAGTACAGAATGAACAGAAAAAAAAAAAAAAAAAAACTATGTCAGGAAGCGTCCTCCTCATAATATGTTCAATTAGTTCTCTGCTAAATAAATATCTTGGTGACATCTTGGGGTAAACTCATTAAAAACATATTTAGCACACGTACATAGCTGAAGTAACACTTGTAACGTGTAATGTGAATTTGGTGAATTGTATATTCTAATTTGCTCTCAAATTGATGGATTCAGTTCGGGAAAGTATATAGAATAGTTTTCATCTATGTTTTTGAAAAAGGGATAACGTTCGTGTCCCATAATTAACTTTCCATGCCAATGCCATGAAGGAACTTGGCAGAAGTTAATCCATGTATAAACGGGATACAAAATTACGAGCATACAAAGTTAAGTTCATGTATGATTTTGGTACCCAATGTGATGGTCATGTACTGTAATTACCATGTCTGATGTTTATGGATTGCTCTCGTGCATGAATAGACACGGCCCATAACCTGCAATAGGCACACATTAAGCTTGTTTCGGCTCACTTTCCTATTTGCTTTTGTTAATTTAGCAGTAATTATGTGTCACTTCCTGAAGTCTTATTCGTAATTGCAAAAACATTGTTGGATTTGTTATAACATCTAGTTGGCTGGTTTACTTGATCTCTTAAAAGGTTGTACTAAAACTATTGTTGGAGTTGCCTCTGGAATTCAACGGCTTTATAATGATACAATGAATCAGCTTGGCAAATTTTTTGCACTTATTGATATTTTGGCAATGCTTTTGCCTTCATGAATGATGAATGAACTAAGTCGCACTGGCTCGTTTGTTATTGTTATTCTCGGATTTTGTTTGTTCAGATGTTTGGAAAATGCTCCATTATATAAGTTAAGCAACAGCGCTTAGTAGGTCGTTTTTCTTGACATTAGCAGGGTTGCTAGATTTTACACAATTTCCTGGGAATGTGGTGTGGCTAGGAATTAATATCAACAATTTTTTGGTATTAGTTATGATGATTTCATATGTTTTTCGTACAAATAGTATTAGATTCACATATTTTTTCCAAATAGTTTACCTACTCTAACAAGCACGTGGACCCCGCGTGAATAAAATAATCCCAATATGTGGTCCCCACATCCCTATTGTGAGTGTATGTAAAGCATTTGGTAAAAAAAATTAGGTACATCTAGCATGGTCCAATATCTTTATTGGCGTTGTTTTTCCCTTTGCACCTTGAGCTACTTATGCTGTTTTATGTTGGTTACGTTATAGCCCTTTTTTTTCTTTTTATGAAGGATAAAACATATATGCCCTCTCTCTTAAAATGCTCAAGAAACCAAAACAAATGGCATGTAGTGAACCAATCCGTATGAAAACCAATGGAGTTGAGTGTCAAGTAATCCAATATCATTTCTAAAAAAGTGACAACAAAATTTAAAAGATGAAAGAAATTATCGTTTGTCACTGGCACCATCGAGTTTAGATCCTTAAGTAAAGTTATCTTGTCACATAACTTTAAATTATTTTTGCACGGGCATTCAAATTCGTTTCATATTCATCTTTCTATTTGTCATCATAATTTGACATTTTGATGGATTTAATGATGATTAATCCATCAGATACCAGATGGTTGTTATAATGTTTATAATTAGCAAAATTACGCAAATTGAGGACACTTTTTTGAAATACGATACGATATGATCAATAGTTACATTTTGTAACCTAGCACACTGAACGTGGTAGAATAATAGTTTGCCAGAATCCATGTGATATGTTGGATACGTCATTAGCTTTAGTTACAGTGATGTGAAGTAAAATCCGAAATTAGTTAATGTGAAATAAAATCCTAAATTAGGTGATCGTTGTGAAACAAGTTGAAATATATTGACCAAGATGAAACAAATATATAATTTGGATGACATGAAATAAAATTTCCCCATTTGTTGTAAATTTATAATTTTGCTAAATGCATTCGTAAATCCCAACATATGCAAGTATGGAAAAGTGAAATATCTTCAGTTCATCTCTCTCTGAGAATGACAAAATCCCCCAGCAACCTGCTAAAAACATGGATTTACATTTACTACGAATTCAGATTCATCAGTTTCTTTACGCGTTTCGTGATTAGCGTCTGTCTAGATCTGTGCCATTATCATTTCTGTAAATTTCTTCACTGTTCCTCTCTTTTTTTGTGTACATAAATGTGTGTATATCTTTTATTGGGTTTTCTTGATTTATGATCTATGGTCTTTGTATCCTAGATTTCTATGAATTTAAAGTTTTCATATGTCTTACATCTGAATCTATTTCTATTTTTGATTCTTGTTAAGGTCGTTGAATGTTGCCTTGATTCTTAAACTTGGGTTTTTGTTTGCATGATGTTCTGAAGGAATTTCATTTTTTGAAATTTATTGCAAAAAATGGCAAAATCTTCCGTTACTATTTTTTTCTGCTCTACAATTATGATTTCCATGTTGTATTAACATTTTTATGTATTAACGTTCTTTTTATTATTTGTATAGTGTGTATTGTTTTTGTTCTTTATATTTGATATTTTACCTTTTTATAATCTGGGTATTCGGAGTACAGCTAGCACGTGTGTCTTTACTGTTCTCGTGTGTGCTTTTGCTTAAAAAAAAAAAGAAAAAGGGAGGAAGAAGAAATGCTATTATGTTGTGTACGTTTTAGAGCTGAAATCAAATATTCTTTAATTAATTTTAGGATGAGGCATTTAAAAGAATATAAAAGAGATAGGTTGAAATTTATAGTGAAATCTGTTATTCTTCATTGTGGCTTTAATAATAATGGAATTTAGTGAAGATGACACCTCCTTGTTTATCAAATTTGGAAATATTTTGGACTTGCATTGTTAAAGCAGTTTATTCCTGTTGCCCCTTAAACAGTATGCATGCATGAACTTTTAAAAGTCTTTGATTTCTACACAAGGCTTTGTTTTCTTTTGTTACACGGAGAGTTCTTTGTCATATCTTGTTCATGAATGAAAATATTATGAGAATCTATAGTAGAAAAGATAAACAAGTCGTGTCAAGGCACAAATGAACCATTCAAACAACACGTGTTGATGTTCCCATAGAGGAAAGAATATGACAGGAGCAGTTTCTATTCTTTGATATGATATTTTGAATACAATATATACTCGAATGAAGTATGTTCGAAAGAATATGACAGGAGCAGTTTCTATTCTTTGATATGATAATTTGAATACAATATATACTCGAATGAAGTATGTTCGAATGTGCACGCACATAATGCTAAGCTTTTTTCTTGACTGGAGTTGGCTACATGTGAATCTTTTCTCACCTATGATCCATATGGGAGGAGGAATGCAAAGACATGTACATATGTTATCTTTAGATCACTTTTCCATACTTACCATCTTAAACTTATGTTGTATTGTTCATTTGGATAGTATCCTCTTTGGGCGCATATAAGATGTTACCATTGTCAAAGTTCAAGTAGTCTTTTCCTTAATTTGACCCTGACTTCTGTTGTCTTTGGTCATTGGTGTACATACTTATTTCTTAATTTATTTATTCTGCTATGACCACATATCTATCTTATTATTTTGTTTTTGTTACTTCTTTTTATGGACATTTTGTTCTCTAATTGCCTGCACTTAGTACCATAGATAGCATATCTAATGTAATAATCATTTTGTAAAACTTGCCTTTAATTGATAGATATCGTTTGATCATAGAGATATTTAATTGCATTTCTCGTCGCTTCTAACTTATAATCTTATGACCTGTATTCTAGCTTCAAGAATGCCATAGCATTGCAAAACCAACTCTATAATTGCACGTATACTATACTTAGGGGGTGCTAAAATGTATGTGCATTAGACAAACTTTACAAGTGAAAATTGCTAAAACGTACATTGTGTTATGACCTAGTTGAACCATTGAGGAACCCCATGAGTGACTGTCATTTTATGCAAGTTCTCTCGAGCTGTATGCGAGTTTTGAAATTCATTGTGCAATGGATTTAGTTTCTACAGCTTTATTGACACATGCAACTTTTATCTGGATCGATAGCTTCCATTTAAATTTTTTTTATCATGTGTCCATGTCTGATTGAGGTTTGATGCTTGCCCAGTTTCCTAAATGGTATTGCACATTTCTTGCACTTTTTATTTGGGATGCAAGGGACAGATTTTTGTTTATTTGTAAATTCATCCTATTGTGCTAGTGTCCCTCAAAAAAAAAAAAAAAAAAAAAAAAAAAAAAAAAAAAAAAAAAATCTAAGAAAATGTTCCTCTATATTGGCAGCACTTGAATCATTACCTGGATAAATGATGTATGGTTTGTCGATTAGGTTGTAGTTGGTTGGATGATCAAGGGTATTACAGTGCAACAACAATCGCTGAAACTTACCATCCGGTTGAATAGGAAACAAAATAGGGTTAATGATTCGACTGCCCCTAATCACCCGATTAGAATGGAAGGAGAACCAAATATTCTAAATAGTTTCACTCTTGGAGGCAACCTGGAGAGGACTCCTCAAGATCCATTTTCTTCTGCAGATGGAGAAGAAATTCATAACGTAGGAGGTGAAGAAAATCAAGCTGAAAATACTCAAAATCAGTTGGTGCTTTATGAACCTGCTGTTGCCAGTAGTGCTCGTGGAGTTGAAGCTGTCCCAGATTCCATTGCTCATCAACCTCCATCCTTTTCTAATTCCCCTTTTCAAATCAGCCATCGAGGGTATTGCCTGCTGTAGGGGCTTTCACTGTCCAGCGTGCCAACTGTTTCAAATGGAGGCTCATACCATCAAAGGCAAAGTATGAGGAAATACAGGAACACATTATAGAACAACCCTTCTTATGCAAAACAGCTCATGAGTGGCGGTTTGACGTATCATGTGATGATCCAACTGACCTTATGCAAGATGAAAGTAGGCTTTGGGCAGTTGACAAACCCAACATTTCTCAACCCCTTCGTGGGTGGGAACGACTTCTGAGAATGAGAGGTGAAGGCAATACCAAGTTTGCAGATGTGTGAGTATCTGATTCCTTTAATTTCTTTCCTTTCTTTCGTTTCAAATGGCTTTTGATGCCTTGACTTATAAAGCTGACACTAATTTCATGGACATATAGATCTAAGCTCGTGTAAGGCATGAGATCAGTGTTTTTTTGAGGTTTACTGTAAAGATTGAGCACCCATTATTTAACATTATTGGCAAAAACTTAGACAGAAACATGTTATTTCTTCCAGCAGATGGATTAACTCTGAAACTAAGTCTATCTTTGTTTTCTTCAAACAGATTATAATGTTTTGAGTTATAGAACTGATTTTATATTCATGGACAATATATCTAAAACTCGTGCTAGGCAAGAGATCAAATTTATTTTTCTTAGTAATGATTGATTATGAAAATTTTAACATGTTATTAAAGCTTAGATCTCTCTCTCTCACACAACGAATGCAATTT
The DNA here is from genome assembly GCF_002742605.1 of Olea europaea var. sylvestris. NCBI lineage: Eukaryota > Viridiplantae > Streptophyta > Magnoliopsida > Lamiales > Oleaceae > Olea > Olea europaea. Next base: position 3,447,605 of record NC_036253.1, on the reverse strand, counting down.
AGCTGCTGGTTTTCGGCCATTTGATGCCATAAGCAGAGAGATTTCTTGGTAATTAATATTTTCGTATTTGTACATGGACCAAGAATTTTACACATTTATTAAGAAAGTTAAACATTATATGCAGAAGGAGGGGATAATGGTTGCTCATGTAGCTCATTGCCTCATTGTCAAGGTATATTGTCTCAAGAGGCAAAATTTGATGCTTCCTATATGTATTCACCCAATACAAATTACTTCAATTAAATGTCAAAGTTCATTATTGATTTGTACATGTATTTGTGTTCACTATATTTATCAAAATAGAATTACAAGTTTTTTATTATGGTAAAGAACAGATCACATTCTGATTCAGATTGCGTTTTGGGACACAGGAATCATGTTGCACTGACAAACAAGAGACTTCAATCAATGGTGGAAATTCAAAAGTGTGATCCTTCTCTTGATTATAAAAAATGTTTCTTCTTTAAGTTATTCCTTAACACACAAATTGTTGTTGTTGGGTGGGTGTATTTTGGAGTTCAGAATGTTTGCTTGCTTACATTTGTTTTGGGGGTTTTACAATGCTTTTGCTTTGAAGGTACCTGGATAAACATCCAGAATATATTGAAGAATGTGTTACGATTTCACAATTTTCATTTCAAGTTCCAAAACCTTTGCAAGAAAACTATGTCAGGAAGCGTCCTCCTCATTCTGCGTCTTCCTATGATGCTATCGACCATAGGATGCCAGCTCTTGATCCCTCTAAAGGTACTTACTTTCGAAAGTATACTTGAATATTACATTTATTTCAGCATGGAAACTGTATTATTTTCTCTTGGATGAGTTCATTAATGTTGTGTCATAATGTACTATAGACGGCATTTTTCCTTGCTTCAAAAAATTCTAAATACATTTTTAAAATGGGTGTAAGAACCATTGTGAGGGAGATCCTAATAGGTTATTAGTAGGTTCTTTCCAAGTTTAGATTAGTTTGTATTGGTTTAGAGCAATTGTAATGCTCTAGTTCACTTAGATAGAGTTTAATTTCCTACTTACTTTTGGTTTGTTTAAACTTCTTTATAAAGAAAGAGGTTCTATGCACTGTAATAATTAGACATCCATTATTGACTACAAACATATTTTATCCCTCTAATTTCCACTTCTGTGTTCTCTTTCCTTTCCCCTTCTTCTGTAATCCTGGTTCTTGTTCGTTGCATCCTACATCATATTGTGTTTTTTTTTTTTTTTTTTTTTTTTTTTTTTTTTTAAAATTTTTTTTTTTTTTATAAAAATTTTTAAAATTTAAAAAAAAACGTTGCATCCTACATCACATTGTTTTTTTAATCTGAAACTCGTTTTCTATTTATAGAAAGCTGTAAAAATTGAAGAAAAAATTTATGTACTGTCATTGCACTTGCACAAAACACAATTTTCGTGCGACCATTACATGCCTTTTAAACTGATGAATTAGCATTTCACGATCTGAGGTTCATATTCCATAAGAAAATCGTTCATCAGGTAAACTGATGAACACATGAAGAACTTCGAATGCATTTTATCCACCAAAAATGATATTATGTTTATTTCAGCCATAACATGGGTTGGTCCTGACGAGGACACAAACTTGCAACTTGGCAGAGGGCCAGGGCTCTCGACTCCTTATTCTGTGGATCCTATTCTCGAGCCTGAATGTCAACTAACAAACAAAAAGAAGACACCTTTCAAGAGGAGGTTCAACGGTAAATTAGTTTATAATCAAAACCAGGTGAGCACGGAACAATCCCCTCAACTCTAGCGATGCAGCTATGATATCTATGCTATTCAATCGAGCTGGCTATTTTGGTGCTTATACTATAACGCCCCAACCCATAGGGACCGAAACGCCATTACTTTAACTTTAGCCGTAAACTTAATAATTAAATATACTTTTAGAGAAAAACTTAAAGATTTAATTAAGTATTTATTTAAGTATTATATATTTATATTTATATGTTTAACTATATAATTTAATACTAAAGGATACAATTTCAAAAATGCCTTTAGAATGATTTCCACGCATGTATCTATTGTTGACGTGAATATTAAATGTAGGAAATAGAAACAAATATTGCTGTTTTGCTTTATATCTCAATCGGCAATTGTCAAAATAAATTCGTTTGCATAGCTATCGACTTTGAAACTTCACGAAATTTTTATATAAAGTAGAAAAATCTTTATGATAAGATGTATCCAAAAATTGACTTCCATCGACAACACATGAGTTATTAAAATATTTTTTAAACCTCTCCGTGACTTAGTTGGAAGGTAAACCAATGTAGCTCACTTAAAATGAAATATAAAATTTCACAGACATCGAAACAACATGGTTTCAACTTTATTCAGTAGCTAACTCATGAGACTATCCAATCCCATTAGTTTCATTCAAAAATTTCAAGTAACAATTGAGTTGTGAATTTTTTAAGTGAATGCAGAAACTGGAAAACAGCAACACTATCTAGTGTAGCTTACTTTAAGTGACATATAAAATTTTACAGACATCGGATTGACACGATTTCAAGTTTATTTAGTAGCTAACCTATGAGGCTATCAAACGCCCCTGGTCTTGTCTAAAAATTCTAAGAAGTGATTGAGTTGCAATTTTAAGTCAATGCAGAAGTTGGAAGTTTTAAGAAACAGCAACATTTAAATTGCTAAACATTTTATTTTATTGATTTATTTTTTTTGTAAACAATGATTCGTCGGTTAATTTCTATAACACTTATCTACTTTTGAACATAACTTATTCATTAAAAAAAAATGTTCTTAGAATAGTTCTACATATGAAATTCGTAGAAATTTATTTATTAAACAAAGTAAACCTCTCGTAATTGACTTACAACATTAAGTTATCGGCTTCTCTATAGTATGTTGCATCTTCATCTTTCGTCATCTACGTCCCAAACAAATCAAATCAACCTGTAGAAAGAGAATTAACCCATGAGTTTAAAATTCAATAGATATCATCGATACATTTCGTTCTCAAAATAGAAATTTCGAACTATAGATCATACGTCGCACGTAGATGGATTTCCGACAAACTCCAATTTTTGTAACATTATCATAACACGTAGAGCTAGAAAATGATCATTCAAATTATAGTAGTGCCGAATCTCCATAATCAAATGTACCATTTCATTCTATCTTTTAACGAAATATCATAATTTGAAAACGAAATAAACACTGCACCTTTACTTACCTTAATTTGAAGCTTTGAATTGGATGAAAATTGAACGATGAATATTGTTTTCCCAATGGCACCCGAAGCTTTAAGAAATCTTCTTCTCTTATGTTTTTCTTTCTATTTCTTTTGAATTTTTTTTTCTTTTCTTGTTTCAAAATGTGAACCTTCATATGTGTAAACTATAAAAATATAAATAGTAGAAGGAAATATGAATTATTTGAGAAATGAAATGTTAGTCATTGTGAAGAAATGTTGGTATATTATTCACAATTGATTAGGATTAAAGGGATTGTTTAATAGGGAGGATTGGGTGGAGGGGGGGGGGAAAAAGTTTAAAG
>NC_036253.1:3397474-3443645 GCF_002742605.1 Olea europaea var. sylvestris | reverse complement strand
GTAAAGCATTTATAGGACCCGTTAATCTCATCTCCAACTAAGGTGAATTAAAGGTGGCCCTTTTATGTTTTAAGTCACGCATTTCATTTGAAATTAAATGCCATAATCGTGTGTACAATGCAATATATAACCTACCAATTAATGCCTTGACTATTCAACAAAATTGTGAAACGTGTGTGAGTGAAGAAAGATAAAATGAATTGTCACTACATAAATTTTTATACTTGGTCCCTATAATTTATTTAACTAATAAAATAAGAAAAATAACCATACAATTTCTCCAATAAAACTTTAAATCCTCTTTTACCTATAAATTGGCCCTATTTGCAAAATAATGCGTACGAAAATCAAATCTTAGAAATATTTACTATACATAAATTTTCACCATCGGATCAAATCCTTAGAAAAACATTAAATTCCGTCAATCTTCATTAAAAAAAAAAAAAATTTATTTAAGACATATTGGACTATTATTGGGCTTTCCTTTCTTATCTGGGCTGAGCATAAGGTTCATCCATGGACTAGACTCATGATGCTAGATCATCACCTAAAAATATGAGCCGAATTTCATTTTATTTTTCGGGCATCTGCATATACCCTGTGATATCCTTTGCAAACCTGATGTTTTGGAAAATGTTTAGTTTTTGGGATAGGTTCAGGTCTTGAACCTGTGGGTCGAATGTGGAATGAAGGATGTTACTGTTGTACAGATAATATGGGACAGGAAATGATGACTGGACGAAAATACTCTTACTAGAAATGGACAAAACTAGAAGTAAATGATGATTTTCGTGATGAAATGTTGAATTGATGTTGCCAATGCAAAGATTGAAAGGATATAATGATTTTCGTAAACGTACAAAATGATAGGATATTTTGTGCTCATTATCATTTTCTTTTTAATTTCTATCTAATTAACAACCAACTCGGATGAAGCCATGCAAATTTTCAATGGCCCCCCAAAAATAAAAATAAAAATCCTAGATCTTTCATTAAGTTAGAACTTGTTGATTGGGTAGAGACACATTGAATTGTGTTAGTCGAAAGATGATAAACTGATAGATATGGATTCTTCAAAAACTATAACACGTATCTTATATTTTTATAGTACTATAGAACCTCGTCCTTAAATGTAAGTTTCCTTTTCAAAAACTATTGAATTTGACAATTAATTTTGTAGCTCATTGTGATTTTCAATTGTTTTAACATTTTAGATAATTTTATCGAGCACTTCACAACAATGATGGACCCAATCTGTTTTCGTGTAAGTTTACCATTCTTAAATGTTAATTGTTTTTAATGTGTCGCCTCTGTTCGATTTTATTGAAAATTAAAATTTTAGTAGAATTTTATTTAAAAAATGAAATATGGTTGAAAATTTGATAAGAATTATGGATCCAATAAAATATATAGTTAAAATTAATTGTTGACTATAACTTAAATGTCTATCAATTTTTTAATTATACCAAACAGAGATTTAACTTAAATTTCTACCAAATTTTTAATCAAACCAAGCTAAGATTTCAACACTCTAACGTTGAATGATCTATACTTTTTTTTCCCAATTAATTAAAATAATTTGATAAAGTCCTGCATCATCAAGGTTGTGTTTAATATACCGAACTAGCTCAAAATAAAGTTTAAAATAAGAGATTATCGATGCTATACACAAGACAATTTGTGGTTAAAATTAATTATTGAATATAACTTAAATGTCTATCAATTTTTTAATTATACCAAACAGAGATTTAACTTAAATTTCTACCAATTTTTTAATCAAACCAAGCTAAGATTTCAACACTCTAACGTTGAATGATCTGTACTTTTTTTTCCCAATTAATTAAAATAATTTGATAAAGTCCTGCATCATCAAGGTTGCGTTTAATATACCGAACTAGCTCAAAATAAAGTTTAAAATAAGAGATTATCGATGCTATACACAAGACAATTTGTTGTTTGATGCATGAATATGGTATTTTTTTTTTTATTGTCTCATCAATCAAATAACAAATTACAATGTGTTTGTCATATAAGACGACTAACGGTAGTTTTCATTATGAATAATATTCATACTAAATAGATAGTATTACTGTATTAGTGTTGATTAAGGCCTTATTTGAGCCTTATTATTTTCTCATTAAAATAAAAAATATGACTGTTATCCATCAAATCAAACAATTATATTTGACTTTTTATCTTTTGTATAGGCCCATAATTACTATATTTTTCATTCTTATTTTTACATTAATATGGTTCAAATGAGGGCTAAATAGTTTATTACTTTTTCTAGGTTTTTATTTAAAAGAATATTATCTGCACTTTATTTTTTTAAGCTAATTAGGTAACAAAATGCAGACTAGGAGTAGAGTTCGACGTGCAAATTGCACGGCTTGAAAAACAATTTGTCAACTTACACGGCTTGAAAAAAAGAGACGTGCAAATTTGTCAACTTGCACGGCTTGAAAAAAAGCTCATAAAAACTATTTGTCAACTTTACTTCACTATGTATTATCTATTTAATATTATTCCGTCTAATTTTATGCATAATTTTTGGTACTAACTACGCAAGATAGATTTTTTTTTTCTTCTTCTTTGCAAGCTACTCTTTCTTTACCCAGTTTTTCCAGAAGGTTTAGCTGCTCAAAGTTTAACATCATTCAAGTTTTCAGGTACTCCATGCACATAGATTTTGCGAATATATACACAACAAAGCACTTTTTACTCAATTCAGAAGGTTTACTGAAGCATTTTTTTTTGCTCGAGTCTTTGATTTGATTCAATAATCTTTTTTAACATTCTATATACGATCTGTCTGTGTTACTCGATTTAAATCTCTAAAGTTGAATTATACACTTGATGTAGGACAATCCTATATTTATAATAGGATAAAAGTTAGTTAATTTTTATTAGGATTGTCCTGCATCAACATTATTGTTGAAAAAATGTAATATTGGTGCATTGATTACCAGGTCTGGGTAAATTGACAAATTCTCTCTCCAAATATGAAGATATGTAATAATCATTAGTTATTTCGATTTTCTGTGAGTTTGTTGACTGAATTGTTCACTGGGATTTTACTGCATATAGAAATGTGGAAGCTGAAAATTGCGGATGGAGGGAACCCATGGTTGCGCAGTGTGAACGGTCATGTTGGTAGACAAATCTGGGATTATGATTCGAATGCTGGGTCTCCAGAGGAGCTGGTGAAGATCGAGAAGTTTCGTGCGCAATTTCGCAGCCAGAGACTTGAGAAAAAGCACTCCTCTGATCGTCTTATGAGATTTCAAGTTCAGTGAGGCCTTTTTTAGCTATATTATTTTATGGCTTTATTCTTTAACGTCAATCATCAAAAACCTTACTAAAGTTGTTGCAGTTTATCATGTATGCAAGTGTGTTTATTCATTTTCAAAATCCATAACCTTTTCTTGAACATAATTCAAGGGTAGTAAAGAGGTATTAAATTTCATGCCCCAATACTCCCAAAGCAGGTTATTAGTATTAAGAAACAAACCAAATGAACCAAGTGATAGAAAATTGTTTTACTGCTCAAAATCACAATGCTAAAGCTTATATTATCATATTTAGTGCATGTTATTGTGTATTAGTATCTGCTTGTGCATATTCAATTAATCAAACGAGTGGAAGTTTGATGACTCTTTGTATAAGGGGCTCACAGCATGCCAAATTGACAAAACATTATAAAAAACAGGAATAAGGAAATCGTGGTGGTGTCAGTATGGAGGATCCTATTATCGTATAGAGTGATTACTTTCATTGTTTAAGTTTGATTATTCAGAAGAAAGTCGACATTAAGATGACGTGGTGCATATGGTTAGGGCGATTTGGATAAAGCGGACAAATGCTATGCAAGTTCTATAGAATTTGTTGTTAGACCAGTTATGCTTTGTATATTTTCAGTCAATGCAGCATATTTAGGACTCTTGTGGTGAGTGACTGCAGAGTCAATATACCGGGCAATTTCGGAGGTGTTGGTGTCAATCAGGACGTGATACTTGCACAATTATATGGCACGATTGTAGAGACACTAGTGATATAGTTGTATTTTCCCTTTGTAGCTAGCGTAGATTATAGAGAATTGCTGAAGATCAGCATTGTAATAGGAAAGAATTGCCTTTGAATCTCTAGTTAAAGAGAGGAACCCGTTGTATGAAATTCATTGAATCCAATTCCAACTTTTTGTCATGGTATCAGAGTTACTCTGAATCTTGTGGAATTGAGTCTCTTGGTTTCGGGTACCAACTTTAGAGAGGTCAAGTGACCCTTTGCGATTGTCGAATGTATCGATTGGTGGTTTGTTGGTGCTGTCGGAAATTTTTGACTTGCCTTAGTGCGGTGAACGTGGAAGGAATTGATCTTCTGTTTTATCTGTGTAATTGAAGGCTGTGGTCGACCCCAACATTGCTGTCGACCTCCTCTGCCCTCGACGATTTTGCGTTGAACGGAAGCAACCGGGTTGGTGTGGTGTCGGAGCTCTGCATCGTGTGACTCTCTGGTGCGAGTCCCATTCCTCGAATTCGTAGTTGGAAAATTTCAGATTTCGGCTGCCTTCTCTGCGATTTCAGTGGTTTTCTGTGTGGAGGTTTCTAATTTCCATCGTCGACAACTGGGGTTGTGAACGTCTGTGGTGAAGGTAACAAATTAACGTGAATTGAATTGGGCCAAGATATGTTAACTGTTGGGTTAAATTGAATTCAATTGGGCCAAGAATTATATATTAACTGTTGGGATAATTAATTGGACTAAAATTATTGTCAGGCTTGTCTTGGTTGGGCCTCCAATTTTAAGTTGGGCTTGCTGCTTATTGACCTCCTACATTTAGCTTGAGTTCTATTATTAGACTTATTCTCTTACAATGGCAACTGGTAATTCTGACTCTTTTGGTGTGAAATTTATCAGAAAAAATTATTCGACATGGGAATTTCAATTTCGTTTGTTTGTTACGGAAAAAGAGTTATGGGGTCATATAGATGGAAATGACCCAGCTCCTACTGAAATTCCAAAATTGGCTCAATGGAAAATTAAAGATAATAGAGTAATGACGTGGATTTTAGAATCTGTTAATCAGCAAATTGTTCTCAACCTAAGGCCGTATAAGACTGCTAAATCTATGTGGGAGTATCTAAAGAAGGTATATAATCTGGACAACACTGCTCGACGCTTACAATTGGAATATGGCATCGCCAATTACACTCAGGGCGATATCTCCATTCAGGATTTTTTTTTTTTTTTTTTTGAAGTTTCAGAACCTATGGACAGAATTTACGGACTTGGTTTATGTTTCAGTGCCAGAAGAATCTCTCTCCGCTGTTCAAAAGGTTCACGAACAAAGCAAAAGAGATCAATTTTTAATGAAATTACGGGTTGAATTTGAGGGCACTCGTTCAAATCTGATGAATCATGATCCTTCACCTTCATTGGATGTATGCTTTGGAGAATTACTTCGTGAAGAACAATGTCTGGCCACACAAGCTACTTTTCTACAAGAAAAATTGATACCTAATGCAGTTGCTTATATAGCTCATGGGAAGGGGAATGGACGAGACATGAGGAAAATCCAGTGCTTCAGGTGCAAAGAATATGGACATATCGCAGCTCACTGTGTGAAGAAGACTTGCAACTATTGCAAGAAACTGGGGCATAGTATTAAAGAATGCCCTACTCGTCCTCAGAATTGCCAGCTTAATGCCCATCAAGCTACAGTTGGTTCTACGTCTTCCTCCACCACTCGTAATTCGTCTGTACTTACTCTGCAGATGGTCCAACAAATGATTATTTCAACTTTCTCATCCCTAGGACTTCAAGGTAACAATTCATCTTGACTTGTTGATTCTGGTGCATCTAATCATATGACTAGTTCATCCAATATTCTTCGTAATATTCGAAAATATGATGGATCATCCCAAATTGAGATTGCTAATGGTAATCCATTACAAATTCAAGCAGTCGTAGACATTAACTCTTCATTCAAAGATGTGCTTATATCTCCTAAACTTTCTACTAGTCTTATTTCAGTTGGAGAATTAGTTGATAGTAACTGTGACGTTCGATTTTCTCGTGATGGTTGTCTTGTGCAGGATCAGGTGATGGGGAAGATATTCGCGAAGGGGCCTAAAGTTGGTTGTCTATTTCCTCTGCATTTTTCTATTCCTAGCTTTATGTCTTTGTTTTGCACTACTGTAAACAATAAGAATGAAGTATGGCACAAACGTTTAGGTCATCCTAACTCGGTTGTTTTATCTCATTTGTTAAATTCTGGTGTGTTGGGAAATAAAGATTATTCCATTTCTTTTGATTGCTCAACTTGTAAATTGGGCAAAGCAAGTCTCTCTCTCATTTTCATCTTATGGTAGTCATTCTGAGCACTGTTTTGATTTGATTCACAGTGATGTCTCGGTTATCTCTCATGCTCACTATAAATACTTTGTCACATTTATTGATGATTATAGTAGGTACACTTGGATTTATTTTCTTCGATCTAAATCTGAGGTACTTTCTATCTTCCAGCAATTTTTGACCTATGTCGAGACTCAATTTTCTTCTCGCATCAAGGTCCTACGATCTGATTCTGGTGGGAAATATATATCTCATAACTTTCATGCTTTTCTTCAAACTAAAGGCATTATTTCTCAATGCTCTTGCCCCTATACACTTCAGCAAAATGGTGTTTCTGAATGAAAGAATCGTCATATGTTAGATGCAGTTCCTACATTATTGATTGAATCTTCCATTCCTTCTAAATTTTGGGTCGAAGCCTTATCCACTGTAGTTTATCTAATTAATAGATTGCCTTCTAGTGTCTTAAACTTTGACACTCCTTATTATCATCTTTATAATCAGCACCATAACTATCATGATATGCATACCTTTGGTTGCATTTGTTTTGTGTTTTTTGCCATCTCATGAGTGCCATAAACTCTTTGCTCAATCTGTTAAATGTGCTTTTATGGGATATAATATTTCACATAAAGGTTATATTTGTTTTGACCCATCTGCTCACTAATTTCGCATTTCTCGCCATGTGGTTTTCTTTGAGAATCAATCTTTCTTTTCTACTTATGTTGCATCTTTACCTAAAATTACTACTATTCCTTATTTTGATGCCTTAATTCCTACTCACAAGCACTTCAAACCTAGATTGGTGTATGAACGACAGAGGCCGCCTTCACCCCTTCTACAGCCTGATTCGTCATCTGAGTCTGTTCAAGCTATTCATTCACAAGATGATCCAGATCTAGATTCTGATACTGTCCTTCGACGATCTACTAGAGTCTCTCAACCTCCAGGTCGGTATGGTTTTTCTCGTACGTCTCTTAATGCTACTTTATCATCTTTTCCAATTCCCTCTTGTTATTCAAATGCTGTGAAATATGAATGTTGGCGTAAGGTGGTGGCAGATGAACTTCGAGCTTTTCAGGAGAATCACACATGGGATATTATTTCTTGTTTGATAAATGTTAAAGCTATTGGTTGTAAGTGGGCTTACTTAATCAAGTTACGTTCTGATGGCACCTTGGATCGCTATAAAGCACGCTTGGTTGCTCTTGGCAATAGACATGAATATGAGGTGGACTATGAGGAGACCTTTGCTCCGATTGCCAAGATGACTATGGTACGTACTATTATTTCTATTGTAGTGTCTCATGGATGGGCACTTTATCAAATGGACATTAAAAATGCATTTCTTCATGGTGATCACAAAGAGGAAATTTACATGGCACTGCCACTTGGGTTGTCTACCTCTTCTTCTTCAGATGTATGTCAATTAAAGCGATCTCTGTATGGACTAAAATAAGCTCCTCGAGCTTGGTTTGAAAAGTTCTGGTCTACCTTACTAAGTTTTTTTTTTAAGCAAAGCAAATACGACTCCTCATTATTTCTTTGCAAGTCTTTTGTTGGTATCGTTCTCCTCCTCATTTATGTTGATGACATTGTCATTACTAAGGCAGATTCAGATTTGATCACTCGTTTGCAGAAACATCTCCAGGCTTCATTTCACATGAAGGATCTTTGCCTTTTCACATATTTCTTGGGTTTAGAAGTCCATTCTAATCATTCTGGTATATTTTTAAATCATCACAAATACACACAAAACTTGATTACTTTAGCTGGCCTTCAGGACACTTCTTCTGTGGACACTCCGCTGGAAGTAAATACGAAATATCTTCGTGATGAGGGTGATCTATTGTCTGAGTCCTACTTTGTATCAACAGTTGACGAGAAGTTTAAACTATTTGATGATTACTCATCCTGACATTTCTTTCGCTGTCCAGCAAGTGAGCCAGTTCATGTAGGCTCCATGCCATCTACATTTGGCTACCGTTCGTCGTATTATTCGATACCTTCAAAGATATACTGATCGTGGGTTATTCTTCTCGAGCACTACTCCACTTTGCCTTGTTGCCTATAGTGATACAGATTGGGCCGGGTGTCCTGATACTTGACGGTCCGTTATCGGGTGGTGCATGTTTCCAAGTGATTCTTTAATTTCTTCAAAGAGTAAGAAACAAGCAAGGGTTTCTAAATCCTCTACTGAATCAGAGTATTGTGGCATGTCTGCTGCTTGTTCTAAGATTGAATGAATTCGTGAACTTCTAGCCGAGCTTGGCTTTTCTCAAAATGATCCTACTCCTCTCCATGCTGAAAATACTAGTGCTATCCAGATTGGGACGGCCTGAATCCTTGACTATTCGAGAGTCACTAAATAAAATTTAATTCTTTCATAAGAACTAAAATAAGAACATGAACTAATTTTTTTCTTCAATAAGTAAATAAATTTTGGTTTTATCATGTAACTGCGAAAAATGAAAAAAAGAAAATAATTACAACATAACAATTAAATTTGAAATTCAAAGTTGTGTTTTAAACACATCACAATTTATTAATCCTAGCCCCATTGCCATCTCTATGTTGACTGTCTCGAACCATCAGTTGCCTAAAAGGGAGAATTATCATAGAGTGAGATTTATAAAATCTCAATAAGTACGCCATGAATTATTATTATGTATAACTTAAAAAAGTATAATAATCATAATCAGTATAATAGAGACATAAGAATTTTACCGAACATAGGTGGTAAGAATTCTTATGTGTAGCGCTACTAAACTCCGGTCCCTTTAATATAATCATAATCATATGATAGCATATGGGACCCATAAAAATTTTCTTGAAATTCATAACATAACAATAATTCAAAATAAGTAGCATACTTACAGTGAAATTTTAATGAAAGAATAATAGAGACTTAATCCCTCTACAATTTCCACCTCGGCTTATGAATGTGTGTGTGTGTATATTATTTAGGCCAAAAATTATAATAATGAGTGGTAGCATGTGAATGTGAATGAGGGGTTTAAATAGGACAAGATTAGGCATGTATCTTTAAAGAAAAAATTCAAGATGGTGAAAATTATTCCTTGAAATTTGTGAAATGAGCTAGAATCTCTTCATCATTCATACATTTATGCATTCAAACTGCACATTACCTTATGTTTGGTCAATTAAACATAAATCAAGAATTTTACCTTATGTTTGGTCAATAAATCAAGCATAAATCGAGAATTTTACCTTATGTTTGGTCAATCAAGCATAAATCAAGAATTTTACCTTATATTTGGTAATCAAGATTTTTCTATGTAAGTGTTTGACCAAGAATTTAATCAAAAACATGTGGGAATGAGCAGTTATGATAAGTTTGCTACAAGGTCCTAGAAGGTGGATTAACCCTCAAAGAGTTGTGGGTACTTTGTCCGCATCTCCTCCTCTCGCTCCCACGTGGCCTCTTCAGCCGAGTGATTTTGCCATTGTACTTTCTGTAGTGGGATCATTTTGTTCCGGAGGGCTTGAAATTTCTAATTAACAACTCTTATTGGTACTTCTTTATAGCTTAAACCTTTCTGTAATTTGATAGACTGATGGTTGACCACGTGAGTTGGATTGGGGACATACTTTCTAAGCAATGACACATGGAAGACGTCATGTACAGTTGAAAGTTCAGGAGGTAATGTTAATTGATATGCGACGTTCCCAATACGTTGCAAGATCTCTAACAGGCTAATAAACCTTGGTTGCAGCTTACCCTTCTTGCTAAAACGTAGCACTCATTTCATCGTTACTCCTTTAAGGAATACCTTATCACCAACTAAAAATTTCAGACTCTTTCTCTTTCTATCAGTATAACTCTTTTGTCTATCCTGAGCATTTTTCATGCTGGAGTGAATCTTTTCAATTGCATGCACCATCTGCTTAATAATTTCTGGCCCATCCCAAAATCTTTCGCTCATCGACTTCATTCCAATGAACTGGTGATCTACACTTTCTCCCATACAATGCCTCATACGGTGCCTTGTCGATTGAAGTGTGGTAACTATTGTAGTATGCGAATTCAACTAAAGGTAAATACTTCTCCCATTGTCCCCCAAACTCGAGAATACATGTCCAAAGCATGTCCTCCAATGTTTGAATTGTCTGCTCAGATTGTCCGTCTGTTTGAGGATGAAATGCAGTACTAAACTTTATTTGAGTTCCCGGTGTAGGTTTTTCCAAAAATTCGATGTGAACCTTGGGTCTCTATCCAATACAATAGAAACAGGCACACCATGTAACCTTACTATCTCATTCACATATAGCTGTGCGAACTGGTCCATAGTAAACGTCATCCGAATTGACAAGAAATGAGCTGATTTGGTAAGTCGATCTACTATGATCCAAATAGCATTAAGACCTCCTGCTGACCTTGGAAAACCAATCACGAAGTCCATAGTCACATGCTCCCACTTCCACTCTAGGACCTCTAATGGTTCAAGTAACCCTTACGGTCGTTGGTGTTCGGTCTTCACTTGCTAACACACCAAACATTTTTGGACATACTCAGCTATATCCCTCTTCATACCTTCCCACCAAAATATTGCCTTCAAATCCTTGTACATCTTTGTGCTTCTCGGGTACACTGAATAAGGAGAGGAGTGAGCCTCCTCTAGAATCTCCCTTTTCAATTCTTTGAAATTTGGTACACACATCCGCCAATGATAATTTAATGCTTCATCTTCAGCTATGGTGAAATCTTTCCACTTTTCTAGGTGAATCTCAGACTTGATGTAATCAAAGGACTAATCACCCCTTTTGATATCCTTTAAATCTGTTATGGAGCGTGGGTCGGATAGAGAGAGTTGCTACTCAAGCGACCACACTTGGTTGAGTGATGACAACTTCGAGATTTAATCTCTCAAATTCTCTCCATAATGGTTCTTGCGTAGTCAACATGGCTAATTGACCTGTCGTTTTTCGACTAAGGCATCAGCTACCACATTCGCCTTGCCTAGGTGATAATGGATTTCACAATCATAATCCTTAACTAACTCAAGCCACCTTTTTTGTCTCATATTCAATTCCTTCTGTGTGAAGATGTACTTGAGGCTTTTATGGTCCGTATAAATGTCACATTTACCTCCATAAAGATAATGCCTCCAAATTTTTAATGCGTGAATCACCGCGATAAGTTCTAGGTCGTGGGTGGGATAGCTTTGTTCAGGTAGTTTTAATTGTCTTGATGGATAGGAAATCACTTTGCCGTGCTACATTAAGACACATCCTAAACCTTGATTCGAAGCATCACTATAGACTACAAAACCATCTGACCCATTGGGTATGGTTAACACTGGGGTGTTTACTAGCTTTTGTTTTAATCCTTAAAGCTCTGTTTACACTTCTCTATCCAGTCAAACTTCATATCCTTGAGTGTTAATTGTGTCAATGGTCCTATTATTTTGAAGAATCCTTCAATGAACCTCCGATGGTATCCTGCTAAGCCTAAGAAACAACGAATTTCTCCTGCATTCGTTGGCGTTGGCCAATTCAACACTGCCTCCACTTTAATAGGGTCCACCTCTATCCTTTAGGCTGTGACAATGTGTCCAAGGAATGCTACCGCTCCAACCAAAACTCACAGTTTTTGAACTTGGCATAGATCTTCTCCTTCTTCAAAACCTCTAACACAATCCTTAGATGCTCTTTATATTCCTCATTACTCCTTGAATAGGTCAGGATATCATCGATGAACACGATAACAAACTGATCCAGATACTTGTGGAAAACGCAGTTCATCAAATCTATAATGACTCCAGGAGCATTAGTTAGTCTAAATGGCATAACTAAGAATTTGTAGTGTCGTACCTTGTTCTAAAAGCGGTCTTAGAGATATCACTAGCTTTGATTCTCACTTGATGGTAACTAGACCTTAAATCGATTTTGGAAAATACCACTGCACCTCTGAGTTGATCAAACATATCCTCAATTCTAGGAAGAGGATATTTATTCTTGATAGTGATTCTATTCAATTCTCTGTAATCAATGCACATCCTCATTGATCCATCATTTTTTTTAACAAATAGCACCGGTGCTCCCCACGGAGATATACTGGGCCGGATGAAACCTCTGTCTAATACTTTCTCTAGTTGTGCCTTCAATTCTTGTAATTCTTTGGGTGCCATTCTATACGGGGCTTTAGAGATGGGTGCTGAGCCAGGAGTAAGGTCAATTGTGAATTATACCTCTTGTTCTGGCGGCATGCCCAGCAATTCCTCAGGGAAGACTTCTGGATATTCACATACCACCCTAACCTCATCAACTGTTAATCTATTGTTCTCTTCCTTACTTATTACTGACATCAGGAATTCCATAGTGATTTCTAATGGTACGACCTGTCGGGTTTTCAATGCAGACAAGGTGCAGGGTAAGGTTCCACCTCCAGTCATAGATAATCAAAATCTCTCTTTCCCCGATTTTTGAAAAAATCACCTCTTTTTCGAAACAACGAATTATAGTGTGATTCCTGGATAGCCAATCCATTAAAGAATCACATCAAACTCGTCCATATCTAATACATACAATTCCGTCTCCAATGATTTACCATCAATTTCTACTCTCGTTGTTTAAACTATGTGATTAATATTCACTATATCCCCAATGGGCATAGTTACTACTAAAGCGAATTGTGTATATTCAACCATAGCATCCAGTTTACATAGAAACTTAAGGGCTATAAAGGAGTGAGTTACACTAGAATCTATCAATAAATAGGCTAGTAAATCGGGTATGAGGACTTTACCTCCCAAGACATTTCGATTCTGATCCTTCTCCTGCCTTGCCAGTGTATAAACCCTAGCCTGTCCTCCTAGTGCATGGCCCTGTCTATGTTGATTGTTCTCTTGTGGTCTCTACTAGTTGCTGCCATATTTAGGACAATACTAAGCCTTGTGTCCTTGCCTTCCTCACCAGAAACATGAATTTGTCCCCAAAAGGCAAGCTCCCTGATGATGCTTCTGACATTTTCCATAGCCTGGGTAACTCTTGTTGCCATCTTGCGCTAAATTTTCTCTGCTTTTTTTGGCATAACCTTGTTTCCCTTTACCCTTGTTATCCACCCACTTTTGCTTCTCTGACTATCCATTATTCTGCTTTTCCTCCCCATTAGTATGGTTCTCGAAATCTGCCAATTATGCCCTTGCCAACACATCATGATAGTTTTCAAGCTGAAGCACTATGACAGTCCGTTTCAAATCATCTCTTAGACTCTGCTCAAAATGTCTTGCCTTCTTGTCCTTTGTATCTGCAAACTCAGGAGCATAATGAGCCAACTCTTCAAACTTCTGCTCATACTCGATCAACATCATTGAGCCCTGAGTCAAAATGAAGAACTTAGCCTCCTTTCGATTCGAATACTCGTGGGGTAGTACTTTTTAAAAAAGGCCTCCTTGAATTCATCCCACATCCAGACATGACCAGGAGCCCTTGATCTAGTAGAGGTGTCCTACCAACACCTAGCACCTCTACGTAGCATAAAGGTAGCACATATCACCCTTCTAGGTCTCGGGCAATCAATGAGTTGAAAAATTCTCTCCATGCCCACCAACCAATCCTTCGTTTCCAAGGGGTCCATGCTACCATGAAAGATAAAGGGATGTTGTTTCCTAAATTGCTCTACCACAACAGCAGTTTTCCTAGTGTCGAAGACAACTTTGTGTTGTTGTTCTAGTTGGGGTGGGGGAAAAGACGATGGTGTTGGTTGTTGAGGAGGTGGCGGTGGCATCACAGCTTGCACAAAAGTTTGCATCATAGCTAGAAACTGCTTGGCAAGCTGTGGGTCAATCGTATTAGACTGCGGTTAAATAGGTTGTGCGAACTCTTGATTTTGGTCATTGTTATTGTTAGTCCTTCTGCTTCGGGATGCCATGGCCTTAATTAAATGATAGTAATTATTTAGAGTTAAGTTAAATTGAGGATATGAAACATAAAGAAATGGCATGCTTTTATTTATAAATATTCATAAGTTCACATAAATAACGAACCACTGATCATACTCAGTGTCCAAACAACTAAAATTCAAAAATCGAAAAAGGTAAAGTCAACTAGGCATCATCTAATAGTTCTTCCTAGTTCCCTTCCTTTCTTTTTCCTCAGGATTTGTTTTCGGATCGATCACGGAATACGACGTGGGGTTATATTCTTTACTCGGGTCTTCTTCAACATAATTTTCCTCATAGTCAACTGCAGGTATTGTTATGACATTGCTCGGATTGGGTTCATAGCCTGGCATCTTATTGGTATCTCTAACATCTTTATGATTCACCCTCCACCGTTCCCTCATGCATCGAAGTAGTAAACCGAGAGAGGTCTGGTTGTATAAGGTCTCTTTGATTCCCTTGATAAATTGCCTCCAATAAGGAGTAAGGGTTTGGTCAAGGCGATACACGATTTCATCCCTATGAAATTGATATCTTTTCGCCTTTGCCCCTCGGTAAATCCTTTCCATGACATCTAAGTGTTGTATCAAACCGTGGTTCGGGTTTCTCTTATAATTCCTATGGAACCAAGTAAAATGATTGTGCCTCTCAGTTCGATTGGTTTGACCTTGTCTACTCACCATCTATCAGAAAGAAAGGAACGTAATTACTTTTCTTTCCAAAAGAACTTTTCAATTTATTTTATTTTATTTATTTTACACATCGGTAGTGGTAAAAGAATCAGTTATTATACCAGAGTTGGAACTTTTAAGGGAACGTATTACACATGGGTAGTGGTAAAAAAAATCAATTATTATACTAGAGTTAGAACTTTTAAGAGAACGTATCAATAATCATCCGCAGTTTTTCCTTTTTTTTTTACAAAGGTAGTGATAAAGGGATGAATTATTACACCAAGAGTTGAATTTTTTTAAGAAAACATGTTAATAAGCATCCACAGTTTTTCCTTGTTTTTACAAAGGTAGTGATAAAAGGATAAATTATCGTATGTAGATTCATTATTAATTTTATTCCTATAATATGTGATTCTATATTATAGCAAAATTAACCTCTAGTTGAATCATTTCCATTAAACTTAACATCCATTTAAAATCACACAGCAATCATCTATATATTTCATGGTTTTTACATTAGTATAAAACCTAAGATTGATGTCTTCTATCATAGCATAATAGTAAACACTTATAACATACAAAATTTTATATTTTTATTGACTTTTATGCATAATAAGTGTAAATAAATTACAACTATATTCTTATTTTGTTATGATATTCATAATTGCTATTTTACGTAATAAGCATGCTTTCATAATTGAAATGACATGAATATTTAAAGTGCATACATACCTGGTTCAAGGAAGTCGAGACGTGGAGGATGGCATAGTGGCTTGTGACTTAGAACAACTTAAAATTTCATTTTAAATATCAACTTGTTTTCAAAAAAAAATCATCTGAATCATTGGATCCAAATCGATTCTTGGACTAAAGCTTTTAGATAGTAATAGTCTATTTATAATAACGCCCAACTAAATAAAATCAATTCTAAAATGCATTCTTACCAATATATATATATATATATATATATATATATATATATATATCAAAAAATTCTTAAAGCTCAAAATTTTGAAAATATCTATGTTAAGTCTACAGGACCGATTTGAAAACTCTTAGCTTTGATACTAACTGTGACGGCCCGAATCCTTGACTATTCGAGAGTCACTAAATAAAATTTATTTCTTTGATAAGAACTAAAATAAGAACATGAAATAATTTTTTTCTTCAATAAGTAAATAAATTTTGGTTTTATCATGTAGCTGCAAAAAATGAAAGAATGAAAATAATTCCAACAAAACAATTAAATTTGAAATTGAAAGTTGTGTTTTAAACACAACACAATTTATTAATCCTAGCCTCATTGCCATCTTCACGTTGACTGCCTCGAACCATCAGTTGCCTGAAAGGGGGAATTATCATAGAATGAGATTTATAAAATCTCAATAAGTACGTCATGAATTATTATTGTGTATAACTTAAAATAGCATAATAATCATAATCAGCATAATGTAGACATAAGAATTCTTATGTATAGCACCACTAAACTTCGGTCCCCTTAACATAATCATAATCATATCATAGCATATGGGACCCATAATAATTTTCTTGAAATTCATAACATAACAATAATTCAACATAAGCAGCTTACTTACTATGAAATTTGAATGAAAGAATAATAGAGACTTGATCCCTATACAATTTTCCACCTTGGCTTATGAATGTATGTGTGTATATTATTTGGACCAAAAATTATAATAGTGATTGGTAGCATGTGAATGTGAATGCGGGGTTTAAATAGGACAAGATTATGTATGCATCTTTAAGGAAAGATTCATGATGGTGGAAATTGTTCTTTGAAATTTGTGAAATGAGCAAGAATCTCTCCATCATTCCTACATTTATACATTCACACTACACATTACGTTATATTTGGTTAATCAAGCATAAATCAAGAATTTTACCTTATGTTTGGTCAATCAATCAAGCATCAATCAAGAATTTTAGAATTTTACCTTATGTTTGGTCAATCAAGCATGAATCAAGAATTTTCTATATAAGTGTTTGACCAAGAATTTAATCAAAAACATGTGGAAATTAGCACTTATGGTAAGTTTGCTACAAGGTCCTAGAAGGTGGATTAACCCTCAAATGAGCCTCTAAATTTTCAATTTTGATAATTAGACCCGAAAATTCAGATGCGGGTATTATACAGATTGCTCACAATTCTATATTTTATGAACATACGAAGCATATTGAGGTGGATTGTCACTATATTCGGGAAGCTCTGGACATAGGTGTTATTTCTCTTTCACATGTTTCCACTGACCTCCAAATTGTTGACGTATTTACCAAAGCCATGACGAGGCAGCGCCTTTAATTTCTCATGGGCAAATTGATGCTGGTAGAGACAATATTGATATAGTTGTATTTTCCATTTATAGCTAGCCTAGATTATAGAGAATTGCTGAAGATCAACATTGTAATAGGAAAGAATTACCTTTGAATCTCTATTTAAAGAGAGGGACCCGTTGTATGAAATTCATTGAATCCAATTCCAACTTTTTGTCAGTTGGGAGGCTGGGGTGCTACCTTAGGAGCCATGGGGTCAGAATCTGTACGTGAGTAAGGATTCTGAGTATAGTTCTAAATTTAGGTAACGTGTGCCTATGGTTGGGGTGGAGAGGCTGGTAATTCATCTTGGCTCTTTGGTGGCATAATAGTGAGTTTGGCCACAAGTCTAACACCTGAGGTTCTTCACTGTTGTTTAAAAAGTTACATTTTGGCGGCCATTTTTGTTTTGAGTATGATGCCAGTGGTTTTCCGAAGATACTCGACTGGGGATCGGTAAAATTTTTATTGACTGGAAGGCTTGAAACCTACTTTGACAGTTTTGTTATCATTGCTTGAATTGAAAAGGAGATTTTGCAAACTTTTTGTTACCTTGTAGTTAGAAAGATTGGCTCGAGCAAATTGTATTTTCTGGACTGAATTCTATCTGTCCAATCGACATTCATAACTAACTAGTAAACTGTGTTTATCATTAATTGAAGGTCTATGTGTTCTAATATGTATTGAGGTGACAAATAGATGATATTGAGCTCCTATTCATCAACCAAATAGGCTAGACATCCCTGATATGATAGTGTCTCACCTATGGTAGCCAATTTATCAATTACTTCCTTAATTTCAACTATATGATAGAAATAGGGGCACGATCCTTTTTTATTTCTGCGAGCTAAGAACACGCGCAGTGGTGTTAGATAAATATACCTTCTATAGGGTCTCTTAGATTTGTTGAGTTGTATGTCCTACAATCTTGCTCATCATGGCTTCTGTAAGTAAAGCATATTTCCGGGTCATGACAAGCCTGTGGAATCTCTGCCGTCGTCTGCAATGAGGATTTCCTATTCGTTGCTGCAAATCCAGAATTTGAGATGACACTGCAGTGAACCATCAAGTAATTCTTCAAGCCCATTAGCTATCATAACATTTAGTAGGTGATTCTTCCACAATGGGTCCTTTGTTTAGTCTAATTTTACTATAAGAGAAAGGATCTGTGAGGTTAAGCGTGTTCACAGGTGTTTGAGGAAATTGAAAAGCATTTTTAAGAAAAGGAGGAGCTCTATTATGAATTGTATGTGGAGGAACCATGGTGGGTTGATTTTCGGGTGGTTGGTTGTTATTGATTTATGTAAAGCTGGTAGTATCAGGCTACCAGCTCCAGACATTTGTGAATTTACATCCATGGTAGCTCTGATACCATAACAGAATTGAAATTTTGATTTTAAGATAGATAATTTTCGAGAAGATGTTCAGCTAATTGCTGAAATGAGGCACCTTATATTTATACTGCAAACTGTACAAAATATATCCGGATGGACATGCTATATACATGTATATATAAAAAAAACAAATTAGGGTTGGACATGCTCCGGTTCGGTTCGATTCTAACGAGAGCCGAACCGATCCGAAATTTTTAGGTATTTAGTAAGTGGAATCGTCGAGTCCAAATTTAATTACCGAACCGTTCGGGTTCAGTTCGATTCAATCTGATTCGGTTCCATTCGATTTCGTATTATAATTAAATTTTTTAATATATACAAAGTTACGTTAATTTAATTAATGATATATTCAATATTAGCTCTTAGAAAATAACATAGTTCAATGTTATGTGTTTCATATCTCTCTTTGCTAAATTTTTCATAAATTTGATTATTAAAATCACAAAAAGAGAAAGATAGCAACTCAAAATAATTAAGAGAGATGTTGTAGAGCTTTATTCAATTTTCTCCGGTAAAAACGACATTACAGTAGAATAACAAATTTGGATAAAATTAAGATCAATTTGATTAAGTTGATTTTGAACTGAAAATTAGAAATAGGAAAATCATATTTTGTGATTTGAACTGAATTAACTAGTTAACAAATTTATTTAGAAAAAATAAAATAATTTTACTTATTTAAAATAAATTAATTAAAAAATTACGGAGATTCGATTCTTATTCGGTTCTTCTGGTCTTGACCTAAAATCAAGAACCGAACCATACCCATCGATTCTTGATTCAAATATCCGTTCAGGTATTTAACTTGAGAAGAACCATCGGGTTCGGTTCGGGTTCAGTTCGGTCGGTTCGGTTCGGGAGTTTCATCCGGCCCTAAAACAAATGATTAGTCTAACTATCTAGTAACAAAAGGTAATAAACAGCCCCCAGGGCACATCTTCAAGTGGTAAAAGGGGAAGGTGGAGAAATCCAGATTGTTTGAGGTTGCTGCGTCAAGGGTTCGAATCCTGAAATATGGATTTGGCTCTTGAGTAAGTGCAAGTATACAAGCAGTCTTCCACCCTGTATCCTTGGAGGCATAACTTGCGATTTACCTCCCTCACGATGCTCCAGGGCAGGGGTGGTGGGAGACCCTTAAGGTTGGGGTTTAACCTTTTTTAACAGGAGGTAATAAACAGAAAATGGCATCTTCTGGCACAGGTGGCATATTATGGTATAGACATCTTCTAGAATTATTGTGCCTTTTTGGCAGGTGCGTGGCTACATTTCTGTTCTGGTTTAGTCTTTAACATGCTCAAGTCCAAATTTACTGAAATAAGATGTAGTTTGTTATTTTTGTTGGGGTCTCTCTTGATCTCTTTGCTTCCTCGAGTCATTTTTTTGTTATTAATAATGGGGGTTTGGTAGTAGAGATGGATGGATTTTGTGGAGACATGCTATGATGGCCATCGTTGAGCTATTTCAATGTAGAGGAACTTTAGAAATTGCCAGGATGTTTTTCTCTCTCTGTACGGTTTGTGAGTAGGCTAGTCTTGCTTTCTTGTTTAAGGGCAAGGCGGTAGGTTCTTTTAACAGTCAGACCTTAATAAGTACTCAATCAGTTGGAAGAAAATATTCTCGTTTGGTTTTTGTACTTTAGATCTAGTTCTTTAAATGTTTTTGAGGAGTCCATTCTGAATCCTTTAACATTTCCTCTTACCAACAAAGTCATTTTTCATCAAAAAAGTACAAAATGATGTTTGTCTTGCAAAGTTCAACATATATATTTTTCTGGGGCGGATTGGTTAAATGGAATTTTATTACACCTTTATGCTAAAAATGGTGAATTGCACAGTCATTGCATATGTTTTTTTCTTATGAAAAGAGTGCCTATTCAGTTGTTAGTTATTAGGTTGTTTGTTAACATGATAATTCATCTTCAATTTTTTGGAGTGTAGTTTTCAAAGGAGAACCAAAGCTCCTTACTGTTGCCCCAAGTTAAGGTAAGAGAGACAGAAGATATTACAGAAGATAAAGTAGTAGATACATTGAGGAGAGCCATCAATTTCCACTCAACATTACAGGCTTGTGATGGTCACTGGCCAGGAGATTATGGTGGTCCCTTGTTTCTAATTCCTGGCTTGGTAAGAGTTGATTTTTCACTCTCATTGTTCCTTAGTCTTTAAATGGATATCTCTACTAGTTGGATGCCCCTGAGGAATGTTTTTCTAGTGATATTACATTGTTTTATCTCATTTGTTTCAGTAATTGTCATGATTCAATTCTTATACAACATCATGTAGTGTGTATCATTCCTTTTTTATGAATTTTCTTCTTCTTTCCAACTTCATGGAACAGATCATTACCTTGTATGTTACTGGGGCATTAAATGCTACTTTGTCAACGGAACACGAACGTGAGATGTGCCGGTATCTTTATAATCATCAGGTATGGATAGTCTATTTTCAGCAGGCAAATCTTCATTGCATTTTTAATGATGTCTGTACATGTTATCTTGATTTTCAACATTTATTTCTGTTATGATTTAAATTTTCTTCTTTTCTGCTATTGGGTAGCGGCATGAGTAAATTTCTAATTAAACCCAATAAACTACAGAACAGAGATGGTGGGTGGGGTTTACACATAGAGGGCCCAAGCACCATGTTCGGTTCCGTGTTGAACTATGTTACTCTGAGGTTGCTTGGGGAGGAAGTGAATTATGGAGATGGTGCAATGGATAAAGGACAAAAGTGGATTCTGGATCATGGCGGTGCCACTACAATTACTTCCTGGGGAAAAATGTGGCTCTCGGTTAATAACTCATCCTTCACCTTGCTTTTTATACGATTTCCATTTTTCACCAAATATATTTCCCATTTTTTAATACTCTCTATCTGTTGATGGTATTAGGTACTTGGAGCATTCGAATGGTTTGGAAACAATCCTCTGCCACCTGAGATATGGCTTCTCCCTTATATCTTTCCAATCCATCCAGGTCACTGAACATCTATGCTTGGCTTCTTCTCATCTTTTTCCTGAATAGTTCTGATGGGAAATGAAGATTAGAAAATATATAGGGTTTAACAGGATTGTCAAGTAGAGATAAAATAAAATTATGTTTGCTTAGATTGGACAAGATTAGTTTTAAAATTTCATTTATGTTTTATTTTATTACAAGTTCATTTGCTTTTAACTTCTCATTATAAATAGGAGTAGGATTTCCATTGTATTGGGCACATTATTATTGAATATTTTCTCCCCTAAATTCTTCTCTATTTCCTCCCCTTCCTTTTCCTTCCTCTCTTTCTCTCTCTCTCTCTCTCTCCTTTTCTTCCTCTGTTACATTCTATGCCACTGGTGCTCGGGATTGGCAATTAAGAAATGTTTCCTCTAATAAAGGATAAGTTTCTTCTGATATTGCAGGAAGGATGTGGTGTCACTGTCGAATGGTTTATCTACCCATGTCGTACTTATACGGGAAGAGGTTTGTTGGTCCAATTACACCAATAGTTCAGTCGTTGAGAAAGGAGCTATACACGATCTCATATCATGAAATAGATTGGAATATAGCACGGAACCAATGTGCAAAGGTTGGTAAGATCTATTTATTAATTCCTAAAAGAAAGAAGGATTTCAAGTGCGTTCATGTCGTCTATTGTCATTTAACTCCTCACCCCACCACCCCTCAAAAAGGAAAAGTTTGATAGTGATATTGATTGCTTTTTATTACAATGTGCACAGTTCATTCAAATTGCAAATTTGCTGGCTTTCATCCACTGTCAATTGTAATTCATTATTCGCTAGCATGTTTTTAGGATACTCAATTCGAACCTTAAAAGAAAAATCAAGAAAAGAATATGAATGATTGTGCCAGGCACCTCAAGCAATGGCATCCCACTTCATGAATAGAATGTGCCTACACCTTATGTTACTGAATAAATTAGACTACTACTAATAATATTCGTATTTCATCTATTCTCTGCAAAGGCAATGATTTGTGAAATAGAATGTACCAACTGTTTCCACTCTAATGGTATTGTTCCTTGTTTACTCTGACGTTCTTTCGTTTTGTGATGTCACCGCAGGAAGATCTATACTACCCACACCCTTTTATACAGGATATTCTGTGGGCATCTCTTGATAAGCTTTTGGAACCTATTTTCATGCGTTGGCCTGGGAAAAAGTTAAGAGAGAAAGCTCTTTGTACCGTAATTGAGCACATACATTATGAAGATGAAAATACCCGCTATATATGCATAGGCCCTGTAAACAAGGTCTGTTCACTGATTTTTTTCCAACTTACTATTATACGGACATGTTGAAGTTTCTGTCTACTTGGTGAAAAAGTGGGAATATTGTTGATACTAGACCTGAATTTGATGAAAATGGTATTGAATAACATCCTTCCTTATTAGGATGCTTCAAAATATTGTAATTCAATAAAAAAAAATGAATAGCTATTTACACTCAACGGACCTACACTTATTTCTTTCATGCTTTCACAAATTCTACCAATTTCTCTCCCTAATTCTTATTGGGACGCGCAAGGTACAAGAGGAAAAATAGTAAGTCTACCATCTTTGAAATCTAATCCATTCAAAATAAGACATTGCAATATCATAAGATGGAGTATTTATTTGTTTCATTATCTTGGTTGATTTATGCAACATTTTAAATAGTTATATTTCATTTATAGTATTCCCTTTTTAACTTTTTTCACGTATATGTTTGAATGTCTCTATGCCATTTCTTTCATTGTCTTTTCCCCATGGGTTCAATGTAAATTGAAAGCTGGAGGTTGCAATTGGTAATATATTTCTTCTTTTTATTTCTTGTCCCCAAAAAAAATGAACTGATCAGGTGTTAAATATGCTTTGCTGTTGGGTGGAAGATCCAAATTCTGTTGCTTTTAAGTTGCATCTCCCAAGAGTTTATGATTATCTGTGGCTCGCTGAAGATGGCATGAAAATGCAGGTCCGAATTCTAAAACGTTAGGATTATTTAGTGTAGAACTGGTTGATTTTTCTGCTGTTATTTCTGGTCAATAGTTACTGGTTATCATTGTTTTAGCTACTTGAACATCTTAATTTTCAAACCACAACTAATTTTTGTCCTCAGTTTATTAGATAAAATGTAGATCTCACAGACATTTGAAACATCTTTGACTTTCTACTGAAGGAGCTCTCAAAAGGGTCAAGTACACAACAAAACCTATTAATTCTCTTTCCTCTGACTTCTGAACTATGACATTTGTGTCATGCTGCAGCATTTGAGCTTTCAAATTTAAATATATCAACATTTCGATTATCTCCTTTGTCCAGACATGGTGTTCTATTCTATACCTATAGCACCCAATTTTTGTTTGAATACCACTTCTCATTTTTCAAGAGTGCCTAACTTGATTTTGATTATGATTTTGCTTCCTAAATTAATGACTAATTGACCTTGGCATGAGTAGTACTCAAATAGTTGGTATTGAGATTGTTGGTCTTTATCATTCGTTGACATGATAAGTACACACTCGCAGTGGTTTGCCTTTTATGTGTATTCTGGTTCTGTTTCTATTCATTGATCTATGCAGATGTAGGACTACTTGACAAAACCTTTATATTGCAGGGCTATAATGGAAGTCAATTATGGGACACTACCTTCGTTGTTCAAGCCATCATTTCAACAAAGCTTGGGGAAGAATTTGGAACAACTCTAAGAAAAGCACATACTTACTTAAAAAAATCACAGGTAAATTACATCTTGATTTGACCATCATATGTGGTATTTATTCTCTTATTCTCAATTTTTCTGATCTTCCTTGTTAATTGGTTTTGCTATTGCCTTTTTGTTGAGTGAAAGGTTTTAGAGGATTGCCCAGGTGATCTTAGTTTATGGTATCGCCACATTTCCAAAGGTGGTTGGTCCTTCTCAACAGCAGACCAAGGATGGCCCGTTTCAGATTGCACAGTAGAGGGTTTGAAAGTATTAATAAGTTTAACCTGAAGAAACACACACACACACACACATAAACACACATATATTTGATATTTCATAATCTTTTCTTTCTAATAACCTAATCTTTTTTAGGCGGTTCTCCTACTATCAAAATTACCAACTGAAATTGTTGGTGAACCACTCGATGCCAGACGGTTGTATGATGCTGTAAATGTCATCCTTTCATTACAGGTATTGCAATTTTAATTTAATTATTTTGGTTGTAAATTGTAATGTGTTGCAGCTATGTTAAATAGTTCTGTTACTTTCATATAGTTTTGTTTC
The DNA here is from genome assembly GCF_002742605.1 of Olea europaea var. sylvestris. Lineage (NCBI taxonomy): Eukaryota > Viridiplantae > Streptophyta > Magnoliopsida > Lamiales > Oleaceae > Olea > Olea europaea. Next base: position 3,418,739 of record NC_036253.1, on the reverse strand, counting down.
ACAATGCCTAGAAATGAATATGTAGAACTAGCAAAAATGTTATCATTTTTATAGTTCTTCATTGCTCCAGCACGCCTAAAAGTTTCTGGGCCTGGTGGTGATTGGCCATGCTAGGACTATCACTTTTATAATTTTCTTGAATTTAAAATGAAGGGACTATAGTTTTTGAAAGACAAGAATAAGAAAGTTTTAAATGAATTCACATGTGGGCAGCAAGGCTCCACAGTTAAGCCTCAAACAGCATGTAATAGTCCTGGCCAAGCAATGAAGAAATTGAAAATGTTAATCTTTTGACCTTTTTATCTGTCCTTGCATTCTTGAGTTCTTTCTGGAAAATATTTCAACATGCAATAAAAACATATAAAAAGGTGGTTCACGTAATTATGAATACTTCTGTTATTATATGCATTAAAATGAAGTTGAAAATTACCGAAATATTCCTAACTGAGAATACCAAAATATATTTAACTAACTCAATCAGAATGTAAAATTTTGAAGATAATCCTAAAGTAAAAATGTAAGATAAAATTTCAAATGAAGATGATTTTCTCTAGATCATATGACATCTTTAAAAATTTTCTTCACCGATCTCCTTGTGGTTGTATAAGTTGTATTTCCTGCATTTGGGGATATTTATGAGTCAGGCAATACACACACTTTTTTGCAAATATCTAAGGAAACCTTTTCCTGACGTACTTGCAGAACGATGGAGGTGGCTTTGCAACTTATGAACTTACAAGATCCTATAGTTGGTTAGAGGTACTATGTTTAAATGTACATCTTACTATGATGAAGATATAGAAGCAGCCAATAGTATCACTTCTATGTACACAGATTTGATTTGTTTCCGATGCATTTTCACATCTGTGGATTCTACTATAAGTTTTTAAACTAATTCTGAATATCATTTCCCTTTGCACAGCTAGTCAACCCTGCTGAAACTTTTGGTGACATTGTCATTGATTATCCGTAAGATATCTGCTCGACTGCTGCTACATGTTAATTGTTTACTTCTACACTAGGATTTACAATTTTACTCTTTTATCTGAACGAAAGCATTGAAAAGAACTATTGGTTGACATTGTGCAAGAGGTGTTCCTTGGGATGCTGTGTTCTGTGGACTTAGGTAATGGGGGTGTGTAGATCTGTCAAACCTCAAAAACTAGGATACATGGACAACATCTTATTATTTCTTAATCTCTGTCTTTACAATTTCTGACAACGGTCTCCAAGATATATATTTTGGTTCAAATTGGCGTGCCACGCTTATGTGAAATACTTCTAGAACAAAAATATCATACATGTTCCACACTTTTGTCTATTTGATTTTGATACTTCAATGCATCGAGAAGAAGTAACATAGTGCGAGGTCTCTGGATTGAACCATGATAGTTCTGTAGACATCAAAAGCAGTGCCTGACATGGAAGGAATCATTGTCATAAATATTTCTAATTCCTTTGTAGAGTTTGAATGCATGAATTATTTGGTAATAAATGCTACATTCATTCGATTTTTGATTATAATACAAAGTACAATGGCTATGTAGCTGCGTTGAATGTACCTCGGCGGCTATTCAAGCTTTGGCAGCTTTTAAGAAATTATACCCCGGTCACCGAAGAGAAGAGGTGGAATGTTGTATTGAAAAAGCTGCTAAATTCATTGAAAAGATACAAGCGATGGATGGTTCTTGGTAAGTTTTATTACTCTCGTCATCTCATCCTTTCTCATTTTGGAGGGATGTGTTACCTTCTAATAGATAATTTTTTGTACCAATATCATTTTTCATTTTTCCACCTTTGCTTGCTTAATAGTTATAATTATTCATGCCGTTCCAAACATTAACCTGTCGTTCATGATTAATGTGCATTTAAATGTCAAAAATTGCTTGACAGGTATGGCTCCTGGGGTGTTTGCTTTACTTATGGGACATGGTTTGGGATATTAGGTCTGATCGCTGCTGGGCGAAACTTCAGCAATTGCTCTAGCATCCGTGAAGCTAGTGATTTTCTGTTGTCTAAACAGCTTCCTTCTGGTGGTTGGGGAGAGAGCTATCTTTCATGTCAGAACAAGGTTGATGTTATATACAGTAATATCTTACTCATTTCAATGATTGCTTGTTTTTTCCTTTTCCTTTCTTTTGGTGTTAGTACATTTGGCCGGTGTTTCATGTTTATTATAAACTATTTATAAAAACTCAAGCCACTTTTTATCCACACATTTCGAGGATTCTTCATTCATTTCTATCTATTTATATTTAAACTGTTTTTAAGCACTTCCCAAACATGCTCTTAGTCTTATTTCTTTAGCAAAAAGTGTCTAGGGCCACTTTAGGAGATACTGTTTCGATAACTTCCAGCACTTAACCAACAACAGAACAGACTCAACTGATTATGTCATTTGAACTTGTTTATTTTCATTACTCAATGGTTTTTGGTACTCTTTAGACAAAACAAAAGAAGAAATAAAGGATAAAATACATAATATTTTTCCCGTGAAATGCATAAAATAAGAAACTTAACATAATAGAAATTATTGCTGGCATTTGTGGTACAAGCATATTTCAATATTAATTGTCTCTGATGCCCCCTTCCTGAAATGTTCTCAATGCCAAATAAATCATTGGCTATGTTTTATCTTTATATAGGTATATTCAAATTTAGAAGGCAACAGGTCTCATGTGGTAAATACAGGATGGGCTGTGTTGGCTCTTATTGCTGCTGGGCAGGTACTTATAGACCACAATAATCAACTGGAATGCTTGAGGTCTCTTATTTTTGTATTTTTGGGGGGATTGTGTTCAGGATGGACTGATTTGCTTAGTTTTATGCTTGCCAAAGTCAACAATCAATACAGGAAAAAAGAGTTTACAGTTTCATTCACAGGGAGTTTAAGGATATTGAACATAATTCATTTTTGAATGGTCTTATTTATCTCGTAAAAAGTTGATTAAGCTAACGGACTTGTAAAAGACTGTCTTTTCACATCCTTTTTTTTATATGCCTGAGCACGTTCTGCAGATGTCAATTTGTTTCTTGTACCTCATTTTTATGGTATTTGTTTTATCACTACAATTTTCTTGATGAACCAAGATACAGCTCAGTGCTCATTTTGACTTAATCTATGACATTAGTTCTTTCCTTGGTCAGCAAGATTCCGTGTCAAATTATTGATGTGATCATCATTTCACTGCCTATGCATTGCCTTCTATTTCCAAGTTGTCTTCAATATCACAAACAAATTAATTTCTTCATTTATCTTTACTCTGCAGGCAGAGAGGGATCCTGCACCGTTGCACCGTGCAGCAAAACTCCTAATAAATTCTCAATGTGAAAATGGTGATTTTCCCCGGGAGGTAATTCTGTTAACTTGCAGCCTAAGTTATTGCTGAGCTGAAATATTTTGATTTGTACATAACTATAGTCTTAATTAGTGAATAATGTACAATATATGTGTAATGCACATGTACTAATAATCAATAGAATTCTTGTTTACCATATGTGGTGTGGTAATATCTCGCTATGAGTAAAACAAAACATGATAAATGTTATACTAAGATGAAATATCTAATTTCCTTAATTAACAGTACAATTAACGATTTCTCCTCACAAATTTTTTCCTTTTCTACCATCGTCTTTTTTTCAGGAGATCATGGGAGTCTTCAATAAGAATTGCATGATCACTTTTGCTACATACAGGAATATATTCCCGATTTGGGCTTTGGGAGAATATTGTAATCGGGTTCTGAAACACCATGAATAAGAATTGATGTGGACATATGTTCTTGGTACTTGGGATAGTAGAAATTCTCCACTTCAGAATAAACCATCCGTTCTTTTCAGTTGTGAGATTAGCAATATCAAGATTTTGATTCTATATTGGGGTGTGGAGTATATGTTAGATGTTTCATTACAAGTTAATTGTCCCAATGGTCACTGAACTTGAATATGTCGAGATTTGGTCACTAAACTTTCTCAAATGTTGGACGTTGCTCACAAAGTTAGCTTTCATTTCTAACCCCTAACGGCAACGGTGACATGGCTAATGAATTGTCTAAGTGGCGCCACATTGCTGTTATCTTTTTTACTGAAGTAAAAAAAATGTCTTCAATTACTCACCAAACTTTGACAAATGTCTTTGATTGCTCACTGAACTTTAAAAAATATTTTTGATTACTCGCTATACTTTAAAAAACGTATTCGACTACTCACCGAACTTTGAAAGTGGTTGAGTATTAACTATTGAGCTTATGAAAATGCAGATTATGTTGTTATTAATTCTCTTAAAATAATATTGGTAGGTTTGTATTTACGTCCATAATTCTAATGGAAATTTTAGTCCATTTTTTCATTTGAATTCATATTGTCACGAACAACCATAAAATATCAACGTACAATTTATAGTACAAATATGATCTGCTATGGTTAAAGTAATTTTTCACCTAAAATGTCTCCTCTTTTTACCCTTACCATCCCCTGCAGCCTCTATAAATTAGGTATATATGATAAGTGTAATTTGTGTACTTATTTAGACCATTTTATTAACATTTATGTCGTGAAATTATTGAATTTTATTTAGTTTGGGTTAATTTTTGTTCGTTTTAGTGTTCGACCCGTTTTGAAGCATTTGGAAAATGATGAAAGATTAATTGGCTATTTGATGCAAAGTTTGGAGATCAAATTCCGCACTTTGAAATTTGAAGACTTGGAGAAATAATACCTTATTTTGGGCCTTGGACCAATTGATAAAATGGAAGGAATTAATTTGGACTTGGATTTATTTTAGAGGAAATTACAGAATCCTAGTGCAAGAGTCAGGTTCCAAAGTTGTTTATGCAAGTGTTAGGTTTCAATTTAATTGTTATATATTTAAATATTAAATTAAAACACAATAGAAGCCAATTTCAACTCCCATATAGCAAACCCTAGATCTCTCTCCTTTCTACCTCCCTCTCTTCTAGTCGGTTGATCGGCACCTTGCAATGGCGCCATCGGGAAAGGTGGGGCGGCTCGCTGTGATGGTGTCCTAGTTTTGTGACTATGGTGGTAATGGAGGTGTGCGGTTCTGTGGGAGGAACGAAGATCTCGGCGCGGTGCTGTACGCGATGGCTGTAGCGGCATGGTGATGGCACAGATCGAGACTGCAGTGATTTTATGTTTTTGGTGGTTTTAGGATTATTGTTGTGGCTACGGCGGTGACGACGGTTGTTGGCTCAGGTGGTGGAGGTGGGCGATCTGTGGTGTATTTGTGCTTATTTGTGTGAGTTCTGTGTGTATGGATCTGATAGTAGTAGTTGTGGTATTTTTGTTGACAATGTGTTGGATCTAGTGGTGGGGACATTGTTGGTGGTGGTGATCATTTGGTTGCTCTGTGGCCAATCATTGGTGGTGAATTGGGTTCGACAATGGAGTATTTGGTATATGTGACCAACGATTTGGCATGTGACCTTAAAATTTGACAATTTGTGACCTCAATGATTTGGTCTGTAACCGTGAAATTTGATAATCCATGACTAAAAAGTAATCTGTGACTTCAAAATTATTTGTAACCTATAACATTTTTTATATGTGACCAGTAAATATATTTGTAACAAATTAAATTGATGATATGTGATAAGCAAATAAATATGTGACCATTAATTATTTAATTGTGACTTTAATATATTTATTTAATAAATAATTTTAATTAATTAAATACAAACTTAAATTTTGAATTTTAAAACTTCTTACCTAATATTTGAAATGCTGTAAAGAGTACACCTGCAATATGAATTTTTCCCTTTATTTTATGATAAAAATTTATGGGCTTTGCATGTTGGGCTTGCTATTGGATTAATATTCAATCAAATTGCTGGACTTTATTTTGTGGAATTTTGGTGGGCTGAAAATAAAAAAGGATGCTGCCTAGGGACTTTAAGGAGAGAGATACAATTCGACAGCAATGGAGGAGAGGAGAATAAAAAAAAATTGACAGAGAAAATCATAGAAAAAGTCGGCTACTGTGAAAGAGAGAAGAGGGTTGCCTTGTTATTTAATTGATACATATATGTACCCACAGAAACACGAGGACGAGGGCAGCAGCTTGAGGGAAATTTCGAAGACAAAAATGGGGCTACCTGCTTTGGAGGAAGAGAAGAGAAGCCGACTGTTGAGTTTTATTATATATAGACAAAAAGGCAGCCAGAAATTGCAGGAAAAACCACAAATTACAAGAAGGGGCTGATGTTATTATATATATACACACATACAAAAAAGGTGGCAGACTGGGCACTTTTGTTGGAGTCAACTAAGGGGGCTGATTTTATATACATACAACAAACACAAGCTGAAATTCAGAAGGAAAAGAACAGAAAACAGAGACTTTAATAGGAAAATTAATCGCGTTCCGTCGATTCTCGGTGATCTCCTTTCTCTCTTATATGTTTAATTCCAACATTATGCTAGGCTAAAGCTTTTCATTTATTGGATGGATGATAAAATTGTTTAATTCTTAGTTTTAATTTGAAACCTATGTTTTTATCTTAATTATTGTATTGTGATTCCATTAATATGCCTATTCACATTGTTTTAATGTTTTCGCACCATTAGGGCAATAAGTTGCTTATTCATAATGTTAGAAAACTCACGATAGGTAGAACATTATTATTGGAACACACGGATAATAAAAGTTAGAAATAATATTTTTGGTGTGTGCGATCATTTGTGATAATCCTAAATGTAAATGCGTGTTTGCAATATGAATTCGAACTAGGAATAGGATTGTCTATGTTACATCCCATTTTATACAAGTTAAAAGTCAATATTATTTATTCAAAGTCAAAAGTTAGACTAGTCAAAGTCAAAGTCAATTATGGACTTAAATGAAATAAATTGTTTTACTGGGGTTTATTTTATATTTTAGATACTTGAGGATTTATAATGGACATCATTTAAATTGGAGGATTTATTTTATAAGTATGGAAAGTTTAATGGCCAGATTTTATACAAAACATAAAAGGAAGGACTTGAATAGCAAATATGGGAGTTAGGAGGACAAGTGTCATTGTAGAGGCCATTTTTTTTCATTTTCTATTCATATAGACACATACATCCAGAATGCTGAAATGGGAAAAAGAAGCTGAGAAAAATCGGTGAAAAATGAAACAGGAAGAAAGGAGAAAAAAAATAGAAAATAAAAGAAATTGGAGGTGCCGGCCAACGACGCATAGGAGGGAAGATACACTTCTTCAAGTATTGGGTTGTCTTTCAGATCCTCATTTCTTCTACAATCTCAAGTGAGTAAGTTTTATACAAACTTAGATTTCTTATTTTGGTTCAACAAGTGAAAAATAAACCTAATTTCTTGATGATCTAGTATGGATAAACTATTTTTTTTAAGCTTTTAAGTTATGTGAATCAAGTATATATTAATTTTGGGGTTGAAACTTTGTGGACCGAATTTCAGCTAGTAATTGGGTTAGAATTGAAATTTAAATAAAGAAACCAAAAGGCAAGTGAGGAATTGTCAATTAATGATTTGTTTGGTACCTGTATATGTATGTGTATAGTGACTGAAATTATTAAAAAGGGGACATACCTAATTACATAGCTTGATGCAAGTGTGGGAAGTTGTAAACTGGTGAAGAAAGAGATGAAATAGTATTTAATTGGAATTAAATCTAGCTCAAATGTGGTAAGTTTTTTTATGTAATTAATTTTATTATTACAGTAGCAATGAAAAGGTACAAGATGGAAAGTGTAGATACAAGATGTTGGAAGGCAGTATGTTATTGTGCTAATGTAGTAGGGAAATGAATGTGGAAGAAGAACATATTCTATAAATAAATTGGGCTTCGTAAACAAAAAAATTGTTCTGCTATATGAAAATTAAAAAAAGGGATTGCATAAGGAATGGATTAAGTTGTGTAAAGCGGTTATATATTTATAAGGTAGTGATCTTAAGAAAGTATAGTAATTTAATGGATTTGATTATGTGTTGTGATAGTTTGGTAAATAATCAAAGAGAATAAGAGTTGGACAAATAGAGGTGAAGGTAAACATGGAAGCCGAGGAATTATGTGGTGGATTAGCATTGATTTAATTGGCAAGTTTTAATTTGAGTAATTATACCGTTATTTCAGGTAGTGACGTGCAAGCTTGAAAATGCTCGTCAATTTAATCAAATTTCTATCCATAGATCGGTGAGTGGAAAAATATAAATATTTATAAAGTATTTATAAATTAAGTATATTGTTAAAGTATGTGCAATTATGTGTTCGAATTATATGGTTATTATGGAAATATCTTTCATTATGATACATGTGGGATTTCAAAAATTGCATACAGTACATTGTGAATTATGTGATATTGAGACCGGCCAAAAAAGCACCCATGATTATATACTTCTTCTAGTTCACAGAGGGGTCTTGACCGTGTTCTATCCTACACGGAGGGTCTTGACCTGACATTGGTCTTGGTCATGTACATATAGTTCACAGAGGGGCCTTGACCGTATTCTAGAATTGATTATGAGAGATCTTTGAGACCGACTTTCGTTTACGGAGGGGCCAAAGGCCTGTGGCGAAATTTTTTTGCCCGAGGGATGGATTATATATTTCAGTCAGAGGGTACATTTTTGGTGGATTTTTCAGTATGTTTGATGTGATGAGATTATAGCATGATTATCAGCTGATGTCTATATCATGATTTTGAGATGATATTTTATGACCTTATATGAATATTTCATTTTTGGTTATAATTACATGATGTTAATTTGTGAATTATTAAATTATATGAACTCTATTTTGGATAGAAATGTAAAATTGAAAAAGTATAATTATTTTCGAATTGCTCTACTCACTGAGTTATCAACTCATATATTTTTCCACAATTTTTCCTACAGGTGGAAATTGTTTCTTTTTAACTGGAAGAGCCTAATGATTTTGGAATGAGAGCCACACGAAATGTTGAGTGTTATAACTCATTTTGATTAAGCACGAAGTAAATATTTTGGGCCCATCGCATTGTATTTTATATAAGCATTTGATTTTATTGTATATTTTTCAAAATAACTCATAGTCAGTTTTGGTGATAAATTTGACATCTAGTCAGCATCTATCATCGGCGCACGTCAAGTTTCGAGTCCACTAGGGTTATTCGGGACGGGTCGTGTCAGTCTCGTGATAACCATAGGTTTATTATATCTCGAGGAAGAATAATAAATAAATGTGGAATTATCGATTATCGCAATTGCATGAATTGAGATAATTATCACTGGTTGAAAATTAAAACTAAGAATTAATCAATGAAGTCGGAAATCCAATACGTTCGCACATTTGATTTTTAAACCAACTTTCATTATTTTTACAAGTTTTAGTTATAAAAATTATTTAGCTATTCATTCGATCGTCTTTTGGCTACAAATACGAATTTAAATATATCAAATATACAAAAATTGAACATTATTCCCTATGGGACAATAACTCTCTCATCACAATTATTAATTGTACAACGAACTTGCACAATTGCAGAATTTTGACGAAAAAGTATTTGGCGCCGTTATCGGGGAATAACGGTGTTAATTTTATTTATTAGATATTTTAAATTTGTTTTTATTTTTTTTATTTCATTTTTAGTTGTTGTTTTAAGGCTACCATTACACCGCTTAATTCTCTTGTGTTTTGACACTTTTTAGACGACTTTAGTTTATGCAAAATCTTGACCAGCCAAATCTCTTTTTGATAATGGCTGATAATCAGAATCAACCACAGAATCAGGTTCAACTTCACGAGCCAATACCGCAGCCAAATCAATCGAGAGTTATCTAGAGCAAAGCTCCTGTCTTAGTTGGAGATAACGTCAATCCAATTCCTGCACCAGTGCAACTTACTGTGGTATATTTTCCCTCCGAACAACCTAATTTTCACCTCAGATCAGATGTCATCAATTTGTTTCAAAATCACCAAAACATCAGGTTTTTTGGAAAAGCCACGAAAAATCCTTATGAGCATATTTCTGCTTTTCTCTCTTTTTTTTTTTAACGAGGTGTCCCGGCTTGCGCCAGACTATATCCTCGTCCCTGAACCTCCGGCCCCTCAGCAGCTCAGGGAGGTAAATCGCGGGATGTGCCCTTGTTGGTTCCCAGATTCCCACATGGCTTTTACTCCTTCCCCAAAGGGAGCCTTCCTCCATAGTGATTAATCCACCAATAATTCCTCTTTTATTGGATCAAAGGTTCCCACTAGGAATCGAACTCCCCACACTTGGTTCCAGAGCCCCCCAATGTGATTTTTCCGCCAACTTGGATGTGCCCCGGGGGGCTTATTTCTGCTTTTCTCTTGTTATGTGAAGTGATCGACAACGAAGGGATATCAGCAAATGCATTTTGAATGCGATTATTTCCTCATACCTTAAAGGACGCTACTAGAGAATGGTTCCTCTATTTACTACCAGGGAGCATTCAATCATGGAAGTATATGGTTCAAAAATTCACAATGAAATTCTTTCCACCTTCTTGAGTTCACCAAATCAGGAATGGCATCCACACCTTCAAGCAAAAAGATCTCGAGAGCTATCCTGAGGCATGGGAGAGGTTCAAGATTTTTTTTCAAAAAATGCCCCAGCATTGACATTCCTAAGCAGGCTCAGCAATATCTTTTCTACTATAGTCTAAAACAAGAGTTCAATATGATAGATACTTCAACGGGAGAATCGGTTGTGAAACTTGATGTCGATGAGACCTATGATTTGTATGAAAAAATAGCTGAAAATGAATCGATGTGGCCAATCGATAGGGAAGCTTCGAGGAAAATATTAGGGTTAACAACATGGATGCAATAATAGCACTGGCTGTGCAAATTGAAGTGCTTACAATAAAAATGGACAATCTGTCTAAATCAGTTAACATGGTACACCAATCGCCACCTGTTTGAGAAGGCTGTGGAGTAGACTATGCCAGTGCACTCTGCCCTTTAGCGTCTACGCATGGTAATCAGTCTAAAGAAGTAAACTATACGCAGAACTTTTAGAGACAGCAAAATAATCTCTTCTCCAACACATATAATCCGGGTTGTAGGAGCCATCCAAATTTTTCATGGTCCAATAATCAGGGACAAGAACAGGGAGGAAGCAATCAAAATAAACCACCAGGGTTCCAACAGCAACAACAGCAAGGAAGAAAGCTATCGTTGGAAGATTTGCTAGCTCAATATATTACTAAAATTGTGACTAACTTTCAGAACCAACAAGCTTCGATCAAGAATTTGGAAAAACAGGTTGGAGAAATTGCAGCTGCACTATAGATAGAGCTCAAGGGACATTGCCTAGCAATACTGAAACCTAAGGAGCAGGTCAAAGCAATCAGTACAAGTAAAGGCGTCCAGTTACTAGAAATACATATAAAGCAGCCAGCAACTGTCATAGAAAAGGTACCTACCACGGGCGAGGAGCAAGTCGATGAATCAGACAAAGCCACAAAGGAAAATCAAGTTGAGTCATCAGATAGTCCACAGGTAAAGGCAACTCCTGTCAAAGCATATGTACCTTCGATTCCATTTTTACAGAGATTGCAAAAACATAAGCTCGATAAGCAGTTCCAGAAATTTTTGGATGTGTTCAAGAAACTGCACATTAACATACCATTTGCTGAAGCTTTAGCTCAAATGCCCAGCGACGCCAAGTTCATGAAAGATATTTTATCAAACAAGAGGAAGTTGGAGGACAATGAAACAGTTATGCTTACTAAGGAGTGCTTTACAATTCTCCAACATAAGTTACCGTCGAAGTTAAAAGATCCACAGAGTTTTATTATTCCTTATAACATTGGTAACTTATATATAGATAAAGCATTATGTGATTTAGGAGCTAACATTAATTTAATGCATTATCTCTTTTCAGGAAACTAGGTTTGGGAAAAGCAAAATCGACAACAATTTCACTACAGTTGGTTCACAAGTCGATCAAGCACCCTCGAGGTATTTGTAAAGATATTTTGGTGAAGGTCGACAAGTTTATCTTCCCAGTGAACTTCATTATTCTGAATACGGAGGAAGATAGGGATATCCCCCTCATATTGGGTGGTCCATTTTTGCTGCAAGAAGGGCTCTGATAGATGTGCAAAAGGGTGAGTTGATATTGAGGTTAAATGAAGAAGAACTGACAATCAACGTATTTAGAGCTTTCAGATTTCAGAGCAAACAGAATTCTTGCATGCAGATTGATGTAATAAAAGAAGCGGTGTCAGAGACATTCAAACTAGATCACCCTCAGGATCCGTTTGAGGAGTGTTTTGTGCATTCTCAAAATTTACCATCAAAAAAAGAGGAAACACAAGAATGTGCTCATTATTTGGCAGCTATACCACCATTCTTCAAGCAACCATATTTAGAGCTCGGTGAAAGACCCACAACTCATTTACTATCTATACAGCAAGCTCCAGCTCTTGAACTCAAACAACTGCCCACTCATCTTCACTATGCGTATTTGGGGAAAAGAATTTGCTCCCAATAATTATCTCGAACAATCTAATAGAATTAGAGGAAGATCGGTTACTAAGGGTATTTCGAGAGCACAAGACAGCAATAGGATGGACAATATCAAACATAAAAGGGATCAGCTCTTCGCTTTGCATATACAAGATATTGATGGAAGATGATTACAAAGCTTTAGTTCAGCATCAACGCATATTAAATTTGACTATGCAGAAAGTGGTAAGAAAAGAAGTATTAAAGCTTTTGGATGCAGGGATCATCTATCCCATATTGGACAACCATTGGGTTAGTCTAGTATAAGTAGTTCCGAAAAAAGGAAGAATCAAGGTAATTCCAAATGAAAATAACAACCTCATCCCTATGCGTATAGTCACGGGTTGGAGAGTTTGTATTGATTATTGCAAACTCAATAACGACACAAGGAATGATCACTTTTCCCTTCCTTTCATTGACCAGATATTGGAGAGACTCGCTGGACATGCTTACTACTGCTTTTTGGATGGCTATTCGGGGTACAACCAGATTCCTATAGTGCCAGATGATCAAGAGAAGATGACCTTTACATGCCCTTATGGCACTTTTCCTTATAGGAGGATGCCTTTTGGTCTTTGCAACGCTCCTGCCACCTTTCAGTGTTGTATGATGTCTATTTTCTCGGACATGATGGGAAATATCATTGAGGTAATTATGGATGATTTCTCAATATTTGGAAAATCATTTAAGGAGTGCCTTGAACATTTGGGAAAAGTGTTGCAGCGATGTAAACACACAAACCTTGTATTAAATCGAGAAAAATGTCATTTCATGGTTCAGGAAGGGATTGTGTTAGGACATCTGATTTCAGCACGGGGTATTGAGGTGGATAAAGCTAAGATACAAGTCATCGAAAAACTACCACCGACGGTAACAGTGAAGGAAGTTAGAAGTTTTTTGGGTCATGATGGGTTCTACGTCGCTTCATCAAAGACTTTTCCAAAATCTCGAAGTCATTATGCAATTTATTGGAAAAAGGTGCTCCATTTCACTATTCTGAGGAGTGCTTGATTGCTTTCAACACTTTAAAGGAAAACTTGGTCTCTGCTCCAGTGTTAGCTCCTCCAGACGAGGATTATTTGTTTGAGCTTATATGTGATGCCAGTGATCATGTAGTGGGGACAGTGTTGGGTCAATGTAAGGAGAAATTTCTCATGTTATTCACTATGCCAGTAAGACTTTGGACGAGACTCAAATGAATTATGCTACGACAGAGAAAGAGCTTTTAGCAATTGTGTTCGCTGTTGACAAATTCAGATCATATTTGATTGGGTCAAAAGTGATTCTCTACACTGATCATTGAGCTCTGAAATATCTAATGAGCAAGAAAGACGCAAAGTCGAGACTTATTCGATGGATACTCCTATTACAAAAATTTGATTTGGAGATCAGAGATAAAAAAGAGAGGGAGAACGTTGTTGTAGATCAGCTATCTCGCCTTGAATCATATGAGTCACACCCTATGGAGGAGATCAATGAAGTTTTCCATATGAGATACTTTTTCAGATCATTACTACGCCATCGTATGTGAACTATGTAAATTATTTGGATCGCTCTATCATCCCACCAGACTACTCGAGTCACCAAAAGAAGAAATTCTTCAGTGACCTAAAACACTACTTTTGGGATGATCCAATTCTTTATAGAAGGGTTCCAGATTAGATCATAAGTCGTTGTGTACCAGAGGTAAAGTAGCATCAAGTATTGGAGTCATGTCACTCCGCACCGTATGGGGGCCACTTTGCAGCAGCAAAGGTACTACAATCGGGTTTTTATTAGCCTACGTTGTTCAAGGATGCACATTATATGGTGAGACATTGTGATAAGTGTCAAAGGATTGGAGATATCTCAAGGAAGAATGAGATGCTTTAAACAACATTTTGGAAGTTGAAATTTTCGACGTTTAGGGCATTGACTTCATGAGACCATTCTCTCCATCCTATGGTCAACAATATATACCGGTGGCAATGGACTACGTGTCTAAGTGGGTTGAAGCTGTAGCTTTACCAATGAACGACGATGGATTGGTAACTCAATTCCTGAAGAAGAACATTTTTACTCGATACGGGACCCCAAGGGCGATTATTAGTGATGGTGGAAAGCATTTTTGTAACCGCCTATTTGTTTCATTGTTGGCCAAATATGGAGTGAAACATCATGTCTCGACTCCATACCATCCTTAGATTAGTGGGCAAATGAAAATCTCCAACAGGGAGTCAAAGAAGATTCTCGAAACTACGGTCAATACATCACGTAAAGATTGGGCTAAGAAATTGGACGACGCACTTTGGACATATAGAATAGCATCTAAGACTCCAATTGGCATGTCTACATATCAGTTGGCATTTGAAAAGGCTTGTCATCTACCGGTTGAGTTAGAACATAAAGCATACTGGACGATACAGTTACTCAATTTCAATATGAGGGCAGCAGGAGAAAAGAGGGTCCTACAACTTCATGAGCTCGATGAGTTTCGTTTGGATTCGTGTGAGAATGCAAAAATTTATAAAGAAAATACGAAGAGATGGCATGACAAGCATATAAGGGAGAAGGATTTTGAGGTTGGTCAGCAAGTATTGATGTTCAACTCATGCCTCAAGCTCTTTCCGGGAAAGCTAAAGTCTATGTGGTCGGGTCCATTCACAGTAGTAGCTGTGTTTCCACATGGTGTTGTGGAAGTGGTGTCTCAAGATCAACAAAGGAGGTTCAAAGTAAATGGACAACGGTTAAAAGCTTATTGGGGAAGTGACTACGCCAGTGAGAAAACAATCATGCTACCTGACAATGTAGAGTAGCCAGGACAACAAAGTCTAGCTAAAGACTATAAATCAAGCGCTTATTGGGAGGCAACCCAATTTTTAAACCTTTTATTTATTTTGTTTTCTGCATTGTATTGCATATAGACTCGTTTTGATTATTAGGTTGCATTAGATTTAGACACCTTTACATATTTAGAGCATCATCATTCTATCATGTTTTCGCTAAGGCCTTTAAATTAAATGTTGGTTACTTCGAGTGTTTGGGCTAAGTAACACGTGTTCTAGATTATTTGATCTCTAATGTTTGATTTGATTGCCATATGCAGAAACATTACGTTGTGAAACACTCAAACCAACATAAAACGAGGGAAAAGTATGATGAAGAAGATTGTCTAGCCGTTACCCATAGTCCTTTCCACACGCAACAAAAAATTCTGGGGAGTACCTTCGTTCTTTTCTTCCCCATCCCTTTACATTCTTAATTATGTTTTAAAACTTTGAGAACAATGTCAGGTTTAAATTTGGAGGTGGAAAACACTTTGTGACATTGTTTTCGTATGTTTTTGTGCGTTATTTTCGTATGTTTAATTAAAAATCAAAAATTGTTGTGTGTGTTAAGTTAAAAACCAAAAAAAAAAAAAAATCATTAAATTTTTATTTTTTATTTATTTTTGGCTCTACTTGTGTGGGTTAGACGGTTTGGCTGACAATGATGATTAAAATTGAGATTTGATGTTGATTTATGAACTGTGGATATGATGCATGCTAGACTGATTGAAACTTGAACTTGCAGAACTTGATATTATACATGCACTAGAATTGAGTTTGACATTATGATGAAATGAGTTGATTCATACACTTGATAGATTGAATTAGTTGGACATAGATGCTTTACCCAAACCATACTAATTAATTATTCTTAGACCAAGTTTAGCACAATTTGGGAAGATCTTACTGTTGTAGGAAAATACGGATGTGAATATGGATTCCTTGTGTGAAAAATTTTGTGTGGATTGTCTGAAATTAACAGGATAAAATTAGATGAAAGTCTTAAATTGGAAATCGGTTTGTTTGAATATGTGTATGATAAGGGGCATTGCACTAATCAAGGCATATATTTATAAATTTTAAATTTTTCTTTGGAGCCTTTATGACTTGAGCAATTAAGCCTGCAAGGGTATCTTAAAACCTGATGCCCTAAAGTCATCTGACTTGGGAGTCATCAGCCTAAAGCTCGTTACATGGGTCATTTAAAAAGCATCCAGACATAAAATTGTCCTAAAAAATTGTTCTCTTCGAAGACTTTTTTACGCGGGTTATTAAGCCTATAAGGGTATATAAAAACCTGATGCCCTAAAGTCATCTGATTTTGGAGTCATCGCTCTAAAACCTGCTACATAGGTCATCTATAAAGCCTAAGGGAGAGCGTGGAAAAAAAAAACCACTAAATGCCTTGTAAGTCCCAAACACTTGTTCGAGGAAATTTAACTTTTGATGAAGGATAATTAGCCTAATTGAATCTTGACAATGGAAGCAATCAAATAATTGGAGAATCGTTGTTCATTGATGTGTTGATTTGCAACTAGTTACATCCACCTGAATTGGAGAGGTGAGTATAGTAATAAAAATTGAATTTTAGATCACACATTGGGAAAAAAGTGAAGAAGAATAAGTTTGGGGTATGTGAATCTTACGAGAGATGAAAAGATATATTTGACCATAGAGGGTTGGGAATCGAAACAAGTTGTGAATTCTTTAATATCGACTTAGTTCTTCACACACACATGTCGGTTTTGCATTGAAAAAGTGGATATTAATTTGGTATTGTCACTTTGAAGCAGTTTGTAGATTTAATGCCGTCATTTCAAATCTTGAGGTAAAAAGTTAAACAGTCCAACCAAATATTTTTGCATGTTTGTGTGTTTGTTGTTATTTAGGTTATAGTTTTGTTCGAGGACGAACAAAGGTTTAAGTTTAGGGATGTTTGATAAATGTAATTTGTGTACTTATTTAGGCCATTTTATTAAACATTTATGTCGTGAAATTATTGAATTTTATTTAATTTGGGTTAATTTTTGTTCGTTTTAGTGTTCGACCCGTTTTGAAGTATTTGGAAAAGGATGAAAGATTAATTGGCTATTTGATGCAAAGTTTAGTGATCAATTCCGCACTTTGAAATTTGAAGACTTGGAGAAATAATACCTTATTTTGGGCCTTGGACCAACTGATAAAATGAAAGGAATTAATTTGGACTTGGATTTATTTTAGAGTAAATTACACTGTCCCACGGCTTTCAAGTTCACTGTGCATAAATCATGGGCCCAACTTTTCTAATCAAATATTCGGTATAGCCCTGACCCTAAATTGAAATTCATTTCACCCCATCCTTCACTCTCTCTTCCTCCTGTCTTTCGCTCAGTCTCTCTCTCTCTCTCCATCCATCTCTCTATCCTCTCCATCACATGAGCAGCCACCGTCATCGGAGACCACATCGTCATAGCAATAACCTCCTCCGAACATGTGAGCGTCGTTGTACAGTAGCACGCAATGCTGACATCGCTGCAGATAACGCGAAGAGCGATGATGATTGCCATCACTCGAAGCAGATGCGACATACAATCGGAGCTCGACATGGTTGTCGATTGGTTATCAAATCAAATTCATGACCTCGACCTTCTTTTACGTTTAGTAGGTAGTGATTTTGGGTGTTATTTCTTTCGCTTTTTGATCTGTAGGTAGTGATTTTGGGGTTTTGTTGGTTGTATTTTCAGATCTTGGCCGTGGTTGTGGTGGTGATGTTGGTAGTAGGATTTGATTGTTGGTGGTTTTGGGGGGGATGTGGTTGTAATGTTGTTATGGTGGTGGTCGTGGTAGTGGTGGCAGTGGTTGTGGTAGTGGTGGGACGTCATGGGCTAGGAGTGTTTGTTAGTGGTTGTGGTGGTGTGGTGGTGGTAGTGCAGTGATGGTGGTGTTTTTGGTTAGTAATACTGATGGTGTTGGTGAGTTTGGGAGGTGGTGTATTGTTGGAGGTGTTTTCTGGCTATCGTGGTGGTCCTGGTGGCTGCTGGCTGCGATAGTTTATAGTGGTGGTTGTGTTGTTGGTGTTGGTGGTGGTGTTGTGGTGGTGGATGTGATGGTGGTGTTGTGATCGAATGTTGGATGTCTGTCTGTGACCAACTATATGGTCACGTCTGTGACTATGACCGTAAACTGTGACATTAAAATTCGATCATTTGTCATTAAAAAGTAATTCATGACCATCAAATTTGAAAATATGTGACATGTGACCTATAATTTTTTGAATTTGTGACCAATAATGTGAGCTGTGACCTACAAAATTTTTGATCTGTGACCAATGAAATAATCTGTGAACTCCAAAATTTTTGATTTGTAATCTCAAAATAATCTCTGACCTACAAAATTTTTTGATTTGTGACCTTGAAAAAATCTTTAACAAATTAATTCGATGAAATGTGATCGATAATTATGAATCTGTGATCATTAATCGTGTAACTGTGACTTTATTA
Source organism: Olea europaea var. sylvestris (assembly GCF_002742605.1). Classification (NCBI taxonomy): domain Eukaryota; kingdom Viridiplantae; phylum Streptophyta; class Magnoliopsida; order Lamiales; family Oleaceae; genus Olea; species Olea europaea. The sequence continues at coordinate 3,399,956 of NC_036253.1, read as the reverse complement.
TATTTAATTAATAAATATTTTCAATTAATTATATAGAAACCTAAATTTTGAATTTTTAAACTTTATACCAAATTTATGAATTGATGTAAATAATACCCCTGAGTTGTGATTTTTACCCTTTATTTTAAGATAAAAAATTATGAGCTTTGCATGTTGGACTTGCTATTGGATTAATATTCAATCAAATTGCTGGACTTTATTTTGTGGACTTTTGGTGGGCTGGAAATAAAAAAGGAGGTTGCCTAGGGATTTTAAGGAAAGAGATACAATTCGACAGCAAGGGAGGAGAGGAGAATAAAAAAAAAATTGACAGAGTAAACAATAGAAAAAGTCGGCTGCTATGAGAGAGAAGTGGGTTGCCTTGCTATTTAATTGATACATATATATACCCACAGAAATTTTGGAGACAATAATTGGGCTACCTGCTTTGGAGGAAGAGAAGAGAAGCCGATTGCTGGGTTTTATCATATATAGACAAAAAGGCAGCTAGAAATTGTAGGAAAAACCACAAATTACAAGAGGGGGCTGCTGTTATTATATATATATACACACATACAAAAAAGGTAGCAGAGTGGGCACTTTTGTTGGAGTCAACTAAGGGGGCTGATTTTATATATATACAACAACACAAGCTGAAATTTGGAAGGAAAAGAACAGAAAACGAAGACTTTAATTGGAAAATTAATCACGTTCCGTCGATTCTCGGTGATCTCCTTTCTCTCTTATATGTTTAATTCCAACATTATGCTAGGCTAAGGCTTTTCATGTATTGGCTGGATTACAAAATTGTTAAATTCTTAGTTTTAATTTAAGACCTGTGTTTTTATTCTTGTATTTGTGATTCCATTAATATGCCCATTTACATTGTTTTAATGTTTACGCACCATGAGGACAATAAGTTGCTTATTCATAATGTTAGAAAACTCACGATAGGTAGAACATTATTATTGGAACACACGGATAATAAATGTTAGGAATAATATTTGTGGCGTGTGCGATCATTTGTGATAATTCTAAATGTAAATGCATGTTTGCAATATGAATTCGGATTAGAAATATGATTGTCTCGTGGTAACCATATGTTTATTATATCTTGGAAAAGAATAATAAATAAATGTGGAATTATCGATCGTTGTAATTTCATGAATTGAGATAATTATCACTGGTTGAGAATTATAACTAAGAATTAATCAATGACATCGGAAATCTATTACGTTCGCACATTAGATTTTTAAAAAACCAACTTTCATTATTTTCACAAGTTTTAGTTATAAAAATTATTTAGCTATTCATTCGATCGTCTTTTGGTTACAAACACGAATTTAAATATAGCACATATACTAAAATTGATCATTATTCTTTGTAGGACGATAACTCTCTCATCACGATTATTACTTGTACAACCATCCCGTACGCATACGGGATTTTGACGAACAAGATACATGGAATGACATTTGGAAAGTTAAAAAGTTGAAAATTTTCAAAATTGGTAGAATATGCAAAAGCCTGAACTAGCAACATTTATGAAACAATACCAGGCATCCAAAATTAATGACATTTTGGAAAGTGAAAAAGTTAGCCTGTAAACTAATAACCAATTTATGCAACAGCAAGAATCTCTTTTAGTTGGCATCCAAAGTTTATCATCCACTAATTACATTCATCCATGTAATTACATTTAGCCAAAAGCTTACACCAAAACATCCAGAAACCATCATCTACCAATCACATTCATACATGTAATTACACTTAGCCAAAAGCATAAACCAGAAAATCCAAAAACCACCATCTACTAATTACATTCAGCCAAAAAAGTACACCAAAAACCATCTGCCAACCATCCAAAAAAACCCCCAGAATGTTGAAATCAGTCCAATTGAGTGGGCTGTCCAACACTTTCTCTGTCCGGAGTCAATTTTCTTCCAGACAATAATTCCTTTGAGGATGGGTATTCCAAGTCAATATCTTCATCCACATTTTGCATGTACATGTCATCATTCTCATACGTATGATATTCATTATAACGGACGACGGACAATAAAATCCGGATCGTCCTCCCACCCTGTCACCATTGTTAGGAAATATGTAATTGGCAAATCTGTGACCAAGGACCAAAATGTAATAATTGTAAAGTCAAGGATTAAAATGTCATAATTGTAAGGTCAAGGACCAAAGTGTCAAATGTCCAATAGTTCAAGGACTTGAGTTGCAATTAATCAAAGTGTTGAAGGCTAGGTCTAGGGTTGTGATGGATGCCTCGAAGTTGCAAACGGCGCGAGATTTCGCTAGAGTCACGCCATGATCTCGCTCGAGCCACGATTGCAGAACCACTGTCGCTAGATCCTCGCCAGCAGGTCGCTCGAGCGAAGTGGACGTTGCTCGAGTCACGCTGGTCCCTCGCTCGAGCGACCTATTTATCTGGGCAACATTAAATTTAAAAGCTCGCGAATTTTTGACGCGCCACAAGACCATATGTTGAGCC
>NC_036253.1:3396936-3397300 GCF_002742605.1 Olea europaea var. sylvestris | reverse complement strand
TTGAAGAGTGGGAGTGCTTGACGATTCACGGGAAGTAGAAGTCACACAAGGCTGGGATGGTAGCACAGATCTGCTAGATCCAGGAGAGTCTTGTTCTCAAACAGTAAGGACGTCAGAAAATTGAGGGGATCAATTGTTCTGACGTACTGTAAGTTACCTTATACAAATAGTGGATCTCTACTGGCTTGTGCCCGGAGTTTTTACCCAGTTGGGGTTTCTCCGTCAACATTCGTTGTGTTCTTTTATTGCTTTAATTTATTTATTGTTACCGGTAATTCAACATAGGTAATTAAGACATGTGAATGAATCTGGACAAACTTTAATTCTTGTGACTTGTTGCACGAATTAATTGATAAGTTTTTTT
>NC_036253.1:3394694-3396762 GCF_002742605.1 Olea europaea var. sylvestris | reverse complement strand
GTGCATTCCTCAAATCATTAGATGAGCATGTGTGTATTAGTGTTCAAAATGGTTGGAAACCTCCCTCTAGTATCGTATCAGGAAACATTCATCTTACTGACATATCATTGTGGACTAAAGATGAGTTAGCTGCATGTAACTGGAATAGTAAGGGAATTCATGCATTATTCATGGCACTATCACCAGAAGAGTTTAGGCGAGTCTCTATGTGCGAAATTGCTAAAGAGGTTTGGGACATTCTCGAAACAACGCATGAGGGAACTAAAATAGTGAAAAACTCAAAACTGCAAATGCTAGCTTCTAGGTTTGAAGAAGTGAGGATGAAAGATGATGAAACTTTTGATGAGTTTTACGCTAAGCTAAATGACATAGTTAACTCGAGTTTCAACCTAGGTGAGAGAATTCCCGAGACCAAGATAGTGAGAAAGGTACTTAGATCCCTACCTGAGAGATTTAGGCCTAAAGTCACTGCTATTGAGGAAAGTAAAGACCTAGATGAAGTTAAGATTGAAGAATTGGTAGGATCCTTGCAAACCTATGAACTTACTCTCTCACAACACAAGAAAGGAAAATCCATAGCCCTAAAATCCAATAAAAAAGGTGAATTGTCTGACACTGAGTTACTTAGGGATGAGGAAATCGCATACTTTGTCAAGAAATTCCAAAAAGTCCTCAAGAATAGGAGAAAGCCTCAGGATAGAAAGAATGGAGCCCCTAGCAGATTCACAAAAGATAAAATTGAGAAAGATAACAATAAGGGGTCTAGTGAGAAACCACGTTTGGTTAGATGCCATGAGTGTCAAGGAATAGGTCACTATAGGAATGAATGTCCGAGCTATAAGAAAAATCAAAGAAAGGGGAAAGGTAAAGCCTTAGTTGGCTCACTTACTGATAATGAATCTGAGACCAGTGATAGGCAGGAATCCTCCAGTAGTGATGATGAAGGAAATTATATGGCATTTGTGGCTACTGTTAAGAGTGAGTCTGATAAGGAAAGTGATAAGGTTGAGGAAGAGCAATCAAATGATAATTCTGTTAATGAGAATGAGGATGAGGATGACATAGACCTACAAGAAGCATATCAACAACTGTTTAAAGAAAGTCTTAAAATAAAGAAGGTCAATAAATCCCTACTTAAAAAGCTTGACGAACTTGAAAGGGAAAAAGAGAAACTGGGTGGTAAGCTTCAGGAGTCACTTAAGAGCGGTAGTGAGTTGAAGTGTGTCAATGAGAAATTGGAAGACAATGTTAAGAGTTTGACTAGTGAATTGGAAAAATCTAATGCCCATCTTCAGACATTCATTAGTGGAACTAAGAAATTAGATAACCTATTGGGAATGAATAAGCCAGTGGGAGACAAGAGAGGTCTAGGATATGTTGAGGGTAATACAACTATTGCTGGACCATCTAAGACTGTCTTCGTGGCTGCCTCTAAGCCTAATACGGTTAGGAGTCCAAGTAAGGGTAAGAGCATTCCTAGGGAACAAAGTCATCAATCACGTAGGAACATTAGGACCAGGTACCTCGGACACGTACTTTTGAGCCTAGGTTTATTCCCACCTGCCACCACTGTGGTGCTCTAGGACACACTAGGCCTAGATGTTACAAGTTAGGCAATGAGCGTAGAAGTCAAAACATTCCTAGTCAGGTTAGCTTTCTGTCTAATCAGGTTAGTCATCTGACTAAGATGCTTACTAAGCTAACTAAGAGTAACTTGTAGCCTAAAATGATTTGGGTCAAAAAGGGTGATTTAGATAGACTATCAGGTCAAGAGAAATGCCTTGTTGCTAATGTTGCATTAAAAGCTCAAAATTCTAATATGTGGTACCTGGATAGTGCATGTTCTAGGCATATGTGTGGTAATAAATCTTTGTTTACTACTCTTGATGAATGTAATGGTGGTATGGTTACTTTTGGAGATGGGGGCTCTGCACCTATTCTCGGCAAAGGTACCGTACAAATGCTTGACTTGCCTGTGATTTCTAATGTGCTATATGTGGAAGGTTTAAAATCAAATTTGCTAAGCATCAGTCAAATCTGTGATGATGATTTTGAGGTTAGTTTTGTG
>NC_036253.1:3384162-3394168 GCF_002742605.1 Olea europaea var. sylvestris | reverse complement strand
TTCGAATATTTGGGAGTAAGTGCTACATTTTGCGGGATCGAGAGAGCTTGGGTAAGTTTGAATCAAAAAGTGATGAAGGGATCTTCCTGGGGTACTCGAGGAATAGTCGTGCATTTAGAGTGTATAACTCACGTACCCGTGTGGTGATGGAGTCTATAAATGTTGTGATAGATTATGGTGTGAGTGAGGGGGAGAGTGCTAAAAAATGTGATAAAGATGGTGAGCGTTTGGTTTCCAGTGATCCTACTGAACTACCTGTGCCTGAAACATCTGAAAAGGAAACACTTCTAGATAAACATTCTAAGGAACCATCAACTAGGGTTAAATCTAACCATCCTAAGGATAATATCATTGGGGATCTAGATGAAGGGATGAGACTTCGAAGGAGAGTATTGAATAATCTAGCATACACTAGCTATGTGTCTCAAGTCGAGCCTAAGAAAGTTGAAGAGGCTCTTAGTGATGAGTGTTGGGTAAATGCAATGCATGAGGATCTAACTCAATTTGCTAGGAATAATGTGTGGATATTAGTTCCCAGACCAAAAAATTGCAATGTGATTGGTACCAAGTGGATCTTTAAGAACAAGACAGATGACCAGGGTACTATTATTAGGAATAAGGCAAGATTAGTTGCTCAGGGGTATACTCAGGTTGAGGGGATTGATTTTGATGAGACTTTTGCCCCTGTTGCACGACTTGAGTCGATTAGGATTCTGCTGGCTGTTGCATGTACCTTAGGGTTCAAGTTGCATCAAATGGACGTTAAAAGTGCCTTCTTGAATGGACTTCTTCAGGAAGAAGTTTATGTGGAACAACCTAAGGGATTTGTTGATCCAAAATTTCCCCACTATGTCTACAAGCTTCACAAAACCCTTTATGGTCTGAAGCAAGCTCCTAGAGCTTGGTATAAGAGACTCACATCTTATCTTGAGGAACATGGGTTCTCTCGAGGTGGTGCAGACAGGACCTTATTCATTAGACATATAGAAGAAAACTTTACCATTGCTCAGATCTATGTCGATGACATCATTTTTGGGTCTCCTCTAGAGTCTTTAGCGATTGAGTTTGTTGAGTGTCTGCAGAGAGAGTTTGAGATGAGTATGGTTGGGGAGTTGAGCTACTTTTTAGGACTTCAGGTACGTCAGACAGAGGATGGACTGTTTATCTCACAGTCTAAGTATGCTAGGGATTTGGTTAAGAGATTTGGGTTAGATAGTAAGAAACATACTAGCACACCGATGAGTACTAGCTTGAAGTTAGGTTGTGATCCTTCTGGTAAGAGTGTAGATCCTTCCCTATATCGTAGCATGATAGGGAGTCTTCTCTATCTTACAGCTACTAGGGCCGACATTGCTTTTAGTGTAGGAGTGTGTGCTCGTTTTCAGGCAGATCCAAAAGAGTCACACCTAAGTTCTGTTAGATGAATCATTCGATATGTGAGTGGTACTGCGGATCTAGGGATTTTCTATTCTAGGAGTTCCAATCTTAACTTGGCTGGATACTCCGACGGCGATTGGGCCAGAAATGCAGATGATAGGAAAAGTACGACCGGGGGTTGTTTTTACATGGGTAGCAATCTCGTAGCTTGGCTAAGTAAGAAACAAAACTCAATATCCTTATCCACGGCAGAGGCCGAATACATAGCTGCAGGGAGTTGCTGTACTCAGCTTCTTTGGATGAAACAAATGCTTAGTGATTATGGGATTAGTCAAGGGACTATGACTATCTTTTGTGATAATACAAGTGCGATTAACATTTCTAAGAATCCCATTCAGCACTCTCGTACAAAACACATCGATATACGACATCATTTCATTCGAGAGCTGGTTGAATCACAAGTTGTTTCCCTCGACCATGTGTCTACTGAAAATCAATTGGCTGACCTACTTACAAAACCGCTAGATGGGTTGAGGTTCGAATCGCTTCGGTCGGCTGTAGGTGTTAGTTCACCTATTTGATCATGTGTTCATACACATTCATACCTTCATCACATTGCATATGTGTTGCATGTTTGTGTGTTTGTTTAGTCTTAGTTTGCGAGTTTTATTTGTGTGTTTCAATAAAATAAAATTTTTGATTGGGGTTTTGATTATGTGTGTGCCTTATATGCTTTGACTCTGACATGTGCATAGACTCGTACTCTTTTATTCATCATATGTACGACTCTGAGGTTCCATCTAAGTTCACTTTGTCTGTGGAGTTTTGGGTATATGGCTCGTCATTCACTTTTGCACAGTGCACACCGTAGTCCTATAAATGAGTCTTGACCGCATGGGTGAGACTTGGGACATGAGATCTTTCAGTTAGGGGGAGTAAAAGTGTGACAATCGAATTATTTGATATAGGTCCTCGTGGCATTGGATTTGACTATCACTTGGTCGACACATACCTTTGTTGTGTTGCTTTCACGTGTCCTTTCTCACTAATTTAAGGTTTTGAGTCTAACTTGCATGGACTACGTAGCACGTTTCACGTGATGCTTTGTATACACTTTCCTCCACGAGTTATTTGATCTATGTGTGGACTTACGAATTGTCTATATGCTGTGTATCGAGTTTGTGTCTTCATGGTTATGTTTGGGCTCGATTACATATTTTGCTACACATCGTTAAAATTTTGTTACTCAGGGCTATTTTCATAATTTTCAGAGTGTTATGCCATATTTTAAAGAATTCAAAATTTTGGTGCTATTTTTGAAAGTTGCATTTTCGCTCGAGGCTCGCTCCATACCTCGCTCGAGCGATAATAACAGATTCACTCTCGCTCGAGGCTCGCTTAAACCTCGCTCGAGCGACAGTGCAAGGTTTTGAACTATAACTTCATTTCTCGCGTTTCCAGTTTGAAAATTCTCCAAGTTCTTCACAAATTTCATACAATCCTCTGGAATTTCTTCTGTTCATATTGTTAATTGAGTGTTACGACGTTATTACACATCATTTCAACATCAAAATTCCATTTTTGAACTTCAATTGAGGTAAACTTTCCATGTTTTTATTTTTTCGTTTTTTTTTCTTTTCCTCAATTCTTTGCATTTTGCGTGATTCTTTGCTTCTATTAGGTAAATTCTTGGGCTATATCTTGTTTAGCATCGTTGCCATGAAGTTTGTTTCACGTTGGATTTATATTTTCCATGGCATTGTGAGAATTGTGTTGAAATTTTGCTTGTGTTAGTTATGTTTTTCATCGAAGTTCATCGCGTTGGTTCTTGCATTCCGTAAATCCGATTTGCATGCCGTTTGTTTCATATTGTTCGGGATGTTACCTAGTTTGTGGTTGTGTGATTGGGTACGGGGTTACGTATCTTGCGTGCCTGGAAAGTTGTGCCAAAGAACCGCACGCCACATGCTCGATGAAATGCCTTAGTCTATTTAGGTTTGATTTTTTTACATGTTTTGTTGTTTCCCTTTTGCATGGTTCTTCTTCATGGTGTTTGTGCATGGTTTCTTGGTCGGGTGTCGAGACAGGCTATTTATGCTCGTAGGGTCGTTTCGCGTTTTTCGATACATCTTTGTTTGAGGCTCATGTATGTGCACGTGTGTCATGTCACGTTGCATCACTTCACTTGCATTATTCATATGTCTCATTTCTTGCCTCTTTACGCGTGCCAGATGGCTCGTAAGCGATCGCGTCCCTCTTCCCAGCCTGCTAGTGGTTCGACCTCATACAGTCGTTCGAGGTTCATTTCTGCTACTGCTCAGGAGGTCGTCACGTCCCAGTTCTCCTTACGCCCTGTTCTCATAGAGCGCGAGGTAATCCTTTCTGACCTACCAGTTGAGATAGTAGCCATTCTAGTATCCAGGGGTTGGGAGCCTTTACTTGTTGGTCTCTCTCCTCCACCCCCTCTCCTTGTCCAGGAATTCTATGCTAACATCCATGACATTGATGGGTCCTCGTTTCGGTTTTTTCTACGGGGTCATACTTTTAGGGTTATTCCTTCTGCCTTAGCTAGGGCTTTAGGTATTCCGGAGATTACCCATCCTACATACCCCTATATTTTACCCTCTTCTGTTCCGGCCGACTCCCTTGTTCGGTCGACGATTTTGAACACTCCGTCTGTCGGGGGGCCTATGGCGATGGCCATTGGGTCTTTACCCACTGATCGCCAGGTTCTGTTGCGCATTGTGTGCACGAACCTTTGGCCTATTGCCCATACTTCTTCTTTACCTATGGGGCGGGCCCGGTTTTTATATGCATTACTTCGCGGGGATTCGATTGACCTCCCTAGTTTTATTTGCCAGCAGATTCTGGCTTCTTTTCGTACTCCTGGGGGTCGGATTAGGTTACCATATGCTTGTTTGATTCATCGGGTAGCCTTAGCCTTAGGTGCTTCATTTCCTGAGAGCTCGACTCGACGCATTGGACGTCCGATTGGATAGCAGACTATACATCAGAGTCGCTCTCATATTCCCGCTTCTTCTTCTTCTGCTCCTGCTCCTATTGCGGATGCAGTTTTTGATGTTTTTGATTCCTCCAAGCCCCTTGATCCTATATTTGATATTCTTACTGGGGGTTCTCGAGTCTGTCTTCCGTCTCGTTCCACTCCTCCTCTTGCTATTTTGATCAGCTCTTCCGGTCCCTCTGCTTCTACTTCAGTGCCTGGGGTGGCTACATTGCCAGTTGACCCCTTGGTGCCTCTTTTGGGTCCGATGACTACATTGATCGAGCAGCAGGCTCGTATATTGGCTGAGATCACGCAGTTACGTGCTGCTTCGGAGCGTCAGACAGCTGAGATGACTTCGTTTCGCCGTGCTCTTGCTGTTTGTCAGCATCAGTTGCGCTGGATTCAAGATCATTTGGAGGCCAGCACGAGTGCTGAGAGTGGCTCTGATTCTTTAGATACTGCGAATGCTTCTTCTTAGCTTACTTTTTTTTGTGAATTTTTGGCCCTCTTTGGCCCTTTGTGACAAAAAGGGGGAGTAATTTGAACGTAGTTAGATTGATTTGACTTGAGTAGGTTGGAGTAAATTAATTTTTGATAACTGTGATATAAACTTGATGAGTATATATGCAATGTTCTAACTAGATTAAGTTTTTGATGTTTTTGCAATCTTAATGTTTGTTATTGGTGTTTTAAACATACATTGTAATTGCTTCTTAATCTGGTTAATGATATATATAATGTATATCTTGTCTCTGTCTACTGTTTCCATTTCACTTGCGTTTTCACATGGTATTTTGAGTTTTGCCTTTTCAGGAAACAGGATCAACAAGATATTGCAGAGATAGTAGATAGGTTGGAGTCAATGTATTTTCATCCTTGACTATCAAATGTGTTTTTCTCACAGAATGCCAACGGGGGAGTTTGTTAGGAAATATGTAATTGGCAAATCTGTGACCAAGGACCAAAATGTAATAATTGTTAATTCAAGGATTAAAATGTCATAATTGTAAGGTCAAGGACCAAAGTGTCAAATGTCCAATAGTTCAGGGACTTGAGTTACAATTAATCAAAGTGTTGAAGGCTAGGTCTAGGGTTGTGATGGATGCCTCGAAGTTGCAAACGGCGCGAGATTTATCTAGAGTCACGCCATGATCTCGCTCGAGCCACGATTGCAGAACCACTGTCGCTAGAGCCTCGCCAGCATGTCGCTCGAGCGAAGTGGACGTCGCTCGAGTCACGCTGGTCCCTCGCTTGAGCGACCTATTTATCTGGGCAACATTAAATTTAAAAGCTCGCGAATTTTTGACGCGCCACAAGACCATATGTTGAGCCCTATAAATATCATTCGTCTCCTTCGAGTTGAACATCGAGGAAATACACATTGAAGCCATATTATTGATTCTCTCTAAAATCCTTGGAGATCAAAATCCTCGAAAAGCTTTTGTTGAAAAACTTTTCTTTAATCTTTCATATTCCTTGGAGATTAATCCTTTATATCTTTCACACCAAGGTTCAAAAAGCCAAACAATCTTCTAAACATTTTAGATTAAAAATCCTTGGCTTTTGCAGAAAAACATCACACCCTGAAACACCAAAACACCACCTTCTCTAAATCCTATAAAACTTCCAGAAAATCCTCAGATTGAAGATCCGGGAAGAACTTGCTTGAAGAGTGGGAGTGCTTGACGATTCACGGGAAGTAGAAGTCACACAAGGCTGGGATGGTAGCACAGATCTGCTAGATCCAGGAGAGTCTTGTTCTCAAACAGTAAGGAGGTCAGAAAATTGAGGGGATCAATTGTTCTGACGTACTGTAAGTTACCTTCTACAAATAGTGGATCTCTACTGGCTTGTGCCCGGAGTTTTTACCCAGTTGGGGTTTCTCCGTCAACATTCGTTGTGTTCTTTTATTGTTTTAATTTATTTATTGTTACCGGCAATTCAACATAGGTAATTAAGACATGTGAATGAATCTGGACAAGCTTTAATTCTTGTGACTTGTTGCACGAATTAATTGATAAGTTTTTTAATTCCGCATGAACACCTATTCACCCCCCCTCTAGGTGTTAGTTGGGTCGAACGTTAGGTTTTTCAACCATGATGCATAGAACAATCTGTCCAAAATAAGAACATAATATTTCATCCTAAAATGACCAAAATAACATGCTTAAAACTAAAGTATAGTAACATAATCCCAAAAAAATAAAAATAAAGCAAAAATGAAATGTCACATGCATTGTGCATATCGTAAATCTTGATTTTTGTGTTTTTCCTCTTCAGTTGGTTGGGAGGGATCAATAGACTTAAATTTATAGACAACCATAATATTTTTGATGACTAGAAATGCAAAGTGAAATTCTCAAATGCAAAAACTGATTTTGCAGCCTTAGTGAATTTGTCAAATGCAAAATCTAATTCCTTCAACCGATAAAATTTTCCTTCCATTTGTAAGCTTCCTGACAAAAGTCACGTCTTTTAGATTCGGATTAGAGGGAAAAAGGCAAAACTTTTAAGCAATTCTGAAATTGAAAAGCTTGAAACCGTGTGGATGAACATAAGCAAAGCCTATTGTTTACATAAAACTAAAACAATTAGGTAAATATATAGTAAAATAATAAATGGATGAACACCAACACATCTATGAAGAAGCAGAAAATCATTACAGATCTAGTGAGTACCGAAGAATCAAAAGGAAGTAATAATGATATCAAAAAAGTAAATAAATTTTACCTGTATTTGATCCTTCACTGCGCGACATTGTCGGTATTCTTTTCTTTGTCTTCTTCTTCGACAAACTGGGTAGGATTTGAGGGGAAGAATTTGGGGATTTTGGGGCAAGGGTTCATAAATGGCTGATTTGGAGGTTTTTGGTTATTGAGGCTTACACCAAATCTTGCACCAAATCAAAATTCTTCTCCAATCATTATCTTAAAACTTACAATGCTTTATTATTTTATTCATTCTTTTATTTTTTGTCAATGTATTTATTTAACAAAATTATTTATTTACTTTATAACTATATAAATTACTAAATCATAACTTAATTAAATTAACAAATATATTAATTACTAAATTATTCACGTTTTTTTATATATTATGTTGAATTAACAAAAATAATTGATTATACTACTAATTTATGATAAACAATTACGTTAAATTTAGAAAAATAATAAACTTTAATAATATAAACTTTATTTTAAATTAAACTTTAAATGTAAACTTTACGAATTAAACTTTACGTTAAATTAATAATTACGTTAATTATTATTGATTATATTATTAAAAATAATAAACTTTAATAATATAATTAATAGTGTAATTACTTATTATTATTATCATCATCGTCGTCATTATCATTATTATTATCATCATTATAGAACGAAAATGACACAAATACCCTTAACCATTATCTTTAAAAAAAAGAAAAATAAAGACAAAACGGACATTGCATCATTTGATGCAAAAAATGGTGTAATAAATAGTGTTGCACCAAAATGGTGCAAAGTTTGGTATTGCATTGAAACAACTTTGCACAAAAAAATAGTACAAATAGTGCAATGGTGTTAGCATTGGAGTTGCCCTAAGAATAAACGAGTGTTTTAAAAATGAGTTTCTTAGGTGGCATATGTAATATTCAGTTATTGGTTAAACGACGGTGATGTAGCGTCATCTAGACAATCCGTTAGCCATGTCACCATTGCCGATAGGGTTAGAAACGAAAATTAACTCAGTGAGCAACGTCCAACGTTTGAGAAAATTTAGTTATCAAATCTCGACATTTTCAAGTTCAGTGAGTAATCAAAGATGAAGACACAAGTTTAGTGACCATGGGGACAATTAACTCATTTCATTACTCGTATTTATTTTGTTCTTCGATTTAAAAAAATAAAATTATGGGAATGTCAAGTTCTAAGTGAGTTTTGCATCAACTTGCTTATCACACCATTGTAATTGATCCTACTGCTAAAATTCACCCGGCCCATGGTTTTTTTCTAACATCGAAAATGGAGTGCAAACATGTGTGAATTAATAAATATAATCAATGTTGCTCGAGAAAGATGTGGGTGGCATTATGACGGGGTCAGTTAATTGTAAATGTATTCAACCGTTGAATCAACCAACTTTTCTTTATTTATTTATTGTTTCTCAGGTAGAGGAATATGACTTTCTAACACAACCAAATGGCGTACGACTGAACACCATATAAAGTAATGTTGTAAATGCTAAAATATTTTTACTGTAAAATAATGTCATTAATAATTTTTAACAGTATTGACTTGCACGCCATTAAAGTATTTCACTTTTTTACGGCATGCAACTCTCACGCTGTAAAAAGTCAGTCTATGTCATCATTTGCACTCCATAAAAATTACTTCACTTTTCACAGCATGCTGTCTAAAAATGCTGTAAATTAAATTTATTAAGGTGTTCATGTGCTCACCGTAAATGCTAATTTATTTTTAAAAAAATATTTATTTATTTGATTACCAATAAACTCATAATAAATTCAAAACAAAATTGAACACATTAATCATATATAATCAAATTTTACATAGTTATGATAAACAAAAATAGCGAAAAAGATTCAATGCAATATGTCAAAATGTAGAGTTCATCAAAATAATTCTAACATCATTTTCCTACTCAAAAACTTATATAGCAATATGTCAAAAGTATAAACTACTACTTAAAAAATTGATTAAAATGCTACAAAATGTTCCATCCATGTCAAAGTTTGCCTCTTTGACCAACAATTAAGCTATTCCAAAAATAATCAACTACAACATATCACAAAAATAATAAGGGTACAACTAGCAAGAAAATAATATTAAATCAAGAGAGATATTATCTTTTATTTAAGCAATATAGTATGACTAGCAATTAACTTTAAGACTTGTACTTTATTTTACTCCACAACACAAATTTTGATAAATACTGCAGTCAGTACACATTGTAGATTTCAGAGGTCTAAAATCAATTTAAACTTTAGAAATCAAAGTTCAATTTAGATCAAATGTAAATGTAAATAAAATAAAAAAGAAGTGAAGCATACATTTATTGTAATTACAACTAATCCAATTTGATGTACTGGCCATCAATACATGAAAACAAAGTTATGATTATACACCGGAGCATTAAACTTTGAAGGAGTCACACTGAAACCAAGACATCTTACCCATCATTGACTTTTTGGACCAAGTACTCTTGCAATGCCATTTAAAAAAAAAAAGATCAATAGTAAAAAATATTCTATTTTTACGACATGCCTTATATGCACATCGTAAATGTATGCCGTAAAAAATTAACTTTTATTGTAGTGAACAAAGAAGATGAAATGAAGAATGAAGAATGGGAGGCGTCACAAGAAGAAATAACAAACTACTTGTCTTCGATTGACAATTTTACTAACCAGAGGTTCTTTCTTGTTAGTGGTATACCAACACCTGACATGCACGCTCGCTATATCAATACATCATACACGTAAACCATAGACAGAATACATTTGAGTCAGGAAACTCGTGATCTATGCACAAAGGAATGAAAAATAATCACTTCAAACTCATCAAGCATATTACGAGCAACATGTTTTATTTAATATATAGCTTATTCATAAGCTAGCACTTA
>NC_036253.1:3353610-3373928 GCF_002742605.1 Olea europaea var. sylvestris | reverse complement strand
ACGAACTAGGGAAAAGTCTCATTTTATGGTAATCGGTTACATCACCACTTTGCAACGTGAATCGCCCTATGTGTTCTAGAGTAGACACCTCTCCCAGACCAGTAAACAGTGAGAATTCTGGCACTTTATAACCTCTAGGCTATGGATACGTCTTTAGTTGTTTGGCCATATTGTCATAGTGTGCATTTCCATTTTGTGTAAATCTTTCCATATTATGAATACTTCGAAGATTTACCTGTTCAACGACGTCTTGTGTGAGTTCTCCAAGCAATGCGCGCATGGTCCGAGGACTCAGCTCCGTCATTGGTTCGTAACGACTGTTACTGCTCTGATTTTGTCCATCTGTTTGTGGAGAGGCATGCTGCTCCTCATATCTCTCGATTACAGACTGGATTCCTCCTTGACTTGCTCCATCCTTGTCGGATCTCTGAGGCATATTGTTTCACCTTTTTGTACTTTCAACACCTAACACCACTTGTCCCACTGGGCGTGCCAAATTGTTTCGCGCGGGTTAACTCGCTAACAATTAAAGGGGATCAGACGATTGTGTAAGGGATGAAACCTCTTGAGACAAAGTCCCAAAAAGGGGTGTTCTTTTATTGGCGATGAACTTTACAATTGGAAACGAAAAAACAACGTGCCTCCAAGGGGCGCAAGCACACGAGTTACAGAAAGGAAAGTGTTTAAGTCTAAAAGCTAAGGAAATGAAAATTACATATTCTCTTGTTCGAGAGTTTTGGATTCGGTCCTTTGCTTCTACGCCTTTTCTCCCTTTTATACCTCATAGACGATCTCTTTGTGATTAACTACTCTGAAAACTGCTTGATCGTCCTATAACTACCCACTTTCTTTGTAGTGGCCATTTTGTCATGAAACCGCCTTTTAACTGCTGCCATTATCTTTCATCGTCCAACTGCCTTCGATTGACTTCCTTGAGTTGTGGAACGTGATAAGGCTGCTTTAACAACTGCCTTGATAACTGCATTCCTTGATAATTACGATGCGTTATGTTTGTTGACACCTTAGGCGACTTGAAGATTTGGGCGAGAGTAGAATAACAGCTCTGGGCGACCGTATGACACCCGTTCGTTCAGATTCTGAGCGACTTGCAAACTTGGGCGATGGCATTACCGCATTCTTGGGCCTCTTGTTTGGGCCTTCACCTTGACTCGTTTGATTGAACTTCATTCTTTGGGCTGTCTGTTTTGGGGATTCTCCAATTGGGCTTTACTCCTTGGGCTGTTCGACTTGGGCTGAATTTTTATGTGTCAACACATATTAATCCATTTTAACATATATATATCTAACCATTACAAAGCATCTTTTCTTTCATTTCTTTGGAGAGAAGTCGAGAAGAATGGAGAGAGAAAAGAGAGAGGGGAAAAAAAAAGGGAAGAAGAAAAAGAATTTTTTTTTTTTTTTTTGTCAATGTGTTAGGAATTAAGTGGTCTACATTATTAAGCTTGAATTCCTCAATTTTGAAAGGTAAGTGAAAAGTTATTTATTGAAAGGTTATGTTTAATTTTATAGTTGTTAGATTTTTAGACTAAATTCAATTTTATTAAAGGGGTTAAGTGTAATAAATTATGAAATTGAGTAAGATGAAAGAAAAACTAGTTTTAGTTATTAAAGAGACTGTAGAAATCGTCCAAACGTGAAATGATTAAGTTTGGGCATTACCTATTTAATTATTGAAATTTCTTAAAATAATTAATTGTTGATTTAAAAATTATATCATATTTCAGGCGGCGATATTGACATCGGGACAGCTTACCAACGAGTTAATTTTTAGAACATAGTACTGTGAGTAGAAAAATATAAATATTTTTAAAATATTTATAAATTAAGTTTATTGTTAAAGTATGTACAATTATATGCAATTATGTGTTCGAATTACATGGTTATTGTGGAAATATCTTTTATTATGATACATGTGAGATTTCAAAGATTATATACGGTACATTGTGAATTCGAATATGAGACATGATTTTGAGATCGACCAGAAAGGTACCCGTGATTATATACTTCTTCTAGTTCACAGAGGGGCCTTGGCCGTATTCTATCCTACACGGAGGGTCTTGACCTGACATTGGTCTCGATCGTGTACATATAGCTCACAGAGGAGCTTTGGCCGTATTCTAAAATTGATTATGAGAGGTCTTCGAGATCGACTTTCGTTTACGGAGGGGCCAAAGGCCCGTAGCTAAAGTTTTTAGCCCGAGGGGCGAATTATATATTTCAGTCAGAGGGTACATTTTTTGTGAATTTTTCAGTACGAAGTAATTGTTTTGGGCCCATCGCATTATATTTTACATAAGCATTTGATTTTGGCGCATTTTTTTTAAATAACTCATAGTCCGCCTTGGTGATAGATTTGACATCTAGTCAGCATCTATCATCGGCGCACGTCACGTTTCGAGTCCACTAGGGTGATTCGGGACGGGTCATGTCAAAGTGGTATCAGAGCATGGTTTTGAAAATTTTTATGGTTCATGCATGTTCAATGGATATGAACACATGTCGCGGTGTGAAGAACAAAATTTGTGTGGGCATAGAAATGTCAAAAGTTTTGCAATTAGGAAATTCTGAGGAAATATTTGCTCTTATATTTAAAGATGATGAGTAATTGATTCACGATAATGATTTATGGTAATGGATCATGTTAAGGTTAGAAAGCGTTCTGAAGTAAAATTATGAATTATGAATTATATGATAGATTGTTGAAGATGCATGATTAAAACATGATTTGGAGTTGGTTTTATTGGGATTATGTCATCACATTGCGAGAAATATCAATACTTATCAATCATTAGAGTTTTAAGGTATATTTTATTAGAAATGGTGGAAATGGAAATTATGTATATATTATTATTCGGTGATATATAATTAAAGGAAAAGAACACCATATTGAACTATCTCAATTGTTTTGTTGAGGATAACTAGAATTTTAGAAAATCATGAACAATTGAATTTTTGGAGATATTGTCAATTTAGAATGGAGACAGTTACCCTCAAATATTTTTGTTTGAGGATTCCAAATACACGAAATGGAGGCAAAATAGTATTTAAATCATTGTGGATATATTGATTAAGGTTACGAGATTATTTTTGACTGATATAGTCAGTTAATAGGATAGACTTATAAAATTATATATAGACAATATTGTTAATTACACAGTGGAATTGTAGTATTTATCTTTGGTTAGTTATAAGAAGTTATGTAATTGAGTTACATTGTGCATCTTCTTTTGATAGAATGTCAAACACTATGAAGATGAGTTCAAAAGAGAGGCTATCAATTATAGTTTGTTAATAAAATGGTACTCGGATAATTATTTATTTTGCACTGAATTGACATATAAGAGCTAGACACAAGTGACTATAATTGAGGTCATATATAATATTGAAACATTCTAAGAACATATGACGAAATGGGCGAAAGAATGTTGTTTGATCTTAAGATGTAACCATTGTTATTGAAAAAGAGTTTGATTAGAGAATAGTTTAAATTAGGACGTAAGGTGAAGATTTGGAGAACATGAAAAGTAGTATTTTGAACTTCATATTACAAAAATAATTGAGTTTTCCTAAGATTTTGGGAAAAAAAAAGAAAATAAGATAAGTCTATCATATATTGGCTTTTAGGAAGTTATTAAAGGTATGATAGGAAAGATTTGAGAATAAAAGTTTATTGGAGTGATCATTCAATAGATGAGGCACTATGGCAAGTGAGGATCAAATGTGTTCTTTATATATATTACATGTGCGAATCTTAACTAATATGATTTCGAGGACGAAATTTTTTTAAAGGGGGTAAGATTGTTATAACCCATTCATTCAGAGTCAAATGCAAGATTATATATTCAAAGTCAAGGGTTCCACTAGTCAAAGCCAAATGGGGACTTAAATGAAATAAATCATTTTATTGTGGCTTATTTTATAATGAAAAATCTTTTGAGGGTTTAAGATAGGTAAAATTTAAGTTGGGGATTTACGTTCTTTTCTTCGTCTCTTTTCCACTTTTTGTTTCCATATATATATATATATGTTCACCACCCCCTCCCCCACGGACGCCACCTCCCGCGTTGGCATGGCGTTTCTTTATAAATTCTAACGTGAAACCTGCAGCAAACATTTCGAAAATTTCCATTTGAAGCTCCTCTGTATCCGGGGAAAAAAAAAAAAAAAAAAAAAAAAAAAAAAAAAAAAACGGTGGAAAGAAAGAAAAGAAAAAAGAGGGTCAAAGGCGGTGAATGGTATCTCTATCCAATTCACATACATATTAATCCATTTTAACACATATATATAAATCTAACCATTACAAAGCATCTTTTTTTTCATTTCTTTGGAGAGAAGTCGAGAAGAATGGAGAGAGAAAAGGGAACGGGAAAAAAAAAGGGGAAGAAGAAGAAGAAGAAAAAAAAAAAACTTTTGCCAATGTGTTAGGAATTAAGTGGTCTATATTATTAAGTTTGAATTCCTCAATTTTGAAAGGTAAGTAAAAAGTTATTTATTTAAAGGTTATGTTTAATTTTATAGTTGTTAGATTTTTATAATAAATTCAATTTTATTGAAAGGGTTAAGTGTAATAAACTATGAAATTGAGTAAGATGAAAGAAAAAATAGTTTTAGTTATTGAACAGATTGTAGAAATCGCTCCAACTTGAAATGATTAAATTTGGGCATTGCCTATTTAATTATTGAAATTTCTTAAAATAATTAATTGTTGATTTAAAAATTATATCATATTTCAGGCGGTGATATTGACATCGGGATAGCTTACCAACGAGTTAATTTTTCGAACATGGTACTGTGAGTGGAAAAATATAAATATTTTTAAAATATTTATAAATTAAGTTTATTGTTAAAGTATGTACAATTATATGCAATTATGTGTTCGAATTACATGGTTATTATGGAAATATCTTTTATTATGATACATGTGAGATTTCAAAGATTATATACGGTACATTGAGAATTGGAATATGAGACATGATTTTGAGATCGACCAGAAAATTACCAGTGATTATATACTTCTTTTAGTTCACAGAGGGGCTTTGGCCGTGTTCTATCCTACACGGAGGGTCTTGACCTGACATTGGTCTCGATCGTGTACATATAGTTCACAGAGGAGCCTTGGCCGTGTTCTAGAATTGATTATGAGAGGTCTTCGAGATCGGCTTTCGTTCACGGAGGGACCAAAGACCCGTGGCGAAAGTTTTTAGCCCGAGGGGGATTATATATTTCAGTCAGAGGGTACATTTTTTTTTGTGAATTTTTCAGCACGAAGTAAATGTTTTGGGCCCATCGCATTATATTTTACATAAGCATTTGATTTTGGCGCATTTTTTTAAATAAATCATAGTCAGTCTTAGTGATAGATTTGACATCTAGTCAGCATCTATCATCAGCGCACGTCACGTTTCGGGTCCATTAGAGTGATTCGAGACTGGTCGTGTCATAAATTATACTATTTGTATGACAAGTTAAAATAATATAATGGTCACAACTTCGTGTTGAAATTGTCTCTACTGTTGTATGCAACTTTTGATTCATGAATATTTTCATTTTGTTTCTACAAGTGATACATTTATGATTTTAATCGACATGTCCCACCTCTTCATGTCCTATTTTTCAGATAGTTACGTGTAAATGCGCCTATGCAATGAGTGTTACGTTCATAAGGGTGCTTTATAGTTTGTGGATATACCTTCCACCCTTTCGGGATGGAGAAGCCGGCGTACATAAAGTCAGTAATGGCCTCTCTAAAATTTCCTTGAAGTGGAGGCCCCAGTCTCGTTACCTCACTAGCCACATTCCATAAAAACTTCATCTTTTGAATATCATCCCAACATAGGAGCTTTCCTGGTCGTTTCCCTCTGCAATCTCCCTTTGCTCTATACATACAATTTAACATAAATAAATGTATCCCGCCTTTGACGGCTCAAGTTTGTACGTATCATTGAAAAATGGAAATATGCACACTACAGGTCTAATTCGATGAAATATTAGTCAAGTATGCAAACGAGGAGCATGATGAAGACTAAATGTAAATAAATAAATTTGTAAATATGTCAAATTCAAATAGCTTAAAAACGGGTGAATTTCCTTTCAGAACACCATTGTAAATTTCTGGAAGCTCGGCAAGTTATTTCATGATGAAAGTAATAGCAGCACCTGCAGTGTCATGGCCACCGATAAGCAAACCAATTATCTGATCAGCAATATCCAAATCAGTCATAAACTGATCGTTTTCATCTGTGGTCGTTAGCATATGGGATAAAATGTCCTGAATATACATTGATTTTTTCTCTATCAGCTCAATTTTGCGTTGAGAGCTCATTTCTGATCAAATTTGCAGCTTTTATTGTACGATTAAAAGGAGTACCAGGTAAGTTTATGGGTATGGATAAAATTCTAGCAACCAAAACATGAAATGGCTTCTCAAATTTTACAATGTGTTTGGGATCATCAATGCTCAAGTACAATTTACAAGCCACTGCAAAAGTATACTGTTTTGCAAGAGGTAAAACAGTGATTTCTTTGTTGCAATCCCGGTTGATTTTGAGATGATCTCGAGCAATGTAGTCCATAATTCCCACATTGTTGGGTTTTTGATATCCAATAAATTCTGGGCTATGATATTAACGTGGGTTAATATTATTTCATAAGCATAGACCGATGAATGAAATAAGTCTAACAACCAAGTCCATGAGCTACACTCTGCCCAATTGTATTCCTTATGGATGGCTTGAATCTTGGTCCGTTTACCCCTTTAATGGTCCAACTTAAAGCCTAACCCTAGAGTATATATTTGGCTAACCCTAGCCACTTTCATATGATGATTGTGTGATTTTGAGTGAAGAAAGAGTGAATCCCGGCTGCCGCCCTTTGTGTGAGAAAAAAGGTGTTCAGAAGTGTTCAGAACGCTTGTATAACGTGTGCAATTGGTGGTTTCTTCATAGTATACCATAGTGGTGTCTTCTTCTAGCCTTTGTGGCCACAAATCATCATCCTTTCTTGTCCTACGTAGGTAAGATTGAATAGCAACCAAGGTGAATTAATTGGTTGTGGTTTGGAGCCGATTGGACTGGTTGTTGGTTGAGAAAGGTACGTTGGACTAAGCCCGAAAATCACCGATTTAAAGATCGTTCAAGAGTGTTTCCGCAACAATTGGTATCAGAGCTTCAAGGTGAAGGCTTTGGCTCGTGAAATCTACTAGAAATCATCCAGAAAATCGGTAGAAACGCAGTAGAAATCAGATTGAAGAAGCTGTCCAAAAACTATTAAAATCAGTCTCCGTTTTTCGCATTTTCTGATCAATCCAGAAGGAGTTTGGGGAAATGGAGGCCACTGGTGTGACATGCAGGAGGAGGCGAACATTGCAGGTTGGCGCGTGTCTGTCGAAGGTGGCGCGTGGGGTGGCGCGTGAGGCCCACGCTCAGAGGAAAGAAGTCGCGCTTGAGGGCGCGTGAAGTATTTTCTGGTGACGGTCCCTTCATGCAGTTTGTTTCTTATATTATTTTTGACATTTTTCGTGTTGAAAGTTTTCTGTTTCAGGGTACGCAGAAGAATCTGGACAGCGTTGTTCTTCGGCCGTTCGGGACTCGATCGTGATTTTTTTGTTGCTGCAGTTTCCAGAAACTTTAGGATGAATAGTGGTGGTTCTAAAGTGATAAATTTGCAACTCTCATAATTTATAGACTCAGATAGGTCTGCTCTGGTATATTGGCTTAACTTAGTTTAAATTTCAGTATTAGCAGATCATCGTGTGGGGTGATCGTTAGGATTGGGGGTTGTCATTGCTTGTGCTAGAAAATTTAGGAATTATTTGCTCTATTTTTGAAGTGTTGAGTTTTGATTGCAAGTTGGTAGTTGATTCTGTGCTTTACCTGTCATATAGTCACTGTGTGAGACTTGTTGCATGGAAATTCGAATTTTTGTTTACATACCTTCATGTTACATTGATTATCCTGTTAGAACACTTGGACTTGACCCGTTCAAGAATTTCCTTGATCTAAGATCGTGAATCTTACAAAATCCTGGAAATCTAGAACGGTGTATATTGCGACCGTAGGATAACTTTGTGTGACCTATCTGTGCTTTTAGTTGTTCTAATTTTTTAAAAATGTCTTCACACTTTGAAGTTGGAATTTTTAATGGGAAAGGGGATTTTTCAATTTGGCAACAAAAGATGAAGGGTATTTTGGTCCAACAAAAAATTTCAAAGGCCATAGATGGCAAATTTCCTGTAAATTTAACAGAAGTACAAAAAGAAGAGTATGATGAACTTGCATACACTTCAATTATTTTACACCTGTCTTATATTGTTTTGAGAAAAGTAGGAAAATTGGATTTTACAAAACAACTTTGGGAAAAGTCGGAGGACTTATATTTGCTTAAGTCAACTCCTAATAAATTGTACTTGCTTGAAAGTTTTTTCAACTTTAAAATGAATCCTTCAAAGGATCTTGATGACAATCTGGATGTCTTTAACTAGTTAGTTCAAGACATCATTAATTGTGATGAAGAGGTATCTGAAACATATAAAGCTATTATCCTACTTAATTCCATTCCTGAGTCATATAAAGAGGTTAAGAATGCAATTAAGTACGGTATGGATACCTTAACACCCGAGATTGTCATAGACTCACTTAAGAGTAAGGAGATGGAGATTAAGGCTAAAAAAGAGGATAAGAGGAGTGGTGAGTTACATATGATGAGGAGTAAGATGAAGTTTAAGCAAATAAATTTGGGTAGAACTCAAGACAATAGTGATTTGAGTAGTGACTCGAGTGACGAGGGTAGTAAGAAGAAGGGCAAGGGACGAGATAAGTCTAGTGGTAGAAGGTGTTACAGTTGTGGTAAGTCTGGGCACCTTGTTAGGGACTGTCCCAAGAAGAAAAATAAGCTGAAGGGTAATATGAGAGGTGAGACGAATTTGGTTGAGGGGTCGAGTTATGACCCCAGTGAGGTTTATTAAGTATAAACCTAGTCACTGCATATGCATCTGTGTGTAATCCTTTCGCATATGCGTGATTGTCTAAATTTTGTTGCATGCTTATCTGCTACATTTCAATGTATTTGATATGTGCATTTGCATGAATTTGAGACATTAGGATTACTTGGTGTAATTGCTTGTATGCATAGTGGGTTAGGATGCATTAGCAGTGTGTTGTATGTCTTTTGGTGAGGTGGAGTATAGATGCCTAGGGGTACATGGTGGTTTGTACCAGGGATGTGGAGTGTGACATTTGGATCACGAGTGGAAATGTGATCAAATGTCTAGGATCCTTTATATGGAAAGAGACCCTGATCAGGTGGAGTGTGAGAGAGGCACTTCTATCACTTCTGTTAGGTGGAGACCCATTATTCACGTAGGTTGGGAGAACTGATGTGGAGATAGAGGATTATCTCGTGGACTTAGGATCAATTGTGACTTACCAGTTAGACATGAGTTGAGTGATCTGTCTAGTGAGCTTGGTGGGCAATGAGAGGAGATATGTGTTCTCGAGGTGTGAGCAACACGGAATGGGATAGGATAAGTGTGGTGAGATCTTTTCTTAGGGTCATTTATGCATGTGTTGCATATGTGGTTGACCGTGGTTTGATTGACTTGGTGTTAATCTCTGGTTTTATGTGAATGTGTTTCTGAAAAGATCTGTGTGTGTTATCCTATAGTATATCTTCATCGCATGTGTATTTGCTCTTGATTGTTTACTGTTAAATATTTGCTTCTACTTTGGTATTTTTGACCTTAGCCCCAGTGAGTACATGGAGCAGGTATAGTATATATTTCAAGTTGGAAACACGAGGTAAGGTCTGTGATCCGATTTTATTGGCTACCTTGATTATGCAAGTATTAACTGTGTGTTTTGATTGCTTGCAGATTTATTGGGCATCAAGGTAGAGATTTGTTGGGTTTTTGATACCTAATAAATCCTGGGCTATGATGTTAACGTAGGTTAATATTATTTCATAGGCATAGGCCGATGAATGAAATAAGTCCAACAACCAAATCCATGAGCTACACCCAATCCAATTGTATTCCTTATGGATGGCTTGAATCTTGCCCCGTTTACCCCTTTAATGGCCCAACTTAAAGCCTAACCTTAGAGTATATATTTGACTATAACCCTAGCCACTTTCATATGATGATTGTGTGATTTTGAGAGATGCCCCCCTTTGTGTGAGAAAAAAGGTGTCCAAAAGTGTCCAGAACGCTTGTATAACGTGTGCAATTGGTGGTTCCTTCATAGTATACCTTAGTGGTGTCTTCTCCTAGCCTTTGTGGCCAAAAATCATCATCATTTCTTGTCCTACGTAGGTAAGATTGAATAGCAACCAAGGTGAATCAATTGATTGTGGTTTGGAGCCGATTGGATTGATTGTTGGTTGAGAAAGGTGCGTTGGACCGAGCCCAGAAATCACCGATTTGAAGATCTTTCAAGAGAGCTTCCGCAACAATCATAATTCTGGAATGCATCAAGTTTTAAAAAACCCAGCAGGAGTTTAAACATTTTAATTGATTCTTCTTTTGTTGAGGTTTGTAGAGTAGTAGGGAAAATTTTCTCAACATTTCTTGGCCACTAGGAAGTGACAAGCTTATTTTCATTGGAAAATAAGAACTTATTTCCAACAGATCCACAAAGAACTGCTATTTTTTCACTAAGTAATGATGTTTTGAATATATCAGGTGAAAATTTATTCATTCTTTCGTCGAAAAACTTTTTTGGGGTTCCTTTCCGTCCCATTGACAGAAATTCCAGGGTTTCTCCTACGATAGGCCAGTCTGTTTTCCCTGAAGGAACTTTGGTATTGCCATTGGTGATTTTTTAGGTCTTGAGAAAAGTATTTTGTGAGAGAGAGAGAGAGAGAGAGAGAGAGAGAGAGAGAGAGTTAGGAGGAGGATAATAGAAAGGAGCAAGAGTTCCATGTCACTATCCTGCTTTGATCGATTGGGTCTGATACTAATTGTGGGATTAGTATAGAAGAAACCCCACAAAGGATTCATTATATAGATCAAGAAATGCTTATATCACTAGCGACACAGTTGAAATGTAGTTTGTACTCGATTCAACTCTGCGGAACAATACCAAAAATAAGATTTTCTTATGTCTTCTTTAATATTGTTTGCTACTGTGCAATCACGAAAATAGCTAGGATCCTGGAGGACTAATTAACTACTGAGAAATTTTTCATGCACAAAATTTAAAAAAGTTGTACAAACAAAAATTTCTCAAATTTCAATGAGACCAGTGGCCCTACCTCCCTCCGCCACCATATGCAGTCTGACCTACCATCTCTGTGACACACCCCACTTTGAGTAACGCTAGTGGACCAGCCATGCACAATTATCCATCACTTGGCCAAATCTAAAAGCGCGTAGTGAACACACATTGATATTATGCACATTATCAATAGTTAAATAATTTTCTCTCTTGTTTGCTTAATCATGGTATTTTCTTTCATTTTTTTATGTTTCGTGATTATTAATAATAATATTTTCTCTTACTAGGACCGAAATGGTAGGATTTCGAAGGCAAAGAACAACATGAGAACACACATGATAGACTATATATGTATGTCATTTGTAAATATTGACTTTCTGCAAAATAAAACTGAAGTCGCCATCTTATTGAATTACAATAAAATAGCAGAATTTGTCATCCATTACGAACATGAAAGAAGAACATGAGAATATACATGATATGGACAATCAATCTATTTGGATCTATCAACTTTGTATAAAACAAAACCAAGTGACCGAATTAGTGTAAGTGTGTGTTTATTTGAAGGTGGTCTAGACTTGGCGAAAGCAGTTGTCATGTCAAGAAGACACAATGCACTTTTATCTTGAACCCGATCCAAATAAGAAGCTCATGTAATTTAAAATTCCTTCTCCACCTCATCATGAAATATGCCTATTGTTCCAAATGAGAAACCTAGGATTGTTAATGTTCAACAAAACTCTTTATGCAAAACCAAGTGGTAAGCAATGTGGGAACAATTTAAGAACTTTCTCTAACGTACCTGGCCATTCATTTCGTCTAATAAGAATAGTATAAAGACAAAATCATAATTAAAGTTTTCTTGTCACGTCAACAATGGAACACTTTTATCTTATCTATAGGAAGCAGAAGATTAGACCTAATATATGGAATTGATCTCCTGCCTACCCCTGGTGGATAGGAGATCACATTAGGCTTTGTACACAAATATCAATAACAAAAAAAATAAATTACCATATTTTAAAGAAACATAAGATATAATGAAATAGAATTACTTCAAAATAATTAAAATTCAAAGATTGATAACCTCAGTGGGAAGAATTTATGTACAATTTAATTTATAAATAGATAGAAATGAATGATGTATATAAGTGAATAACACTTGTGGGTGTTGTAGTTGAAAATAAAGTTTGACTACAAACATAGTTGATGAACTAGTAGTCTGATTCAATTGGCTACTATAATTCTTCATATCATATCATAGAAAGATGAATCATGCATGCTAAACAGCAAAATGGCATGTATATATTGAATAAATACACATCAAACCTCCCCTGTTACTTCTAGTTCATCAAATCTTCAATCCATAAATTAGGAAAAGAAACACAAAACAAGCAGTCATTATCATAAATTTCGTCCCCTTTCTATCTAATCAAAGAAATTAAGCTTGATACATACACAGCTGCCAGGAAATCAGATTTGTTTCCTTTCCAATTCTCTATTCTTTTCTTAGTTTCCTCTATTTGCATCAATCTTTAGTCATTGGTTGATTGATGCAGCATCTAGCATTCTGACCAACTCGCTGTGGGATGGCCGAACATTGGGATTAGCATCCCAGCAACAGGTAATGATCTCACTGAGAACAGGCAGGGCCATTCTGTGGCAAGGCCTATGAGGCCTGAGCCTCATGCCCAAAATCAGATGGGGCCTCATTTTGGCCCAATTATTATTATTATTATTAAATGAAGTGAAAGGAAAATATGTTTTTCATTCCCTTTCCCTCCTGCAAGTTGCCACTGCTCCGCCTACAACTCCGGCCTCTAACTTTCAAGACTCCAACACCAACTGGACCAGCGACCAGGCGATTATTGAGCTTTCATGTAGGGTTTTATCGTAAAACTTTTACCTTGGTTTGTATTTTGGATTTTTATAGAGATGTCTATTTTCGTTTTCTCTTGTTATTTGTTAGAATTTTTTGCTTTCTTCCTGTGTATGGCGGCCTTTCTATAGTGTTGTAGGTAGATTTCTATTTGGAGATTTTAAAGTGATATATAAGTTGAGTTTAATAGATTCTTCAGTGAAAACGAAAAGTTCGATCTCCACTTCATCCTTCTTATGTGGTGTAATGTTATTTTCCTTCGGTTTATGGATTTGACTTTCTATATCTTTTCCCAATTGAATTAAAATCCCCAAATCCCTGAAATCAAAAAAATTTCCCAAATCGATTTCTGTTGAAGCTTCACTCCAAAACCCCCCAAATACTTCGAATTTCTTGATTGGCTTCATGAAGCCGGCTGCTTTCTTTGGCAGGTGATTGTATTAGCTTTCCTATTTTTCCATCTATTTTTCATTTTTGGGATAGGAATTAATTTTTTTTTCAGGTTGCTCAATGAAGAGTAAAGTTTTTAGCTGATTTGATGTAATTCTGACGGGAAAAATATAACTGACTCAAAATTTTCACGCCTTTTGCCTATTCTTCTTTCTATGTTAGAGCCGTTTGAATGTTTATACATTTAAGCTGGCCACTGATGTATAGCCATCCTAAACTCATAACACCATTTTAAATTAAATTTCTTGGACCCTTGAATTCCACTAGGGTTGCAAATGTATCAAGTTCGAAGTCGTTCGTGTTTGGCTCATGCATCAAACAACCTCCATTGTAGTTTATCGTTACTAGAATATAATTGTTATGGAATTGAAAATATATTATGCAAAGCTAGCTATATTATTTTCCAATTTCCTTTTCACTTGTAAACTCTTTGTAATGAAAGCTTATTAAACTCAATACTTGAACTTTGCCTAGTTTCTTTGTTAGTTTTTCGAAGTTACAGTCCCCAAATCTTTTATGATATGCTATGATGGGCTTCCCAGCAATCATTAGTCTAATGGAAAGACATACAACCTTAATGATTTTTCTCTTGGTTTGTCCAATTATGACTATTTTGTCCGGGTTCTGAAATTTGCATTGTTTGTGAAGATCATTTTTACAAACTCCTGGTGCGAATTATTAATTTGTATTTGTGAAATTGTGAGTTGTGCAATTTGCAAATTGAAATTATAATCCGTTTTTAATTGTCTTTCTTTCTAATTTTGGGTTCCTGTGATCTTATCTATTGCTTGGAAATTTTTGAAAACTTGTCAACTTGTATAATTGCGGCCTAGTTGGCTTATATGATTGGTTATTGTAGGATCAATTGCACAAGCGCATGTAGAAATTGTATTAAAAACTTCAATTATGAGGTGATTGATAATACTTATTTGAATATGGAGATCAATATTCGTATCATGTTCATATTTGTATTAGCGTGTAATTTGATGATCATGTTAATATTTGTAATAGCGTTTGATGTGAAATTTTTGTTTTAGGGTCGGGACTTGTGAGTCTTATGACAGTAGAATTCTTGAAGGTATAACTCCGCAGTTTTCGTCGAAACTCTACTTGTCAGGTAAACAATGGCTAGCCTTAATTTGTTATTGAAGAAATTGAAAATGTTTAAAGCCTTGTCGGCTTATATAATTGCGGCATGGTCGGCTTATATGATTGATTATTAGAGGATCAACAATTGCACAGGCGCACATAATAACTATATTGAAAACTCTAACTGTGTGATGATTTGAGATATTTTGTAATTATTTTTTAGGTTAATCATTGGGCGTCAGATATAAACTCATACACCATGTCTCCTAAATATGAGTGTGGTGCTCAAAAGAGAAAAAGAAAATGAAATGAAATTTCATTAATTCAAAGTCAAGCAGGGGATATTGGCAAGTACTTTAAGAGCAACAATGTGAATACGTTGAATGAGAATGAAGTAGAGATTCAACCTGTATGTGTTAATGAAGTAGATGATAAGGATGAAGAAGTGAGTCAACCTGCCTACGTTAATGTAGTAGATGATAAGGAAGAAGAGATGATGAAATCTGCATGTGTTAATGAAGTAGATGACAAGGAAGAAGATGGTTGCTTTTCTTTAAATTTGGATGATCCCGAAAATTGGAAAATCATTGATTAGAGAACAAGGGATTACTTAGTTGAAAGGGGTCAAAAAGAGTTGATGACATCTCGTTTTCGAAAGATTGTACATATAGGCATTTTGATTCTTCACAATATAAGCAATTGCTACGAAATAGGCAAACAATTGATAGAAGATGGCTAGTATATTCAATATCTATGGACATGATCTTTTGTTTTTGTTGCAAGTTGTTTAAAACACCCAAAAATGTTACCAGAGTTGGCCAACTTGGTAATGATGAATTTAAAGATTGACATAATTTGCATCGGTCTATTAAAGTCATGAAGGAAATGAAGAGCATTATGTTGCATGACTAGCTAGATTGAATTGGAAAATAAGCTTCAAACAAAAACTACAATTGATAAAAGCGTTGAATTGTTGATCGATGCGGAAAGAGAACATTGGAGGCATGTATTAACAAGGATAATCGTTGTTGTAAAAAAAACTCATCAAAAATACCTTGCCATTTCGAGGAGATGATGAGAGGCTAAATGTTGAGAACAATGGTCTATTTTAACAAATGATGAAAATGGTTAGTGAATTTCATCCAATAATGAAAGAGCGCATTCAGCGGGCTAATGCAAAAGAGATTCAATACACTTATCTTGTAAAAAAAAATTCAAAATGAGTTGATACAGTTGTTGGCTAATGAGGTGAGAAGTGCAATTGTCAAGAAAGTTAAACATGTAAAATATTTCGCAGTTATACTTGATTGTCC
The DNA here is from genome assembly GCF_002742605.1 of Olea europaea var. sylvestris. NCBI lineage: Eukaryota > Viridiplantae > Streptophyta > Magnoliopsida > Lamiales > Oleaceae > Olea > Olea europaea. The sequence goes on along the minus strand of NC_036253.1, from coordinate 3,357,966 downwards.
TCCAGATGCAAGTCATGACGAGCAGATGTCGTTAATAGTACGATTTGTAGATGATTCGGCAAACTTACCTACAGTTGAAGAACATTGGCTTGAATTTTTGAAGGTAGATGACACAATAGGACTTGGACTTACAACTGAGCTTCAAAAGGCTTTGATCAAACTCGATCTGGATATCGATAACATTAGAGGGCAAGGGTATGATAACAGATCTAACATGAGTGGGAAGCACAAAGGTGTGCAAAGAAGAGTACCTGAAATGAATCCCCGAGCTTTCTATACTCCATGTGGTGCTCATAGTCTAAATCTAGTGTTATGTGATATGATGAATTGTTATTCCAAAGCTGTATCCTTCTTTGGAGCGATACAACGTATCAACACTTTGTTTTCATCTTCTACTAAGCAATGGAAATTTTTTAAAGATAATAAAAAAGGGTTGACAGTGAAGCCGTTGTCACAAATACGTTGGGAAAGTCATGTTGAGAATGTGAAGCCTATAATGGAGCAAACTGTACAGATAAGAGAAGCATTACTTGATTTGGCAGAAACTAACGAAGATCCTAAAGTAAAGAGTGAAGCCGAGTCGTTGGCAACACATGAACTTCAGAATTTTGAGTTCTTGCTTGGCATGGTAATATGGTATAGGGTGTTGCATGCAGTCATTATTGTGAGTAAATTTCTTCGAACCGAATCCATGGATATTGATCATACTATCGACCTATTGCAAGGACTTGTTTCATTTCTTGAAGATTATAGAGAAATTGGATTTGCCATTGCCATGGGTGAAGCGACAAAAAAGGCAAACGAAATGGGAATTGAAGCTGTATTTACAGAAAAACGCATAATTCAAAGAAAAAAGCAATTTGATGAAAACTGTAGTAATGAGGTAAAGCAATCACTAAAAGAATCATTTAGAGTTGAGTACTTTGTTTTTATAATTGATCAAGCTCTATCTTCTCTGAGAACTCGATTTGAACAATTCAAACAATATGATGATATATTTGGATTTTTGTTTAATTTGAAGAGGTTAAGGAGTGCAACTTTATCAAGTTTGTTGAACTCTTGTATGAATCTTGAGAAATATCTTGAACATGATGGGCTTTCGGATATCAGTGGAGATGATTTATGTTCGGAGTTACAAGTTTTGAAGATTTATTTACCAAATGAAGCAACAAGAGCAATTCAAGTGATACACTATTTGAAGACATTGGATGTTTGTTTCCCAAATGCTTATACTGCTTACAAAATTTTATTAACCGTACCGGTTACAGTTGCATCTACGGAAAGAAGTTTCTTGAAATTGAAGTTGATCAAGACTTATCTCCGATCAACTATGTCACAAGAAAGATTAAACGGGTTGGCTATGTTATTAATAGAAAAAGAAAGGGTTGAGCAACTAAGTTATTCAGATTTGATTGATGTTTTTGCCTCTTTTAATCAGCAAGACGAGTAGTACTTAACTAATTGTTTGAAATTTTTGGTTTGATGGTTTATAATATAAATCATTTCTATGATATATTTCGTTGTTATTTTATTGTTAGTTTTTTAAGTTAGCAATGAGTCGCATAATACACCTTTGAATTTTGTCGTTGCGGGGCCTAATTTTTATCGTTCGCGTCAAGGCCTATCAAACACAGGACCGGCTCTGAGAACAGGCAGGCAGTCGTTGGGGATGTTCAGACGGACACCCTTGTTGACGACAGCAAATGCTGCCTGAACAGCCTGTGATGAGCTCCGACAGGACAATCCCAAAGCTATACACATCAACTTTCTGTGGATAAGGCCTATGCTGGATCATTTCCCTGTAGATTCAGAATAAAAATACACTCAAGTAACCGTAATAAATATTGCAGACTTGTAAATAAATTAGAAAACTATTTGCAGGAAAAAACTGAAAGCCATTGACATGGTGACATTGAATATCAAGTTGGGAACGCATGGCAGACTCAGTGCAACTTAAGGAAATTTCTTAAAAAAAAATTATTCTAAACACCATTGAGAGCTAGAATGGTGACTTTCCTTATAAGAATTGTAGAACCATAACCATAATCAGCAAAGATGAAACGCCAAGATTAAAAACCAGCATTTTACTCTAAAAACGTTACTCAAGTAAAAATCAACAGCATCAACAGTCAAAATATCAACGTGAACATTACAGTCGTAAATACCATAGCCAATTCCATGACAGCAAGACCTATTTGAACTACTTGTGCATCCATCACTGCCACATTTATCCGTTTACTCTCATCAATCCACCAAGAACCATATAGACCAAGATTTGAGATCCGCAACTTACAAGCATAACAGCCATTTCGGCATTCTAACATCTAACTGCACCAAATGTGCTAGAGGCCTGTGCTTCACGAGCTAGATATTGTTCTAGCACAACTTTGCAATTAAGGAGTAACAATATGACAGAATATAAGCCAAATATCAAGTGGACAATTTTATACCAAAATCTCAATGTAGAGTAATTTAACCAGTAGAGGTGATCACTAACAGAGATGCATATTAATTACTACCCATTTCTGAGCAGATTAATCTGTTTTAAAAGTAACAAAATGCATTTAACGTGAAGTAATTCATATTAAACAAAAGCAAATAAATGGCGCCCACAATAGAGTTGAGCATTTACACTACTAATGGATTTTTATCGAAAAGATTAAGAGTCTAAAATGGTCTCTCCTGAGAAGGTTGATACTTATTACCCCATTTGATGATTATTGACAGATATTCTGCTATTTTCACCATGTCTTTTTTTAACAAACCCCCAAGAAATTTCTGCCAGTAGCACACAGCAAAATGGTGGCTTATTACACGGCCACTAAGCCTATGTTTTGGAAACAGTACAAGTTACTTACAATTTCCCTTCAAACTTTTATTTTAACCATACGTTCACAACTATTATCCATTTATTATCCGCACAGTTTGTTGGGTTATAATGAAACCCATACACACGCTAACTCTGCCTAGGACACAATGAAATGCTATCAGCAAAGTAAAGACATCAGTTAAAAGGGCGAAACTCCAACAACTCCAATTTGAAGTGTTTGCTACCTCCATGGACTACTTTTAATCTTCTTATAAAAAAAAAAAAAAAAAAAAAAAAAAAAAAAAAAAAAAATAATAATAATAATAATAATAATAATAGTAATAAAATCAAAATCTCCACAATCTTTTACTTCAATGATCTCAAAGCCCCAAAGAGTAGTTCAATGAGAGAACATTAACTGTTGCATTGCTTTGATGAAATTTATTTAAGTAGAACTGCCACAGATGTAAATTGAAAGTATTCTCATGTGTAATGGAGAAGCAATCATAAATTGCAACTACACAATTCTATTACTAGCAAGGGTGATTAACCAGGCTTCAGTAGCATAGAATGCACACTATGAATGATGAATCTCTATCAGCAAAGAACATTCATGTTTAAAAGACACAGATGTCAATGAGTTATCAGAAGTTTGTTTTGTTGGAAAAAATTCCAACTTTGGGGCCACACATGTACATTTAATAGAATGTGTGGTGCTATTTTAAAGTAAATATAGTCGATAAAGTGATCCATTGGATTTTAATTTTGGACTAATGGGTATTAAATTTTATGGGATTAAAGTGTAGAGACCAGAAGGTGTTATTTTGAATTGATGAGGGGCCGATTTGAAATAACTTAAAGTTAATAACTGCCAATAGCAGTTATTTTAAAAGTGGTTATGGTCCCCAATTTGAATGTGATTTTCTTTTGATGATATCTCTGCATCCCCATCAACAGAGACTTTTCAAGAAAATCAAAAGGAAGGAAAATCACGTATCAATTGGAAGATCAAAACCCAATTAAAGCAGTAAGATTCATGGATCAAGGTATGTTTCCGCACTTTTTGTTGTCTCTTTGATTTCAACATGGAATTTATGATTTTATGAAAGGATTTTATAAATATGGTTCCTTTCAAATTTATGCAACAAGTGGTATCAGAGCCATCCATTGTTGAAATCTTTGAGAAATTGAAATAATTTAGTATTTTTTTTGGTTATTGTTATGGATCTTCCATGATGTTATGTGAAATTTAAATTTCTGCAATTTTTTTTTAAGATTTTCAAATTTAACTATTTGGATTCATTATTGTTGAATTTGAGAATTGTTTAGGATATTATTTATGGTTATAGATCTAGATCCAGTAAAAGGTTTTAGAATCTAAAGTTTTGAAATTCCATTTTTCTGGTTTTGGTTTAAAAAAAAAAAAAAATTTTTTTTTTTTTTTAAACCAAAACCAGAAAAATGGAATTTCAAAACTTTAGATTCTAAAACCTTTTACTGGATCTAGATCTATAACCATAAATAATATGCTAAACAATTCTCAAATT
>NC_036253.1:3351174-3353486 GCF_002742605.1 Olea europaea var. sylvestris | reverse complement strand
GCCCTTAAAGTTTTAAAAATTTTCAAATTTTGATCCCTAAAGTTTTGAATTATTAACCCTTAGGTCCCTAAACTTTCTAAAGGCATCTAATAATGCAAAATTAGTGATTCTCTCTCTATAATTTTGGTACTAAAGACTCCCTTAAGAGGAATAATTAAGATTTAATTATGTGGAACAATAAAATTCAAATATTTTGGTAATTTATTTATAATAAATTAAGGTTATCTAGCATTTTAAATAAACTAATTGAAACAATATGTCGCCAAAGTGACCTCTTTTGTGTAGATTGGTTTATTTGGATGTTTAGATGTGTGTGTGTTTCTTCATGCGGGTATTAACCGGCCCAAAGGAAGGTTAATACTTGGCCGAATTACATACATACTTGTGGTGGTGAATGTGTGACAATTATAAGGTTTCCATGTAAATAATAAATCAATCCAAAGATAGGTTTATTATTTGACAGGAGTTATTGTCAATGTTCGATCACTACACCGAGAGAACCACTTGCAATTAGTATTACTGTCCAAAGACTTGATATTAATGTTGCACTAGGTATCTTGAGATGGGGCTTACCATTATTTGAATTTATTGTTTATTAAATATGGATATGAGCATAATTAATTGTTTCTTTCTGTTCTCTCTACAGCTAGTTCATCTGCTACTACAATATCTGCTAATGTCAATTCAATTCCCATACTTAATGGAACAAACTTCAATCTCTCTACAGCTAGTTCATCTGCTACTACAATATCTGCTAATGTCAATTCAATTCCCATACTTAATGGAACAAACTTCAAGGATTGGAAAGAGAACATATTGATTGTTCTTGGATGCATGGATCTTGACCTTGCACTTCGGGTTGAGGAACCCACTCCTCTTACGGAAGAAAGTTCTCCTGATGAAAAGAGGAACTTTGAGAGGTGGGCTCGCTCAAATCGCATGAGTCTAATGATCATTAAGCGCGGCATTCCGGAAGTCTTTAGAGTTGCAGTATCCGAAGGGATAACTAATGCCAAGGAGTTCCTTGTCAAAATTGAGAAGCGTTTTGTGAAAAACGATAAGGCTGAAACAAGCACGCTTTTGCAAAGCTTGATTTCAATGAAGTACAAGGGCAAGGGAAATTTAAGGGAGTACATCATGGAGATGTCTCATATTGCTTCAAAACTTAAAGGTCTAAAGCTCGAGCTATCTGATGACTTGCTCGTTCATTTGGTATTGATCTCGCTTCCTGCACAGTTCAGTCAATTTAAGGTCAGTTATAACTGCCAGAAGGAGAAATGGTCTTTAAATGAGCTCATTTCATATTGTGTGCAAGAGGAAGAAAGGTTGAAGTAAGAAAGAACTGAAAGTGCTCACTTGGCAAGCACTTCTAAGGATAAGGGCAAGAAAAAGAAGAAGGAATATGAAGTTGCTTCTAAGGGTCCAGCACAAAAGAAACGAAAGGAAGACAAAGATACTTGTTTCTTTTGCCATCAGTCTGGACATATGAAGAAGGACTGTGCCAAATATCACGCATGGCGTACAAAGAAAGGTACACTTCTTACTTTGGTCTGTTCTGAGGATAATTTAGCTTCAATACCTAGAAACACTTGGTGGATAGATTCTGGTGCTACTACTCATATAAGTGTTTCTATGCAGGGCTGCCTGAACTATCGAAAGCCAAGTGATGATGAAAGATACATCTATGTTGGTAATGCCAAATCGGTAGAAGTTGATGTAATAGGGACTTTTAGGTTGTTATTAAGAACTGGTTGTTATTTGGATTTGAAAGACACTTTCGTTGTACCGTCTTTTAGACGGAATTTAATTTCTGTTTCTTCGTTGGACAAATTAGGTTATTGTTGTTCATTTGGAAACAATCAGTTTAGTCTTTCTTTAAATTCCAATATTATTGGTATTGGTTCATTATCTGCATATGATAACCTGTATTTGCTTGATATTATTGCATCATATAATGAGACATTGCATGTGGATTCACGTGGTACTAAACGCAAATTAAATAAAGAAAATTCTGCAACATTATGGCACAAGCGCTTAGGTCACATCTCAAAAGCTAGAGTTGAACGACTTGTGTCAGATGGTATTTTGGATTCCCTTGATTTCACCGATTTTGATGTTTGTATCGAGTGTATCAAGGGAAAACAGACCAAAACAAGGAGATCAGGTGCTAAAAGAATTTCAGATGTCTTAGAATTGATACACACAGATATTTGTGGACCATTCCCTACAGCTTCTTGGAATGGCCAACAATATTTTATATCATTCATAGACGATTACTCACGTTATGGGTACCTATATCTCATACATGAAAA
>NC_036253.1:3333166-3348727 GCF_002742605.1 Olea europaea var. sylvestris | reverse complement strand
AGGAGCTCATCTAAATCAAAACATATTGACATTAAATTCCTGGTTGTGAAGGAAAGAGTACAGAGTGGACAGATTTCTATAGAGCACATTGGAACAAACTCCATGATTGCGGATCCGCTTACTAAGGGATTACCACCCAAGGTCTTTCATGAGCACACCGCTCATATGGGTGTTGTATTTTTTGAGGATATCATGTTTTAGTGGGAGTTTGTATTCTTATTGCTTTATGTATGTTTAGTTCTTTGAACACATTTATGTATTTGGATATTTTCTGTACAGAAGTAAAGTATTCAGTTCATTCCACTCTGTTATTATGTTCAGTACTGATCTCACTTAAGAAATAAGGTTGGACCAGTTGGAAATAGACATGTTCGGATCACATAACATGTAATTTCCATGCTACACTCCCATAATTGATCTATGTCATTTGGTTGTATGGGTGTACGTGACCATTGATGGATTTTGTCACGCTAAATGTGACGAAAATCGCTTTGATCCTACATCGATGTAACTAATGGACGAGATTGTTTGGAAATACCTTTAATAACTATAGCACAATTTTGAGCTCATAAGTCTGTGCACATTTATAATGTAACATGTTTGGCCCAGTGGGAGATTGTTGGAAAAAATTCCAACTTTGGGGCCACACATGTACATTTATTAGAATGTGTGGTGCTATTTTAAAGTAAATATAGTCGATAAAGTGATTCATTGGATTTAATTTTGGACTAATGGGTATTAAATTTTATAGGATTAAAGTGTAGAGACCAGAAGGTGTTATTTTGAATTGATGAGGGGCCGATTTGAAATAACTTAAAGTTAATAACTGCCAATAGCAGTTATTTTAAAAGTGGTTATGGTCCCCAATTTGAACGTGATTTTCTTTTGATGATATCTCTGCATCCCCATCAACAGAGACTTTTCAAGAAAACCAAAAGGAAGGAAAATCACGTATCAATTGGAAGATCAAAACCCAATTAAAGCAGTAAGATTCATGGATCAAGGTATGTTTCCGCACTTTTTATTGTCTCTTTGATTTCAACATGGAATTTATGATTTTATGAAAGGATTTTATGAATGTGGTTCCTTTCAAATTTATGCAACATGTTTCACTACATCTAAGTACCGAAACCAAAGATCAAAAAGGTAACAACAATGTGATCATCTGTTTTGCAAAGTAAATTAACAAATCTTTTGCCCATCTTTCTGGAGGGGAATACAGTCTTCTGAAGCCACTGCATCATAAAATTTTATAGGTTGTTGAATAAAGCTGACGGCTGGCAGCTTGAGTGTAGAAGCATAAGGAACAACTGCCATGAAATAGAATAGTGCATGATATAACGGAGACATTCCCCAATTAATCAGCTAACGAATAAAAAGGAACAACAGATTCCCACTCCAATTTCCTTTTCCTTTTCCTTTTCTTAGGGGTAGGTAAGAGGAAGGAAGAACATGTTTTTATTCAGCTCAATTCAATAAGAGACATGTTTGGCAGAACTAGAAAATAAATATTCACAAGGACCATTATAATTTCTCAATGCTTAAAAAAAATTAAAATTAAAATTAAAACAACTTGAAAGTAACTGACCCTTAGTCAGTGAAGGATACAAATATAGAGTTAACCTACAGTCAATTTTGAACTTCTCCGAATACACGATTATGCGTTCTTTTGAACCAAAAAGAATTGAAATTCTCACAACTAAATTCAATAGCGTTTTCTGTAATGGGGAGCATCTTCATCTTCCTTTGTTTCTAGAACAGAAAAAAGTGTTTATGTCTAATGGATAATATGCGCATATAAATTGGGGGTTTCAAATTTGAAATGAATATTTTCATAGATGGATCAATTCACGTCTTTCGATCTCAGACACGTTGAGAGAAATGAAATAACGTGTGGGATGTACCTTGGTGAGATATCGGCAATTTCCCATGGATTCTGTAAATGAGGATATGATTTGCAATTATGTGAATGTTTTGCATATGTCAGGTACTAAAAAAAAGTTGAGGATATATTAGTAACTAATTGCAAAGTTTGGGGACGAAAATTGAAAATTTCCTATATTTATGTCTATATATGCGCAAGTTCTCTACCAAATTCTATCAAAAGTTCACCCAAAAAGTGTAACTAAAATTTGCCAAGCCCCTAGAGATGGAGTTCTACGTCTCTCTTCTATCCCTCTTTGTCCTCATCATGTCCCTCTCACTTCACTTCATCTTTTACAAGAACAAACCCGGTGCCAGCGGCCTCTCTGGTCCTCTACCGCCAGGCAAAACCGGATGGCCTGTGGTGGGTGAAAGTCTTGAATTCCTCTCGACCGGATGGAAAGGTCATCCTGAAAAATTCATTTTCGATCGCATAGCCAAACACTCATCCTATGTCTTTAGGACCCATCTACTAGGTGAAAAGGCTGCGGTTTTCTGTGGTGCAAACGGGAACAAGTTTTTCAAATGAAAACAAGCTTGTCCAATCATGGTGGCCTAATTCTGTCAGCAAACTTTTCCCATCAGTATCACAAACTTCATCCAAAGAAGAGGCTATTAAGATGAGAAAAATGTTCCCAAATTTCCTAAAACCCGAGGCCTTACAACGATACATTGGTATAATGGATCATATAGCCCAAAGACACTTTTCTGACGGATGGGAAAAAAAGAATGAAGTAAAAGTTTTCCCTCTTGCAAATAGATACACTTTTTGGCTTGCTTGTCGTCAGTTTGTAAGCGTCGAAGATCCTAACCGCATAGCGAAATTTGCTGATCCTTTTAATGCATTGGCTTCTGGCCTTATTTCAATCCCCATAGACTTGCCTGGAACTCCATTCAATCGTGCTATCAAGGCCTCAAATTTCATCAGAAAAGAACTTGTAGCCATAATCAAACAGTGGAAAATCGATCTGGCAGAAGGGAAGGCATCACCTACACAAGATATATTGTCACACATGCTTTTGACTAGTGATGAAAATGGAAAATTCATGCATGAATATAGCAGATAAGATTTTGGGTTTGCTTATTGGAGGACATGACACCGCAAGTTCTGCATGCACTTTTATAGTCAAGTTTCTTGCTGAGCTGCCTGAAATTTATGAAGGAGTCTACAATGGTAAGCTTCTAAGCGCACACTGTTTTATGAAACTTGCTTAATATAATTTTTTTCGTAATCAATCACCTGAGTGCCTGAAGAATAAACAAGCGTTAGAAAAATTAATGTAATCAGCCATTTACAACATTAACGTAAAAATCATATCCCAAAATATGATATATAACATAGCTTATTGTTTTGGACAAATTAATAAAATATAATAAATATTTTATTAATTTATTTGTGTGCGCCTGTCTGAACGTAGGAATTTGCTAAAGAAACTATTTTACAGCAGCCCATGCGTCAAAAATGGGTTGCTAAGGAAATTTTCTGCCAAACATATTAGAGTAATGCTATTTGTGATTTTTTATTACTATTTCAAATTTAATTGACATTGAATGATATATTTAGTAACGTGTATTCTATGATCTTACGTTTAATTTAATATGTCACTACATTGCTATATAAGGTGATGAAGTGTGATCATCGATAATAACAAATAGCATTAATCAACATATTATCTTTTAGAATTTTGGCTGCCACCATGTCTCAACTATCTACTTTTTTTGGTATTCACATATATTTATTATTAAGATTTTTTTTTTTTTTACTAAACAATTTAATAATGTTATTAGGTGAAAAAACCTGATAACTACCCTTGGCCTTTTTTTTTTATAAATGCAGTTGCTTTTCTGGAAAGTCAAAATCTTATATTTTATTTATTTACTTTTATTGATTAGGTGAAAAAATAATTAGTGAATGAGTATCTGATTACTGTTTCTTGGTGTACAGAACAAATGGAAATTGCAAATTCAAAAGCCCCAGGTGAATTATTGAACTGGGATGACATCCACAGAATGAAATATTCATGGAATGTGGCATGTGAAGTGTTAAGACTTGCACCACCCCTCCAGGGTGCTTTCAGAGAAGCCCTTACTGATTTCATGTACAATGGTTTCTCAATTCCCAAGGGATGGAAGGTAAATATTACCGGTCAGGCCGACACAATTGCTACACTTTAGTCACTCCGTCCATTTCTGTCGGTTACCATTATTAATTCGGACGCACATATCACTCACAAATCGTGTTTGTTATATTGTCCAATGCAATTGACTTTCAAAACCCTATTTCTTTTATTCTTGCAGATATATTGGAGTGCAAATTCGACGCATAGAAACCCGGAATTTTTCGCTGAGCCCCTAAAGTTTGATCCTTCAAGATTTGAGGGAAGTGGACCCACTCCTTACACATTTGTACCCTTTGGAGGGGGCCCTAGAATGTGCCCTGGAAAAGAGTATGCTCGTTTGGAAATTCTTGTTTTCATGTACCATCTTGTTAAAAGATTCAGGTTTGAGAAGATAATTCCAGATGAGAAAATAGTTGTAAATCCAATGCCAATCCCAGAAAAGGGACTGCCTGTTAGACTTTATCCCCACAAAGCTTAAGATTTTTGAATCCTTTTGAAAAGTTCAGCTGCTGGCTATAGATAGAGATGCATAACAATGTTTGCTCTGTAATTTTATATTTTGTCATTAATTGTACTGTAATTTTATATAATGTCATTAATTTTTCTTATTTTTTTCTTTTACTTTGAAAGAAAATTTACTTCTTTCAATTAATCAAATGTGAGAGCCATGAAATTTATAATAAATTAAGATAAGAAATAATTCCTAAATTTGAGATCTTACAATGCCTTTGAACAAGGGAGCCTATCGTCTCACATGGATCAATACTCGTGTTGGGTATATAATGTTGGGAAAAGCAGGATGTTGTAAATTCGAGGATCACTTGTTCAATGAATGTAGTGGATATTTTAAGAGATTATATTCTTCTATTTCTTCCTTCTTGTGTTATGCAACTTGACCAACTCTATGTTGGGATTTTTGACCCAAATTAGGTTGAATTTTTTTATTTTTTTATTTTTGGGAAAAAAAATATTATTTTCTTTATTCTACATGATTTTTTATCTTGTTTCCATCTTTTTTGACTAATCATGTTTCCTTGTCTCATTTTCCCTCATTTTAATGCTTTCTCACTTCCTTTCTTATGAACTTTACTGTGGTATATTCTTTCAGCGTAAATATATTTTACAACCTTTCGTGTTTTAGAACTCTTTTCTGCCACTGGTTTTTTTTTTTTCTCTTTTTTCAATTTTATATTTATTTTAGTTTGTTTGAAGTTGCATAGCTTTTTTCAATGTTAACATGTCTCGCAATTTTGCCTCTAATATCTGAAAATATTATCACTAATTTCTAAAAAATTTATACTTTATTGTCTTTTTCTGTTCATAATTGTTAGACTTTTTTTTTTGGTGTGTTTTTGTGATAAACTTCATGTTTCAAGTAGTAAGGTTTATTTCCATAAATAAATATTACAAAAATGGTTTTAGGTTATCAAGTTTTACAATTTGAAAAATAGAGATTGCTCTCTAATAGGGTTGGGCAAAACTTTTGAATCGAACTAGGCCCGAACCAAACTGAATCAAATCGAATCGAACGGTTCTTCTTAAAATAAATATCCGAACAAATATGTGAATCGAGAACTGGCAGGTTTATTTCGATTTTCATTTCTAGATCAAGAATTAAAGAACCGAATCTCCCAAATGTTTTAATTAATTTATTTTAAATAAACCAAAATATTTTTTTAAATAAATTTGCTAGCTATTTAATTTAGCTCAAACACAAAAATATAACTTTTCTATTTCTAATTTTCAGTTTAAACCCAACTTAATCAAATTGATTTAAATTTTACCCAAATCTATTATTCTACCGTATGCCATTTCTACTGTTTTGGATAAAATTCTGAACGATTTTGTATTGGGTTTCTAATTTTTCTTTTCTATTTTCTCGATTCAAATCGAGAGCCTCACCTCCTAGTCTAGAAAAACAAAAATCATTATTTTTTTTTATAGAAATTTACGAATTTAGCACTTTTTGTAATTTTCAGAACGCCTTTATTTATTTTATTAGGATGTTTTGGAGACAAAAAATAATAATAATAATAATAAATAAATAAAACGTGTAATTATGCCTTTGCTTGTGTCTCATAGCTTCCAATTTTTCTTACTTATATTTGTCCCATTCAGAAGATCTCAATACCTATCGAGTATCAATGCCAGTGGTCGACATGAACAAAACATACATTTGTAACATCTAAAATAATCACTTACTCGATCCTAATTAAGAGGAAGCATTCATTATCAAAATATTGTTAAATGTAACAATTTGTCTCGATCATTCACTTAAAAATCTGTGCTAGGACTTTGCATTTTCCTTATGGGTTATTTGACAAAGTTTTTGATAAAAAATTTAACGAATTTCGATGAAAGATGATATAATATGTTATAGATAAATTGATAAAAATTATGATCCATGGAATATGTGACTAAAATTGATTCGAATTGACCCGTGAAAGTAAAAAAAATTAAAGGAGATCTCACAATATAGGAACCCATATTATTATGTCTAAGCTATTATTTTGGGTGCTTATTACATAGTGATTTTGTTACATTTTATTACTTTGCGTCACCACCATATTTAATTGTAAGGTTTTAACCTTCAAAGTATGTTTGATATTACAAAAAATTAAGAGAAAAACTCGGATTCAACTTAAAGAATCAGAGATCAGCACAATTATCATCTGCTTTCCAAACATCAACCAATGAACAATTTAGGCTCGATTTCTGCCCATTGACTCACTAAACATGCCATTCAAGAGAGTGCAAAAAGTTGCACCAAATTCTGAACCAAATACCTCAAAATGAATCAAGAATGCAAAAAGTAACTTTTCACTTGAGTTCTTTCAACACACACGCCATGCTAAAAACACATCATCACAACCTTGAGGATTAGCATGTGATTTTTGTGAACAACAACCAAAAAAAAAAAAAAAAGAATTCAAAGAGAGAAGATTTTTCAGAAGTTCCAAAGAGAAACAAAAGTCGTATAGAGAATGAATAGTTTGAGAGAACTCAATGTACACTTATCTTACCTATTTTCATCTCAGCCATTGATTGTAATCGACTGAGTTTACATACAAACTAGCACAATCCAGGACTTAGAAGGAACGTTACATGAGCCAATGATAGATACCAACTAAAAGTCGGATCCATCATTAAGACTACTACAACTACAATATACAACTTTTTATAAATTATTTTTAAAAGAATTTCAGCATTATCTTCCCTGTAAGCAGGACTAATCGACCAGTAATTCCCAATGCACAAATCCCAACTATAACACACACAATAAGGATAAGCTGAAATCTCAATTTTTACCAAGACAATAACATGAAATGTACTTATGGATACAAATACATAATGAGCTCCCTAACTATTTACAAGTGATGCAAAATCACATCTAAACATAAACGTAAGTCCAAAAACACAAACTCTATGTTCTATGAAGTGAGTCATACTAGCAAACTTTATCTTGTGGTTCTGACTTCAAAATCAAGGCTCAACTCCAAAATATGCCCAGAAACTCAACTGCTATCTGATAAAAAAAGAATCGTGGGAAAATATATGAGTTGATAGCTCAGTGAGTAGAGATATTCGAAAATAATTATGCTTTTTCCATTTTATATTTTTATCAGAAATCGAATTCATATCATTAAATAATTCACAAGATAACATTATATAATTTATACTATAATCTCATCACATCCTTCGTACTGAAAAATTCACAAAAAATGTATTCTCTGACTGAATTTGTAATTTGCCCTTGGGCTAAAAACTTTCGCCATAGGCCCCTTCCGTGAACGAAAGTTGATCTCAATACCCCAAGTAATCAATTCTAGAACACGCACAAGGCCCATCTGTGAATTATTTGTACACAGTCAAGACCCCTCCATATAGGATAGAACACAACCAAGGCTCCTTTGTGAACTAGACGAAATATATAATTAGAGATACTTTTCTAGCTAATCTCAATATCATACGTCTCACATACCAAGTCATAAATGTACCACAAGTAGTCTTTAAAATTCCACGCGTATCATAATAAAATAGATTTCTGTAATAATCATAAAATCGAACACATAATTGCACATGCTTTACTAATATACTTAATTTATAAATACTTTAAAAATATTTAAGTTTTTTTACTCACAGAACTATGTACGCAAAATCAACTCGATTGGTAAGTTGTCCCGATATTCGTATCGTCACTTGAAATATAATATAATTTTTATATTAATAATTAACTATTTTAAGTAATTTCAATAATTAACTAGGCGATACCAAAACTTCATCATTTCACATTTAAACTATTTCTAAAGTCTCTTTAATCACTTAAACTAATTTTTCTTTCATTTAACTAAATTTTATAGCTTGTTATACTTAATTCAATAAATCACTTTCAATAAAATTAAATTTAAACTAAAAATCTAACAACTATAAAATTAAACATAACTTTCCAATAAATAAGTTTTTTACTTACCTTTGAATTTGAAGAATTCAAGCCTAATAGAAGAACTTATTTTCGAATACGTTAGTGAAATTTTTCTATTCTTTTTCTTTCTTCCTTTTTTTTTTCTTTAAAAAAAAATAAAAACCTATTGTATTACACTGTCTTTACATATGACTTTGTATTTGCAGACATTCCACCTTCCATCCAACAAGGAGTTCACATGGCCGTATTCTGCCCTACTTCAGAAGTCATTTATTTTTATGATTTCATCTCTTTTTTAGACAAGGAAGGAATGGACAAATTCTATATCTTGAATGACAGATGGATGCGGCAGTTTTAAATGCTTGGAGTATACGTAAACCATGTGGAACTTTTCAATCAGTTTCATAACTAATGCTTACTGCGTTGACAAATGATAACAAAATTAATGACATATATTTATGTTCATATTCATAACCGTTTATACATCTATTTACGTGCCAGTAAAAGGCATCACACAAAATTTTTTCCAAGAAATTGAAGTAGTTGAAGTTTATCACATGGAAATTTTTGGAATACCTCGTCGCAGAATGCATCAACAAAGATATCAATTTCGCATTTTTCACAGGTTCTTGGATGGATTTTCATGGTATAACTTGTAAAATACTCGTTTGAAGATTCTAACAATTGAGTTAAAATGAGTTGGGAGAATTACTTTTGATGGACATAACTCAAACAAATTGAGCCTAAAATCCTAAACTTTTTCAAATGAACTAAACGTATCTTATTTCTTATCCTTCATCGAGTCGATTTTTGGTAATAAGTACAAAATTAGATGCGACTTCTTATTACTCAAATATGTATATATACTCGAATTGATTAATTCTAATGAAATGACTGAAGTAAATTTATTGTCTTCATGTATAAACCTAAGGATTATGGCCATTATCAGAAAGATATGAAGTGCATTACCGATTAATTTTTAATTTTAATGCGGCAAAAATTGTAATTTTCAAATTATACCACGATTTAAACGAAAACAAATCTGTTCAAACTAATTTGGGATTTCTGATATTTCTGATATTTAACCTTAAAAACAAGGCATCAATAGTACATACAATAATTTAAATCATCAACGTCTTACTTGCAAGCATACCTAACAATTTTTGTTTCTTTATTGATAGTCAATAAAATTAATTAATCGCCTTTGAAAGCAAGAATATTTTATCATTCACGGATGCCAAGAATTCAATGATTCCTGAACTCGGATTTCCTCTCTCTGCAACGTCATATGACTAAAGCAAACATTATTCTGGTAATTAAGCTATTACAAGGAAGCACATCTTCTACTGTATATTACTTAACTGAAGCGTTATAAGATATTTGCTAGGACCCTAGAGCAATGGGCCCCCAGGGCACATCTCGAAATGGTAAAAGGGAAGGATGGAAAAATTCAGCTTTCCTTGAGTCTGCTGCGTCAAGGGTTCGAATCTTGAAATATGGATTTAACTCTGGGTAAGTGCAGGTGTACAAGTAGCCTTCCATCCTGTACCCTTAGAGGCATAACCTGCGATTTACCTCTCTCACGATACTCCAGGGTAGGGACGGTGGGGGACCCTTAAGGTTGAACCTAGGGAATGGAATTAATGATAGTTATTTAGGAAAGGTACACAAGCAATTGCCATAGAAATCGGTATATTTGAGTAATCGTACTGCACGCAATTAAAGGAACCGTTGGAGCAACTATAGTATGTACATGACTATTTATGACATACATGTTTAGCATGTTGAATTATAAAATTTGACATAACGACCGTCAAATTTTTTCTATATTCAAATTAGTCACTGAACTTTTGGTATTGTTTCAATTTAACATCAGCTAAACTGTAGAAATTTTAACGACCTAAAGATGCCGTCACTGTGCACATACTTTACAATATTTGGAGTTAGTTCTGCTGTATATATCTAAATTCTTCTCTATTTTAGTAAATCCAAATTAGTGGTTTGCTATAAAAAAATGTCTTGAATAGCAAACAAGTCCTCGGCTTCCAATCAAAATGAATTGGTACACTTACATACAATAAATTACCTAAAAATAAACTCTACTTTTAAAGTTTGGCCAATGGCCAAACACCCTTCACCTAACCAGTATTGTGAAAAACACGAAGATGTATAAAAAATTCAAGGTTCGAACTTGTACTTAAATTTTAACTGGGTCATTGAACTTCCTTTCAAACCAAATTGATATTTACCAAAAAAATGTAAATCGTGATTTCACACTTTATACTGCGTTTCAATCCGGGGCAAAGTTAGGAAATGATTCATACTACAAGAGATCGAGTTTAAGAGACTACGTTCATTACATTAATAACAAATAGTATTAAACACTTTATGGAATGCAAGTCTAGATTCTCATCTTAAGATGTATCACTAGATATTCGTACTTTTTCTTGTAAAATACGTAATCAATGCTCACCTTACAAAATATAAACTGATAAAAGTATGATAAATGTGGGCAAATCATATATATATCCAACAATAAAGAAACTAAAAAAAAAAGTTAAGGATTTTATCCATGTTTGATTCGGCTTCTATAACATACATGTAATCTTTTTGTTTATAGATAAATAAGTTCTTAAAAATATTTTTTTATTATAAGATTAAATATGAAGTAAGTAACTTATTTCATAGTACCATCGATTTCGTGGTCAAAATAAGTAAGCTTTTTTCTTATTAGTATAAATAAGTTTAAGCTTGGCCAAACAGTTGACGTCTCTTACTATTAAAATAAGTAATTTATTTTAGCTCTAATCAATACAATTTTATTTATTATAAAAGTTTATGTATAGTTATAAATAAAATATGCATTAAATAAAAAACTTATTTGGTAATAAAATTGTACACATGTCATTAATACCATGAAAAAATATTTGGATAATTGGACTTGAGGTTGGGACACAAATAGAAGCTGGGCTAAACATAATTATTTGGGCCAATTTAGCTATAAAATACCTTCCTTCTTACCACGTGGGTTGTGGGCAGGGGCTGGCCTCTGGTTTCAATGTAATTATCTACTTAGAGTGTGTTTGATTGACATGAAAAATATTACCTAAAAAAGAAAATATTTTCCATCTTTTGTGGAAAATAAAAACCACCTCTACCCAAGGAAAATATTTTCTTTAAAAACAAGGAAAATTAGGCATATTTTCAAAAGTTGGAAAATGTATTTTTTCTTATTTTTTAAGCACACATTTTCTATCAATACACCATTAAAAAATGTATTCTTATAAAATAAATGTGGCTCAAACAAGAACTAAAACTAGTTATATTCTAATTTAACACTTCAATTCCACCCCCCCCCCCCCCCCCCCCATCACAAAACACGTAGGTCCCGTGTGTATTTAAAAAATCCTAGCCGTTGCCCCTTACTATGAGTAGCAAGTAAAAGATTAGGTAAAATTTTTATGTACATGTAACATGGTCCTTCTAGCAACTTATGTTTTAAACTAGGTAGTTCCAGAATATATACATGCATTTGCAGATTATACTCTACATCTTTTTGGATCCTTTTAGTTTCTTTTCTTTTTTATTTATTTATTTATTTTTTTTTTATATACGAGGAGTCTCCTACAATTCTTTCACTCAATGAAATAAAAGCATGCAGTATTTAATATTCAGTATGTTAATTTGCACTTTTTAACTTGTCTCATTTTGCTGTTAAATAAATCTCAAAGACAGCTTCTTTTGAATATGAATTCCACCAAAAATCACTAGAGCTCACAGATTGTGGAGGTGTTATGAATTATGAATTGATTCGCATGGATATTGTGAGGAAAAAATCTCTTAAAATATTGAATCTTAGGCATATAATAGTTTTGAACGGTTAAAACCTTTGTTTTCAATCAATTAAAAAAATATATATTTGTGTCTTTCTTGCGAAACAAACGAATTTAATATTAGGAGCATGGTAATGAAGTGATTGAACATACTGAATAGTTGTTTATTGATTTTTCAAAGGACTATTTTTTAGCTTTCAAAGTCGTTCTTTGAGCTCAAATGGGAAATTTCTACCTATCTGCCATCCCCGTGTATTATGTGTAGAGACTTCGCAGAATTTCTTGAGTCATTGCATGCATGCTTTGTGACAATTTTTCTCCAGTCAAAAGATAAAGGATGGATTATGACGAGTAGATTGACCAAAAAAGTAAGAACTTGGACACAGAAGACTTTTTCCATAAATTGTTGAGAGGGTAGAGATTTTGGCATCAACTCTTATATAGTTATTAGATTAGTGATCTGGGTTCGAGTATCATTCGCAAAAAATGGTAAAATTCAAAAAATGAAATAAAAAAGGAACTTATAATCCAAGCGTTTCTTTATATTTCAGGAGCATCACGTACATATATAATAGGAAGAATTTTAAAATTCAAAGAGTAAAATCTTTACACATTCCGACAACACTCTTTGTTTTTATTCTTCATTTACATTTTCTAAATTTATTTCGTATATTTTTAAAAACATTTCACGGGTCAATGACTAAAGTATTCAAATGTAATTTAAATAATACAAGAAGTATAAGTGTAGAATTGAAACTTGCAACACTTTAAATGCAATTAATATAAAACATAAATTGCCCATCAAGGCATAGCTCAGGGGTGCAAAGGATTAGAGTGAGGTTATTTCACGCCTTGCTGACAGCTGCAGTGTGAGGGTTCGATTCCTGAGACATAAAATTGAACTCCTTGTAGGTGCAGTGTACAGGCAGCTCTTGTTTTCTGACCTGTTGAGGCACATCTCGATATTTACCTCCCTCACAAAGCTCTAGATGCGGGACGGTGGGGACCCTCAAGGTTGGAGTTCAACCTTTTAATATAAAACATAAATTAGAATGTGAGTTGGACTATCCAACTGGATACTGGCAAACTCATTCTTGATTTTAGAAATTTAAACTAAATGGTACATTTGGACCTAACTTTATGTATTGAATCTTTACAATAAAGAGTATTATATTTAGAAAGAATTTCTTGAAGAGGTTCTTTAGAGAGCATAGCTTTTGATGTGGATTATACAAGACCATAGAATATATACTTAGAAAGAGGTCGAGGACTTTTTTGTACAAAAGCATCAACTGTTATTGATAATAGGTAATTACGAGGACATAATAGTTGACGTATATCATAAGAGAACACATACAAAACAAAATAATAAAAAGGATAAAACACCATTTTCTATTTAAACTTTTAAGGAGCTCGGATGCGGTAACATAGTCTCTACCGTGCAAATTATATAAGAACACGATATATTTATGAGGAGATGATAAAGACACTTTTTGTTTTCAATCTATCAAGATGAATGGAGACTAATTACAAGGAAACATGTTTCTATAATGCAAGAATATGCAAAGCGCGATATTTGTAGAAAATAATCATAAGACCATACTTTGAATAGAGGTCTAATCATACAAACAGGTCAATTAAAAAACAATGATAATTTCTTTATCATAGACATACTCCAAGTGGTCATCGAAGTTCTTACGAAGCTTCAAATTTGACTTTCGATTTTATAATAATACTCACGTGAAAAGAGGTGTAGGAGGTTTTCTGGAAACTATTATCTACCGTTCAAGTCTTCCAACAAATAAAAAGAGAATTAGAATTTTCCGAACTATTGTTTGTCAAGAATACTAATTCATCATTCTTAATCTCTTATGTGCCCTGATAATTTTTAAAATAATTAATATGAATGGGAAATTATTTTTAATAAGATGCATGTAATAACATGGCAAAGAGATAGATTAAAAAATAAATAAAGTTGCCAGCCACTCAAAGAGAATAATTGCTTTATCAAACAATGGAGAAATAAAGGTGAATGATTAAAAGTGCATGTGAACGAGATCAAATGACATTTCATATCGTCTTCCTGCCCTTCGCCCCGTCCCCCTCCTCCTCCTAATACGGTGTAACGCTATATAATTTATTTCTGCAAACATACCAAATTTTTGGTCATCCTATGTAGAAGCTCGAGAAATAAAATGAGATTAGGCTATTATGTTGTGATGATCTAGCACCACAAGCCTATCTCATTCAAGAAACAAGTTGTGAAAGCTCAAACCATTTAAGATTTTGAAAGCCCAAACCATAAATTAATTAAAAGCCCAACAATTTAAGAGATTAAGTTTAAATAAATTTGATTAAAAAATTTAATGAATAATTGGGTTGCCCTAATGGTCATCTACATAGTATTTCATATAGGCAACCCAGGTTCGAATAACCATATAAATGTTTTTATAAAACTTTTTTTGTGAATTTCTTTTTAGGCTTAAAATCTCTTCAAATTCTTAGTTAAAGATTCAATTTAACAAACTTTACGATAATACAACTCCTCTCATTTATTTTTTCATTAAAAAGAAATGTTACAAGAAGTGGAAGGTCACTTTTCACTACATCCTTCCTTAAATCCGAATTTCATCTTATTTTCTCTCAAAAGAAATATATTTTATGTCAATTTAAGCTAAGAGAATAACAAGGGGGAGAAGAAGAAAGGCTTTCTACACATTTATTATTTGATGTCCAAGAAAATTCAAGGTAGGTTGAGATGCAAGTGTTATTAAGTATTCAAATTTGATTTTTCGTTAAAAGTTGAATGAAATGGTACCTCCGGATACGATACTTCGACACTACTATAGTTTGAATGATCATTCTCCGACTCTACGTGTTATGATAATGCTATAGATATCGAATTTTGCTGAAAATTCATCTACGTGCGAAAGTATGAATCCATGGTTCGAATTTTCTAATTTGATTACGAAATGCACCGATGATATCTATTGAGTTTCAAACTCATGGGTTAAATCCCTTCTTATAGATTGATTTTGTTCTTTTGTTGGGGGTGCGGATGATGGTGGTTGAAGATGCAATTTGACATGAAAAAATCAATGAATTAACAACTTTAAATTGATTATGAAATATTTGTGTTTCCTATTAATTTCTTTTCTATGGACATCGTATATGAAACTATTTTTAAGAACATTTTCTTATGAATAGGTTATGTTTAAAAAAAAAAAAAAAAAAATATATATATATATATATATATATATAT
>NC_036253.1:3319321-3332877 GCF_002742605.1 Olea europaea var. sylvestris | reverse complement strand
GAGAAGTTCCCTACTTTCTCTTAAAGTTTCGTGAAGTTTCGACTTAGATTACTATGCAAATGAGTTTACTTTAAAACTTACTGCGCAAAAATGGGAAGTCAAACAACAACATTTATTTTTAAATTCTTACCTATAATTTCACGCAACAAAAATGTATTTATGCATGGATGTCACTTGAAGACATTAAGAATTAGTTTCTTTTGTATTGAGTTATGTTTTCATATACTGTCCTTTTTTTTAAAAAAAATATTCTTAAATTAAATCTTTATAATTTCCTCTAAAAGTTTAGATATTTTTCTTAAGTATACGGTTAAAAGTACAATTAATCTAGCGACGTTCCGATCCTTGTGGATCAGGGCGTTACAGCGTGGTATTAGAGCACCAGTTTAGGTGATTCTGTAGACTTAGCGTATTTTTTTTATAAAAAAAATAATAATTAAAAGATGAGAAAGTGAAACATTTAAGGCATTCAATGAAATCTTGCATTCATTAATTGACCTCATCAGACGAACACAAGGTATGGAATAAAATATTATGTTCCACTTTATTTTTCGAGCATGATTTATAAATCATTTAAGTTTGAATCTATGAAAATGCTAATGATATTTAGGATGAAATATGTTATGTAAGTTATATTTTATTTATATATACATGAAGAAATGATAATTAGCTATTTTATTGAAACCCCAAAAGCATAATGTATAAGTTGATATCACTAACAGAGATAATACATAATTGGACACTTATGTGACAGACATGGTTAGAATTTATCAGACCGCTAGAAAGGCCACGACTTGTAGAGTAGTGTTGAACTATAGGTCTATCATTCAATCCTATGAGAACTACGTGACTGACCCATCTCGTCCGCTTGTTGAACACATATATGACATTTACGAAAGATGTATGGCGACGGTAGATGCAGGATTAGAGATCACGCATATCGAGACTGTAAATAACCTCATACACTCACTTTCATCTCAATGGGGAAACATGAGAGTCATGATTAGGGATGAGATGTTAGAAGTTAACCCTCCAGAGTACCCAAATGCAATTGAATTCGGTATATATTGTCAGATCCTTCTAGATAGGTGGAATGAGAGCTTAGAACCTCAACCAGAGATAGTAATTGAGCATGAGCCCGAGCTCGAGCCAGAACCTCACTTTGAATCAGGCCCAGTGGAAGATCCTGAATGGGAGCATGAGAATGACTTTGGGTTGGAATTAGAGAATGAACATAAGGATGAGCCACAGGTTGAGATGGACCTAGAGTCAGGGCCTGAGGCAGAAGACTCCTCCGAAGATGAAGCTCCACCAAAAAAGATTTGCAAGATTCATAGGGATTAGAAATTAGATTCCTTTTCCTTGTGTTATCTTTTCCTTAATGTTATGGAAGTAAAGGTCATCAAACTATTGTATATCCTAATTTCAAATGGTACTTTAAAAAAAATCAATTCTGGGTCGAGCTGAAAATATTTCCCTATTTTAATCCTGGTTTTGGAAAAAGAAGTTAATGTGAGATATTATATCTTATTTCTAGGGAAATGTCTCGTGCAAACCAAAATAATTTGATAAGGGATCTCCTACAAGCGGTTCAAGATCTTGGCAGACTGAATCAGAACCCAGCTCCACCTACACCGCCAGCTCCTATTACTCTCCCGACTCATGCCTCGGTGGTTGAGTTATTTCGAAGGCATAATCTCCCTACCTTCGATGGAGCATCTGGTCCACTAGTAGTTGAGGAATGATTTTGTAAGTTAGAACGAATTTTTCGACTCATAGACTGCATCGACGTCCAAATGGTTCAGTGTGCGGAGTTTATGTTTAATGGCGATGCAAGTTACTGGTAGGATTCAATGTCTCGGACTAGAACCTCGGAGTAACAATTGGCGTTAACATGGAAACAATTTAAAGAAGAAGTAATGGACAAGTATTTTCCTCAGTCTCTAAGAGATTTCAAGGAAACCAAATTCCTTCAGCTCAAACAGGGTAATATATCCCTGACTGATTACGAACAAAAGCTCCATCAACTCTCAAGAAATGCTCCACACCTGGTTGACACGAAAATTAAGAAGACTAGAAGGTTCGAGCAAGGGTTAAACCCAGACTTAAGCATGATCCTTATTTCACATCGGTTCACATCATATCGTGAGATGTTGGAACGAGCTCACGCTATTCGGTATCAGAAGGCTAATGCGGAGCAACATTGTCAATTGTACAACCAGCAAGATAGGGGGCATATTGGAAAGAAGAAGTGGAATGGTCAAGACAAAGGAAAGGGCAAATGGCAAAATAAGAAGGCTAACATCGGATCTAATGCCAGCAAGGCCATAGTAGCTACAATTGCGCCTTGTCTGAAGTGTGGTATGCCTCATCGTGGTGAATGCTTATATGGGAAGAATGCTTATTTTCGGTGCGGTAGGTTGGACATATTGCTAAGGATTTTCTTATGTTCACTCAAAAGAAGGATGATAACAGTGATCAGAACAAAAAAGGAAAAAGCACGAGTCGATGTGATTTTGGGCATGGATTGGTTGGGATGTAATTATGCAACCATTCGTTGTAGAGAGGGGAAGTGTCTTTTCAGAAACCAGGAGAAGAGCAATTCTCTTTCCTTGGAATAAAGACCAAACCCCATCTCCAACTAGTATCGGCCTTGCAAGCTGAGAAAATGATGAGAAAAGAAACGTACCAAGGGTTTCTATTTAACATCTCAGGAGAAAAACAGACGACAATAAAGATTGAGGATGTACCAGTGGTACAGGAGTTTATAGATGTGTTTCCAGAAGAACTACCTGGTACTCCACCAAATAGACAGGTGGAGTTCACAATAGATCTGATTCCTAGAGCGGCACCAGTATCTAAAACTCCATACAGAATGGCTCCAAAGGAACTTCAGGAGTTAAATTTTCAATTACAAGAATTTTTAGATTGTGGCTTTATTCGACCAAGTGTGTCTCCTTGGGGCGCTCTAGTATTGTTCATAAAGAAGAAAGATAGAAGTATGAGGATATGTATTGACTATCCGGAGTTGAACCATTTGGCCATCAAGATTAAATATCCTCTCTCGAGAATCGAGGATTTATTTGACCAATTGAAAGGGGCTAATGTTTTTTCCAAGATCGACTTACGATCCAGATACCATCAGTTGAAGGTTAAGGCAAGTGATATACCCAAGACAGCTTTTCGAACTCATTATGGAAATTACGAGTTCACAGTTACGCCATTCGGGTTGACAAATGCTCTAATAGTGTTCATGGATTTAATGAATCGTGTATTTCATCAGTATTTGGATCAATTTATCATAGTCTTCATTGATGACATCTTGATATACTCCAAGAGTAAAGATCAACATGAAGAGCATATTAGAATGACGTTGGAAACACTGCGTAAGGAAAGGTTATACGCCAAATTTAAAAAGTGTGAATTTTAGCTTGAACAAGTTGGATTCCTCGGTCACGTAGTTACTGCCCAAGGAATTGAGGTGGATCCAGTAAAAGAGGAAGTAGTAACTAATTGGAATACACCAACTAATGTGGGTGAAGTTCGAAGTTTTCTGGGATTGACTGGGTATTATCGGAGATTTATAGAAGGATTTTCCAAAATAGCCAGACCAATGACACAATTGACAAGAAAAGAAGTAAAGTTTCAATGGACAGATAAGTGTGCGTAGAGCTTTCAGGAGCTAAAACAACGATTGATTTCAACACCCGTGTTAGCTATACCCGAAGGTTTGGAAGGATTTGTTATATATAGTGATGCATCCAAACAAGGTTTAGGATGTGTACTAATGCAGCACGAAAAAGTGATTGCCTATGCATTAAGGCAATTGAAGCAACATGAACTGAACTACAAACGCATGATCTAGAACTTGCTGCAGTAGTGCATGCTTTAAAGATATGGCGTCATTACTTATATGGAGGGAAGTACGACATTTACACAGATCATAAAAGTCTCAAATATTTCATCACGCAGAAGGAATTGAATATGAGACAGAGATGATGGTTGGAACTTGTAAATGATTATGATTGTACTATCCATTACCATTCTGGTAAGATTAATGTTGTTGCCGATGCGCTAAGTAGAAAGTCAATGGGACGATTGGCGTCATTTCCTACTACTCAGTTGGAGTTGATCAAGGACTTGGAGAATTTACGAATCGAAATGGTTGCCACACCAAAGCAAGTCACCACCTGTTTAGCAACTTTGGTGGTTCGACCTACTCTTAGAGATCGGATCTTTGAGGCACAAGGTAAGGACCAATTCTTGCAAAAGATCAAGAAAGAGATTGGTACTGATAAGAGAAAGGACTTTAGAATAGTTTCGGATAGGGCTCTGATGTTTAAAGGAAGGATTTGTGTACCTAAGGATGAAGTTTTGAGGAAGGAGATATTAGAGGAGACTTATATCACTCCATACACTGCACATCCTGACGGTACGAAAATGGATCGAGACCTTCAAGATACATTTTGGTGGAGGAATATGAAAAGAAGTATAGGTCTATTTGTGGCAAAATGCATTGTGTGTCAACAAGTTAAAGCAGAACATCAGAGACCTACAGGATTGTTAAATCCATTAGACATACCAGAATGGAAGTGGGAGAATATCGCAATAGACTTCTTGGTAGGGTTTCCGAGATCAGCAGGAGGGCACAATGCTATATGGGTAATAGTGGACCGTCTAACGAAGTCCGCTCATTTTCTTTCGGTGAAAATGACATTCAGCCTAGATCAGTTGGCATGATTGTACATTAAAGAGATCATAAGATTGCATGGTACCCCCGTATCCATTGTGTCTGACAGAAATCCAAGATTTACATCTAAGTTTTGGAAGAGCTTGCAAGTGGCTATGGGAACGAAATTGAATTCCAGTACGGCATATCACCCTCAATACGATGGTCAATCTGAAAGAACCATTCAGACTTTGGAAGATATGTTAAGAGCCTGTGTTTTGGATCTAGGAGGCAATTGGGAATCGTATTTACCTTTGGTGGAATTTGCAAATAATAACAGTTTCGAAGTAACTATTGAAATGGCACCGTATGAAGCTCTCTATGGTAGAAGATGTAGATCACATGTTCATTGGAATGAAGTCGGAGAAAAGAGAGTTTTGGAACCAGAGATCATTGAATGGACAATCGAAGCCATTGATAAGATCCGCACTAGGATAAGGGCAGCGCAAGACAGACAAAAGAGCTATGCAGATATCAGACGAAAGGACTTGGAGTTTCAAGTTGGAGATAAAGTCTTTTTAAAAGTGGTACCAATAAAGGGTGTACTTAGGTTTGGTAATAAAGGCAAGCTACGACCTTGTTATATCGGACCTTTTGAAATACTTGATAGGGTCGAAAGTGTGGCTTAACGATTAGCTTTGCCGCTCGAACTATCAGCAGTTCACAACGTATTTCACATATTGATGATCAAGAAGTATATGCATGATCCTGATCACGTAGTCAATTATCAATCCCTAGATGTACGTAAAGATTTATCTTATGAGAAATTATTGATTAGAATACTGGATCGAATGATACATAAATTACGAAACAAGGAGATTCAATTAGTCAAGGTGCAATGGAATAATCATGGAGTCGAAGAAGATACTTGGGAAGAAGAAGAAGAAGTTAAAGACAAATATCCGACACTCTTTGCCAATCCATAAGGTAAATTTCGATGACCAAATTTTATTTAAGATGTAAGGGACGTAGAAGCCCGAGAAATAAAATGAGATTAAGCTATTATGTCGTGATGATCTAGCACCACGAGCCTATCTCATTCAATAAACGAGTTGTGGAAGCTCAAACCATTTAAAATTTTGAAAGTCCAGGCCATAAATTAATTAAAAGCCTAACAATTTAAGAGATTAAGTTTAAGTAAATTTAATTACAAAGATTTAATGAATAACTGGGTTGCCCCAAAGGTCATCTACATGGTATTTCATATAAGCAACCCACGTTCGAATAACCATGAATTAATTAAAAGCCTAACAATTTAAGAGATTAAGTTTAAGTAAATTTAATTACAAAGATTTAATGAATAACTGGGTTGCCCCAAAGGTCATCTACATGGTATTTCATATAAGCAACCCACGTTCGAATAACCATGAAGATGTTTTTATAAAACTTTTTTGTGAATTTTTTTTAGGCTTAAAAACTCTTCAAATTTTTAGTTAAAAATCCAATTTTACAAACTTTATAATACAACTCCCTCCATTTATTTTTTCATTAAAAAGAAAGGTTACAAGAAGTGGAAGGTCATTTTTTCACTAAATCCTTCCTTAAATCCGAATTTCAATTCATTTTCTCTCAAAAAAAATATATTTTATGTCAATTTAAGTTAAGGAAATAATAAGGGTGAGGAGAAGAAATGCTTTCTACACATTTATTCTTTAATATCCAAGAAAATTCAAGGTAGGTTGAGGTGCAAGTGTTATTTCGTTTTCAAATTTGATTTTTCGTTAAAAGTTGAATGAAATGGTACCTCCAGGTATGGTGCTTCGGCACTACTATAGTTTGAATGATAATTCTCCGACTCTATGTGTTATGATAATGCTATAGATATCGAATTTTGCCGAAAATCCATCTACGTGAGACAGTACGAATCCATGGTTCGAATTTTCTAATTTGATTACGAAATGTACCGATGATATCTATTGAGTTTCAAACTCATGGGTTAAATCACTTCTTACAGGTTGATTTTGTTCTTTTGTTGGGGCGCGGATGATGGTGGTTGAAGATGCAATTTGACATGGAAAAGTTGGTGAATTAACAACTTTAAATTGATTATGAAATATTTGCGTTTCCTTTTAATTACTTTTCTATGGACATCACATATGAAACTATTTCTAAGAACATTTTCTTATGAATAAGTTATGTTTAAAAAAAAAAAATAATATATATATATATATATATATATATATATATGTGTGTGTGTGTGTGTGTGTGTGTGTGTGTGTGTGTGTGTGTGTGTGTGTGTGTGATCTAGAATTTACTTACGAAACACCGTTTTCAAAAAAAATGTCAACTAGCTAATGTTATTGTTTTCTTAGAAATTTCAGTTTTTGCTCAGATTTTAAAAATTCATAACTAATTTGTTACTTCGAATTTTTGAACAAAGCTAATGGTGTTTGATAGCCTCATAAGTTAGCTACTGAATAAACTTAGAATCATGTCAATCCGATGTCGGTAAAATTTTATATGTCACTTTAAGTAAATATAGTGTTGCTGTTTTCTGAAAATTTCAGTTTCTACCATTGAACTTAAAAATTCATAGCTCAATCGTTACTTGGAATTTTTTGACAAAACCAGTGGGATTTAATAGCCTCATGGATTAGCTACTGAATAAACTCAAAATTATGTCAATCCAATAACTATGGAATTTTATACGCCACCTTAAGTATGCTGCGCTGGGTTACTTCCCAAATCGAATCACTACGAGATTTTGAAAAATATTTTAACATCTCATATGTCACCGACGAAAGCTGAATTTTGGATATGCTATATAATGAGAAGTTCCCTACTTTCTCTTAAAGTTTCGACATAGATTACTATGCAAACGAGTTTACTTTAAAACTTACTGTGCAAAAATGGGAAGTCAAACAACAACATTTATTTTTAAATTATTACCTAGAATTTCATGCAACAAAAATGTATTTATGCATGGATGTCACCTAAAGACATTAGGAATTAGTTTCTTTTGTATTGAATTATCATGTCATGTATTGTCCTTTTAAAAAAAATCTTAAATTAAATCTTTATAATTTCCTCTAAAAGTTTAGCTATTTTTTTTAAGTTTACGGCTAAAAGTACAATTAATCTAGCGACGTTCCGATCCTTGCGATCGGAGCGTTACATCCTATGTCTCAAAAAGTTCTATATATCAACTAATTATTATTATTATTATTATTATTACTACCACCACCACCACCACTACTACAAATTACAAGGGTCAAGCATTTAATTCTAAAAAATGTATATATTCGACCAGTATGTAAGAGTGTGTCAAAAATATAAATAAAAATAAATAACTTCTATTCTCCTTACATCCGTTGGCATAATACTTAAAAAGATTAAAAAAGAGGTTAAAATTAAAAATTTATCTATCGTATTCTTGTGTCATGTTCAAAATTATATACAAAACATTGTTAGGGGTTTATATGGAGTAATGATATTTGTGTATAATTTGTATACATAACGATGACATGGAAGAGAAAAAAAGGGAAAAGAAGAGATGAAAGAAAAGCAATTCAGTTATTATTATCTTTCTCTCTCCTTCGTGTTATCATTATATACAAATATCATTACTCTAGCCTTTCTTGTCCATTGTATTAGAAGAAGTAATCAAATTTCAGATATTTTGGAATCGAACATAATAAATGCATGAATTGATTTACTAATTGCTAGGGTTTGCAAAATCGAGTCAGCCACCATCAAACAAGCCTCCACAATCTAAAGGAGGATGATCATATAAACCATGTTGGCCTTTCACGCATGCGCCAATATGGGGCGAATATCGTATGTTACATGAGAGAGAATGGACTCTGTGTGAGATCAAAAATTGGTGGGGGACGCCATAATTCCATACATATGCAAGGATGTCGAAAAAGTAAAGTGTTTTTCATTTTATGTATTACCACGTGTATGCATGGGGTTTTGAACTAGTCGTTAAGCTGATTTTTCATTTTTTTATTTCTGGTGACTTTCCGCATGCGCCAATATGGGGCGAATATCGTATGTTACATGAGAGAGAATGGACTCTGTGTGAGATCAAAAATTGGTGGGGGACGCCATAATTCCATACATATGCAAGGATGTCGAAAAAGTAAAGTGTTTTTCATTTTATGTATTACCATGTGTATGCATGGGGTTTTGAACTAGTCGTTAAGCTGATTTTTCATTTTTTATTTCTGGTGACTTTTTCTGAAAAAACACTCAACTTTTCATGAATCGCTGAAACTATTTTGTGAATTGTAAATTGGAGTCTATTAGTAGATTATAGATTTCAATTATAAAGACAATAAAATTCGTATTATAATGCTATTATTCCATTCATTTTCACATTCAAACATTTGAAGTGTTCTTCAAGATTTTTTTCTTCAAGGCTTGTTCGATCCGACAAAACTACTTTTTCGTGGGTCTCTTTAAGCACCAAAATCAATCTTGGGGGCAAATATATATCATTTAGAACAGTGATAACACATACAAGTCTTATTTCCATCCTTTTTTGTGTTCTTGTTGCTCCTTTTTTGCTCTCTTCTCCTGTTCTTTCTGAATTTTGTTCAACAATCTCAGACATTATTAATGGAAAACTAGACAATTATGAAGATCATCAAACTCATGAATCAAGTGCTCAATCGCTTGTATAGATTTGATGGAACAAACTTCACTCGATGATAACACAAATTAAAGTTTCTTCTAACAACATTAAAAATATTATACATTCTTGAACAAGATTGGACACCACTACCTGAACCAATAGATAGAGATTCAAGTGTTGTAAGGAGCGAAAGACAAAAATGCCAAGAAAATGAATTATTTTGAAGAGGTCACATTCTCAATGCACTTTTAGATAGATTGTACGATCTCTACATCAACACCACTTCGGCAAAAGAGATTTGGGATGCATTGAAAAATAAATACAAAGTCGAGGAAGAAGGTACAAAGAAGTTTCTAATATCCAGGTATTTTGACTTTGAATTTTTTGAGAACATTCCATTACTTCTCCAAGTGCATGAGTTATAAGTGCTTGTAGACAAACTAAAGTCCATTAAAATAGAACTTTCAAAATATTTTCAAGCTAGAGCAATCATTGCGAAATTGCCGGGACATGGAAATAATATCGAAAGAAGATCTTCATAGTTGAAGATTTATTCTTTGGAACAAATTGAGAAACATTTCCAAATTGAGGAATAATCAAGTCAACCACCAAAAATCGAAGCTTAACGACCATGATTTAAGAAGATGCTCTAATACCAAATTGTTGGGAAAACACCTCCCAAAGATTGCCCAAGATCAAACAAACTTGCGATGTGAATAATCCCAAACCACTTCAAAGATAAGAAATTGGTGAAGAAATGATTTTTCAATATATATGAAGAACAATGGATTTGAATTACTTGAACAAGCCTCAAGTTAATCCCCAAGAAAGAAAAAATTGCTTTGAATTTATACCCAAGAAGAACAACCTCTTACTTGTTAAATTCTATCCAAGCTTTCTCTATTTTTCTCTCTCAAAAAACCGGATGAAAAATGAAGGGAAAAACAGCAATATATATAGAACTGAATCGGCGCCATGGCGCCCGCATCACTGCTCCATTCTTTCTATTTGGGCGCCATGACGCCCGTCTCCCTGCACCTTTCTCACAAGTTTCACTCTTGGAGGCAACCTGGAGAGGACTCCTCAAGATCCATTTTCTTCTGCAGATGGAGAAGAAATTCATAACGTAGGAGGTGAAGAAAATCAAGCTGAAAATACTCAAAATCAGTTGGTGCTTTATGAACCTGCTGTTGCCAATAGTGCTCGTGGAGTTGAAGCTGTCCCACATTCCATTGCTCATCAACCTCCATCCTTTTCTAATTCCCCTTTTCAAATCAGCCATCGAGGGTATTGCCTACTGTAGGGGTTTTCACTGTCCAGTGTGCCAACTGTTTCAAATGGAGGCTCATACCATCAAAGGCAAAGTATGAGGAAATACAGGAACACATTATAGAACAACCCTTCTTATGCAAAACAGCTCATGAGTGGCGGTTTGACGTATCATGTGATGATCCAACTGACCTTATGCAAGATGAAAGTAGGCTTTGGGCAATTGACAAACCCAACATTTCTCAACCCCTTCGTGGGTGGGAACGACTTCTGAGAATGAGAGGTGAAGGCAATACCAAGTTTGCAGATGGTGAGTATCTGATTCCTTTAATTGCTTTCCTTTCTTTCGTTTCAAATGGCTTTTGATGCCTTGACTTATAAAGCTGAGACTAATTTCATGGACATATAGATCTAAGCTCGTGTAAGGCATGAGATCAGTGTTTTTGTAGGTTTACTGTAAAGATTGAGTACCCATTATTTAACATTATTGGCAAAAACTTGGACAGAAACATGTTATTTCTTCCAGCAGATAGATTAACTCTGAAACTAAGTCTATCTTTGTTTTCTTCAAACAGATTATAATGTTTTGAGTTATAGAACTGATGTTATATTCATGGACAATATATCTAAAACTCGTGCTAGGCAAGAGATCAAATTTATTTTTCTTAGTAATGATTGATTATGAAAATTTTAACATGTTATTAAAGCTTAGATCTCTCTCTCTCTCTCTCTCAACGAATGCAATTTAGCTGCTGGTCTTTACTACGACCATTCGATGCCATAAGCAGAGAGATTTCTTGGTAATCAATATTGTCGTATTTGTACATGGACCAAGAATTTTACACATTTATTAAAGAAAGTTAAACATTATATGCATAAGGAGGAGATAATGGCTGCTCATGTAGCTCATTGCCTCATTGTCAAGGTATATTGTCTCAAGAGGCAAAATTTGATGCTTCCTGTGTATATTCACCCAATACAATTACTTCAATTAAATGTGAAAGTTCATTATTGATTTATACATGTATTTGTGTTCACTATATTTATTAAAATAAAATTATAAATTTATTATTATGGTAAAGAACATATCACGTTCTGATTCAGATTGCGTTTTGGGGCACAGGTATTATGTTGCACCGACAGGCAAGAGACTTCTATCAATGGTGGAAATTCGAAAGTGTGATCCTTCTCTTTATTATAAAAAATGTGTTGTTCTTCAATTTATTCCTTAACGCACAAATAGTTGTTGTTGGGTGTGTGTATTTTGGAGTTCAGAATGTTTGCTTGCTTACATTTGTTTTGATGGTTTTACAATGCTTTTGTTTTCTTGGTACCTGGATAAACATCCAGAATATATTGAAGAATGTGTTACGATTTCACTATTTTCATTTCAAGTTCGAAAACCTTTGCAAGAAAACTATGTCAGGAAGCGTCCTCCTCATTCTGCGTCTTCCTATGATGCTATCGACCATAGGATGCCAGCTCTTGATCCCTCTAAAGGTACTTACTTTCGAAAGTATACTTGAATATTACATTTATTTCAGCATGGAAACTGTATTATTTTCTCTTAGATGAGTTCATTAATGTTGTGTCATAATGTACTATAGACGGCATTTTTCCTTGCTTCAAAAAATTCTATATACATTTTTAAAATGGGTGTAAGAACCATTGTGAGGGAGATCCTAATAGATTATTAGTAGGGTCTTGCCAAGTTTAGATTAGTTTGTATTGGTTTAGAGCAATTGTAATGCTCTAGTTCACTTAGATAGAGTTTAATTTCCTACTTACTTTTGGTTTGTTTAAACTTCTTTGTAAAGAAAGAGGTTCGATGCACTGTAATAATTAGACATCCATTATTGACTACAAACATATTTGTTAGGACCTTCCTCTTGCTGCTCACGCTGATTCCCGGGCTCAGTTAACCATTAAAACATCGAATTCAACACCAAAATCAAGATGACCAACCCGCCGGCGCCTCTTCTTCCTATGGTTGCTTTCTTCTCTTGCTTGGTTGATTCAATCCACACACTTAGGATGGATACCACTCAGGTAAGGTTCACAAAGACTCAAGCAGTTTGGGTGGAGAAGAAATCACGAAGAAGATGAAGGCAGAAGACACGACTTGGACACGGCAGTTTCTATCAACTCACGGGTTCAACTTTTGGACCTTTGCAACAAGGGTGAAAACACTAATATATATAGTAAGTCAAGTGGCCAACATAAGGTAAGTAGGGATATGGTAAGTAGGGATATGGTAAGTAGGCTCGACAAGGGTTAACTTCCAATGGAAAGAATCAACAAGCCACAAAGAGTATTAGCCGTCCAATAGGTAAGGCAACGTTTGGTCGGTTCATCCATTATTCGATGTTGAATTATCGTTCAGTCATTTATGTCGACTGATAAAATTGGTTCTCATCATCGCCCGGGAGGTCGTTTGACAACATAATGTCTAACAACCTCCACCTTGGTATCAAAGGACCTGCAAAGAAAAACGTTTTTCCATTAGTGACACCTCTAATAGAAAAACCGATAAAATTGAAATCATTTATCTGTACCGATGTTTAGAAGCTCTTTGCAACTTCTAAACTTTACCAGTGGCAGCACTTTCGTGCCCATATCTGAAGGATTGTACTGTGTGTGAATTTTTTCAAGTCTTACTACTTCTTGTGATATTATATCCCTAATGAAGTGTAACCTAACATCGATATGTTTAGTGCGTTCGTGAAAGACAGGATTCTTACACAAATGTATGGATGATTGACTATCAGAATACACAACCACATACTCATTCAAGACACTCAGTTCATGAAGTAGACCTCTAAGCCATAGAGCCTCTTTAATTGCTTCAGTGGTGGCAATATATTCTGACTCTGTAGTGGATAGTGCAACTATGTGTTGTAACTGTGATTTCCAACTAACACACGAATTTGATAAGGTGAATACGTAAGAGGAAGTTGATTTCCTACCATCCCTATCTCC
>NC_036253.1:3317717-3318662 GCF_002742605.1 Olea europaea var. sylvestris | reverse complement strand
CTCAAGCCACTCCTTAGATTGACCACTGTTCATAGCCTCTTCAAACGTTTCTGGCTCCCTATCAACTAGTTCTTCGTAACTAGCGTATGCAAAATCCAATTCAGATTCATATCCGAATCTCCTAGGTTCTCTCGTTTGTCTTCTCTCTCTATCTCTAGCTAAGTTATAGTTAGCTAGTGGATTTTCTTCTTCAGGATGCTCTTCTATCACTACTTCATTTTCTTCTTCAGGTTCTTGGACCTGAATCTCCACCTCACTCGAAGTACTAGGTATTGATGTGTTAAATTTTCCTAACTCCACCTTAAACCGATTTTTTTCTTCACTTGATTCAGTTTCACTTATTGGTTCGATTTTGTTCTTTAGACAAGGCATCTCTTTCTCATTAAATGTGACATCCCTACTCACGATGATCTTAACTTCTTTTTGGCTTCTATACCATAGCCTATATCCCTTAACCACTTCGGGATACCCTAGAAAGACACACTTCCTGGCTCTTGGTTCTAACTTTCCCTCACTTTGATGAGAGAAAGCAGCACAGCCAAATGCTTTAAGCATCGAGTAGTCACCCAATTTTCCAGACCATTTCTCATGTGGAGTATCACCATTTAATGCAGCCGATGGAGTCAAATTTATTAGATAACAGGCAGTGACAACGGCTTCACCCCAAAATGACTTAGGAACCCCAGAACTTAACATCATGCAGCGCACTTTGTCAAGTATGGTCCTATTCATTCTTTCTGCCACCCCGTTTTGCTGGGGGGTATAAGGGACCGTTTTGTGCCTTGTTATTCCACTTTCTTTACACATTCTATCGAATTCAGTATTACAGAATTCTAGGCCGTTATCTGTCCTTAAAAATTTGATCCTCTTGCTAGTTTGGTTTTCCATTTGTTTCTTCCAATTGTTAAAGTTATGGAAGGTTTCAGTTTTGTCTTTCAATAGATA
>NC_036253.1:3310170-3316982 GCF_002742605.1 Olea europaea var. sylvestris | reverse complement strand
CATTTTCTACCCTTAGTTCTCGACTTTGATCTAGGTCTACCATTCCCCTTCTTTTTCCAACTATTACTACTTGATTCGCCACTACTTTGGTATCCATCATGACTGGTTTGCCTAAATTGTGTTCTACCCCGCATCATATGTAACTCTCCACTCCTTCTATCCTGTTTTTCAGCCTTCATTTCCATCTCTTTACTTCTAAGAGAATCTACGACAATTTCAGGTGTTAGCGTGTCCCTACCATACTTAATAGCATTTTTAACTTCTTTATAAGAGTCCGGGATTGAATTGAGCAAGATAATGGCCTTATAGGTTTCAGACACGGCTTCGTCACAATTGACAATATCTTGCACCAATTTATTAAACACATCTAGATTGTCGTCGAGATCCTTTGAAGGATCCATTTTAAAACTGAAGAATCGTTCGAGTAGGTAGAGTTTATTCGGTGTAGATTTAAGCAAGTATAAGTCTTCTAGTCTTTTCCAAAGTTCTTTGGTGGTTTTTAGTTTTCCCACTTTTCTTAAGACGGCGTCAGACAAGTGTAATATTATTGAGGTATAGGCAAGCTCATCGGCTTCCTCTTTTTGTTCTTTTGAGATGTCAGGTGCAAAATTGCCTTCGATGGCTTTTGACACCTTTTGTTGAACTAGTATGCCTCTCATCTTTTGTTGCCAGATAGAGAAGTCCCCTTTACCGTTAAAAATTCCCAAATCAAAATTATGTGTTGTCATTGGTTAACACTCTAATTAAACCACACGAAATAGTATTGGGAAATGTGATAAGGTAATGTCTTGTTAATTATTAGCAAAGGTAATAATGAACCTAAATGCTACGTCCACCAAGGAATAACAAGCACTTAAATTAAAAGAACAAATACTTAATTAATGCAAGTAATCCTAATTCTAGCACACGCAATGGTTACCCCTTCACGGTAACCCCAAAACCTAACGATCACCCCACACGATGATCTTGCTATTGCTGAATTTAAATGGATTAAGCCAATTTATTAGAGCGGACCTATCTGAGTCCGTAAAGTGGAGAAAAACGAGCTTGCTGTTGAATTTCAATCGGCGTCGTACCAAAGGGCAAAATCGTCCAACTTTTTCTGTGTAACCTGAAGACTGCGCCGCCGAAAAACCGCCCACGCGCCACCGCCGCTGCCCACGCGCCGCCTGTCCCGGAGCGCCTCGGCCTGCTGATGATGGGTATGGCCTCCGTTTGTCCAACCGAGCTCTGGTTTGTGAGTAATTGCAAATTTTCAGATTCGAGTTCTAAGTTGAAAGTGCGAAAATCAGCCGATTTTGAGCCGTTTTTTGCCACCCAAGCTCTGATACTAGATGTTAGGACCATCCTCTTGCTGCTCACGCTGATTCCCGGGCTCAGTTAACCATTAAAACATCGAATTCAACACCAAAACCAAGATGACCAACCCGCCGGCGCCTCTTCTTCCTATGGTTGCTTTCTTCTCTTGCTTGGTTGATTCAATCCACACACTTAGGATGGATACCACTCAGGTAAGGTTCACAAAGACTCAAGCAGTTTGGGTGGAGAAGAAATCACGAAGAAGATGAAGGCAGAAGACACGGCTTGGACACGGCTTGGACACGGCAGTTTCTATCAACTCACGGGTTCAACTTTTGGACCTTTTCAACAAGGGTGAAAACACTAATATATATAGTAAGTCAAGTGGCCAACATAAGGTAAGTAGGGATATGGTAAGTAGGCTCGACAAGGGTTAACTTCCAATGGAAAGAATCAACAAGCCACAAAGAGTATTAGCCGTCCAATAGGTAAAGCAACGTTTGGTCGGTTCATCCATTATTCGATGTTGAATTATCGTTCAGTCATTTATGTCGACTGATACAGCATTTCGTGATCTGAGTTTCATATTCCATTCAGTAGAAAATCGTCCATCAGGTAAACTGATGAAGACATGAAGAACTTCGAATGTCTTTTATCCACCAAAAATGATATTATGTTTATTTCAGCCATGACATGGGTTGGTCCTGATGAGGACTAAAACTTGCAACTTGGCTGAGGGCCAGGGCTCCCAACTCCTTATTCTGAGGATCCTATTCTCAAGCCTGAAGGTCAACCAACAAAGAAGATGACACCTTTCAAGAGGAGGTTCAACGGCAAATTAGGATGTGGTAAAAGGAGAGGGTGGAGAAATTCAGTTTTGTTTGAGACTGCTGCGTCAAGGGTTCGAATCCTGAAATATGGATTTGGCTCTTGAGTAAGTGCAAGTGTACAAGCAGCCTTCCACTCTGTACCCTTGGAGGCATAACCTGCGATTTACCTCTTTCACGATGCTCCAGAACAGGGGCGGTGAGGAACCCTCAAGTTGGGGTTGAACCTTAGTTTATAATCAAAACCAGGTGAGCAAGGAACAATCCCCTCAACTCTAGCGATGCAGCTATGATATATAGCTAGTCAATCGAGCTGGCTATTTTGGTGCTTATATTGTAACGCCCCGATCCACAGGGACCGAAATGTCATTAGTTTAACTATTCTTTAGCCGTAAACTTAATAATTAAATATACTTTTAGCAAAAAACATAAAGATTTAATTTAAGAATTTATTTAAGTATTATATATTTATATTTATATTTTTAACTATACAATTTTAATACTAATGGATCCAATTTCAAAAATGTCTTTAGAATGATTTTCATGCATGTATCTATTGTTGACGTGATTATTAAAGGTAGGAAATAGAAAAAAATATTGATGTTTTGCTTTATATCTCAATCGACAATTGTCAAAATAAATTCGTTTGCATAGCTATCGACTTTGAAACTTCACGAAATTTTTATATAAAGTAGAAAACTCCTTAAGATAAGATGTATCCAAAAATTGACTTTCGTCGACAGCACGAGTTATTAAAATATTTTTTTAAACCTCGTCGTGACTTAGTTGGAAGGTAAACCAGTGTAGTTCACTTAAAATGAAATATAAAATTGTACAGACATCGAAACAACATAGTTTCAACTTTATTCAGTAGTGAACTCGAGAGACTACCAAATTCTAGTTTCCTCCAAGAATTTTGAGTAACGATTGAATTATGAATTTTTGAAGTGAAGGCAGAAACTGGAAAACAACAACATTATCAAGTGTAGTTCACTTTAAGTGACATATAAAATTCTACAGACATTGGATTGACACGATTCCAAATTTATTCAGTAGCTAACTTATGATGCTATCAAACTAATCGGTCTTGTTTAAAAATTATAAGTAATGATTGAGTTACAATTTTTTTAAAGTCAATGCTGGAAGTTTTAAGAAATAGCAACATTTAAATTGCTAAACCTTTTTATTATTTTTTATTTTTGGGAATGGTGATTCTCAGGTTAATTTTTATAACATATATCTACTTTTGAACATAATTTATTCATAAAAAAAAAAAAAAAAAAGGGTTCTTGGAATAGTTCTACACATGAAGTTTATAGAAATTTATTTATTAAATAAAGT
Organism: Olea europaea var. sylvestris; assembly: GCF_002742605.1. Lineage (NCBI taxonomy): Eukaryota > Viridiplantae > Streptophyta > Magnoliopsida > Lamiales > Oleaceae > Olea > Olea europaea. Next base: position 3,313,515 of record NC_036253.1, on the reverse strand, counting down.
AAACGTCTTGTAATCGAATTAAAACATTAAGTCACCGACTTCTTCATAACATGTTGCATATTCATCTATCCTTATCCACGTCCCAAACAAATCAAATCAACCTGTAGGAAGGAATTAACCCATGAGTTAAAAACTCAATAGATATCTTCGGTGTATTTTGTTCTCAAATTAGAAATTTGGAACTATAAATTCATATCATCGTATGTAGATGGATTTCCGGCAAGCTTCAATTTTTGTAACATTATCATAACACGTAGAGTCGAAAAATGATAATTTAAACTATAGTAGTGCAGAAGCACTGTACTCGAAGGTACCATTTCATTCTAACTTTTAACAAAAAATCATAATTTGAAAACGAAATAAACACTTGCACTTTTACCAACCTTAATTTAAAGCTTTGAATTGGATGAAAATTGAACGATGAATATTGTGTTCCCAACGGCACCCGAAGCTTTAGGAAATCTTCTTCTCTTATGTTTTTCTTTCTCTTTCGTTTGAAATCTTTTTATTTTCTTGTTACAAAGTGTGAACCTTCATGTGTAAACTATAAAAATATAAATAGCAGAAGGAAATATGAATTATTTGAGAAATGAAATGTTAGTCTTTGTGAAGAAATGTTGGTATATTATTCACAATTGATTTGGATTAAAGGAATTGTTTAAGAGGGAGAAGGGGACGGGGGGGATGGTAAAGCATGTATAGGACCCGTTTGTCTCATCTCTAATTAAGGTGACCCTTTTTATGTTTTAATCCACGCATTTCATTTGAAGTTAAATGTCATAATCGTGTGTACAATGCAATATATAACCTACAAATTAATGTCTTGACTATTCAACAAATTTGTGAAACGTGTGTGAGTGAATATTCAATCAAATTATAAAGTTTCAACCTTACTCTCTCTCTCTCTCTCTCTCTCTCTCTCTCTCTCTCTACTCAAATTTTCTATGAATAGGATACAGATTATATATTTTAGGCAGCACACTTACCTGTAGACTTCTACCCACTTTGAGCAATTCTTGGCTGATAAGTTGCATCAAACATAGATAGTTCAATTCTAACAACAAGATGCATATCAATTGGGCTCATTTTAGATCCAGGTGATGATGCTTAAATTACCACTGTGAATATTTGGGTAATCTGCATCTTAAGTTTATGATATGGAAGAACTGTTGCAATATTAAAATGGATGGTGGGAAATAACTGGAACGGGCTCCACTGCCGGGGAGATGTAAGGCTATTGTACGCACAAGAATCCACTTTGATCTTTCTGGTTAGCCCAGAGTATGAGGGTGGCTGAGTACATTTTCATCTTCTCATGTTTTGTGTGTTGTTTATATTAATTCTTAAAAGATTTTCTTCTGATTTCTCTGTTTCTAATTTGGATCTTGCTATGCAATTGTACCCACTTTCTTGGACTTTCAGACCTGTAGAAGGTACTTGTTTTGAGTGAAATTTTTTTTAATAATATTTTATTCAAAATATCTGATTATTCAACAAATGTGAATATTTTAATGCTAATATAATATTAAATATAGTATTAGTTGAACTTTATGTAATTAATTCATGTTAGCCGAATTTTATTTCCATTTTAAACTAGTAACCAACTTCAATTTTAGCCCAACAATTTACTTTAAGCTTTCCCGAATATGCACTCTTTCAAAATAATTCACTTGTTTACCAGAAGACAACATTTAACACAGTTCAAATCATGAGAAAGCACTAGAATAATTCAAAATCCTGAATACGAATAATTCAATAGATATTTTTCGAAGTTTATGTGTCATTACAAAACAAGTAGACACTAACAAAATATAAACTACATCCACGAAATCATATACGACGTCTTGAATAGTCATTCCACATTTGTGTAGCAATTTGATCCCTAACTTGTCCCATTTGAGCTGTTTGACTAGCATCAAAATTTATGACTTCTTGATCTTGACTTGACTCCGGGATATCTTGAAACACCATATTCTCCTCCGAATACTGTACGAACAACTTATCTAAAGCGTGCTCCTGACGAATAAAGTTGTTTATTGCGCAACATGCAGTAGGAATTTGTCTTTGCCTACTAAGTTGATAGTTGGTAATCAACTTCAAAATAGGAAATCTTGCCTTTAAAACTCCAATGCAACGTTCAATAATGTTACGGCACGATGAGTGTCTATAGTTGAACAATTCTTCCTTCCCACGTAATCTTCCCCGTCCAACATAGTCACGCAGATGATATCTTTGACCTCGATAAGGGGCAAGAAATCCAGGCATATTTGGATATCCAGAATCAACAAGGTAAAATTGATCTGCAAAATGAAAAAAAGGCTTACATAGTGTGACTGTAAATAAATTCGCAATAATTATTTGAAGTATAAGAATATACCTCCTCGTGGCATTGGAAAATTGTTTGAGCTCCTTGTGACAGCGTCAACAAATACTCGTGAATCATTAGCAGTACCTTCCCAACCAGAATACACAAATGTGAATTTCATATCAAAATCACATGTCAACATCACATTTTGTGTTACATTAGTTTTCCTTCCTCGAAAAGATATTTGTCTCGATGCAGGAGCCCAAGCAGCAACATGTGTTCCATCTATTGCACCTATACAATTTTTAAAGAAAGGATATTTCTGCAAAATTCGCTCATGCACAATGTCTTGATTTGTCGGACGTATTAGCTCAATGCCAAATGAACAAACAGCCCTGACAACTCGTTTAAATCATTTGTGTATTGTGTTATTGGAATGCTGAAACCTATCACCAATTATACTGTATTGTGTTGTGTGCCCTACAATCATCAAAAACATAGCAACACCCTCCTCAACACTCACTTTTTTTCCATCATACAGCAACCCTTTTTCTTTTAAAGTATCACAAAAATTCATAAAAACGTGTTTCTGCATACGAAAATTACGATAACACACTTCCGGATGTCCATTCAAAATTTCGAGCACGTACATTTTTCCCGTAAGCAATGATGTTCTACAAGGTATCCTACCAATGGTACTTCCTTTGTGTGCAGCAAAGCAATGAAGCATCATGAAATCTCCAAAATTTCCTTCCGAATCATCCATATTTAACAAATCATCATCACTTGATTCACTGGCCATACTGTGAACAAAATATAACCATAGTCATTAATGTAGTATTTCAACAATAGTCACACATTCAACATAACAAATTAAAACAACACGTTAACGTAGTATTTCAACATTCAACATCACAAATTACAACACGTTACTAGAAAAATTAAAACAACAGTCACATCAAAGTAGTTCCAAGATAGGTCCTCTCCTTGCTTCTGGCATCTTCACAAATGACACCCTGAAATTAGGATCATTAAAAGCC
>NC_036253.1:3302080-3307388 GCF_002742605.1 Olea europaea var. sylvestris | reverse complement strand
GAGAGAGAGAAGTGGTTTGATTTTTAATTGGGTTGTTTCGCGTGTTTTGAGTTTTTACCTTGTTTTGTACTCAAAACACTCAAAATGACTTTTTCAGCATTTTCTGTTTTCTTTGCATTTTTTTTTTTTTGTTTTGCAAAATTCATTTTCGAAAATGAGAAGAATAACGCGTTTTCACCGTTTTGAAAAATCGAAAACAGAAAACGGCTTGAAAACGACAAAGAGAACAGGCCCTTAGTTTTTGGGACAATGTGGAATGAAGGATGTTACTGTTGTATGGATAATATGGGACATGAAATGATGACCAGACGAAAATACTCGTACTAGAAATGGACAAAACTAGAAGTAAATGATGATTTTCGTGATGAAATGTTGAATTGATGTTGCCAATGCAAAGATTGAAAGGATATAATGATTTTCTTAAACGTACAAAATGATAGGATATTTTGTGCTAATTATCATTTTCTTTTTAATTTTTATCTAATTAACGACCGATTCGGATGAAGCCATGCAAATTTTCAATGTCCCCCCATCCCACCCCAAAAAAAAAAAATCCTTGATCTTTCATTAAGTTAGAACTTATCGATTGGTAGAGACACATTAAATTGTGTTAGTCGAAAGATGACAAACTAATAGATATGGACTCTTCAAAAACCATCGACACGTATCTTATATTTTTATAGTACTATAGAGCCTCGTCCTTAAATGTAAGTTTCCTTTTCAAAAAGTGACAATTAATTTTGTTGAATTTGACAATTAATTTTGTAGCTCATTGTGATTTTCAATTGTTTTAACATTTTAGATAATTTTATCGAGCACTTCACAACAATGATGGACCCAATCTGTTTTCGTGTAAGTTTAGCATTGTTAATTGTTTTTAATGTGTTGCCTCTGTTCGATTTTATTGAAAATTAAAATTTTAGTAGAATTTTATTAAAAAAATGAAATATGGTCGAAAATTTGATAAAAATTATGGATCCAATAAAATATGTGGTTAAAATTAATTGTTGACTATAACTTAAATGTCTATCAATTTTTTAATTATACCAAATAGAGATTTAACTTAAATTTCTACCAATTTTTTAATCAAACCAAGGTAAGATTTCAACACTCTAACGTTGAATGATCTATACTTTTTTTTCCCAATTAATTAAAATAATTTGATAAAGTCCTGCATCATCAAGGTTGCGTTTAATATACCGAACTAGCTCAAAATAAAGTTTAAAATAAGAGATTATCGATGCTATACACAAGATAATTTGTAGTTAAAATTAATTATTGACTATAACTTAAATGTCTATCAATTTTTTAATTATACCAAACAGAGATTTAACTTAAATTTCTACCGATTTTTTAATCAAACCAAGCTAAGATTTCAGCACTCTAACGTTGAATGATCTATACTTTTTTTTTCCCAATTAATTAAAATAATTTGATAAAGTCCTGCATCATCAAGGTTGTGTTTAATATACCGAACTAGCTCAAAATAAAGTTTAAAATAAGAGATTATCGATGCTATACACAAGATAATTTGTAGTTAAAATTAATTATTGACTATAACTTAAATGTCTATCAATTTTTTAATTATACCAAACAGAGATTTAACTTAAATTTCTACCAATTTTTTAATCAAACCAAGCTAAGATTTCAACACTCTAACGTCGAATGATCTATACTTTTTTTTTTCCCAATTAATTAAAATAATTTGATAAAGTCCTGCATCATCAAGGTTGCGTTTAATATATCGAATTAGCGCAAAATAAAGTTTAAAATAAGAGATTATTGAAACTATACACAAGACAATTTGTTGTTTGATGCATGGATATGGTAGTTTTTTTTTTTATTGTTTCATCAATCAAATAACAAATTACAATGTGTATGTCATATAAGACGACTAGCAGTAGTTTTCACTATGAATAATATTCATACTAAATAAATAGTATTACTGTATTAGTGTTGATTAATGCCCTATTTGAGCTTAATTATTTCCTTATTAAAATGAAAAATATGACCGTTATCCATCAAATTAAGCAATCATATTTGACTTTTTATCTTTTGTGTGAAGGCCCATAACGACTATATTTTTCATTCTCATTTTTACAATAATATGGTTCAAACGAGAGCTAAATAGTTTATTACTTTTTCTAGGTTTTTATTTAAAAGAATATTATTTGCACTTTCTTTTTTTAAGCTAATTAGGTAACAAAATGCAGACGAGGAGTAGAGTTTGACTCGATAAAAGAGACGTGCAAACTGCACGGCTTGAAAAAAAACTCATAAAAACTATTTGTCAACTTTACTTCACTATGTATTATCTATTTAATATTATTCCTTCTAATTTTATGCATAATTTTTGGTACTAACTACGCAAGATAGATTTTTTTTTTCTTCTTCTTTGCAAGCTACTCTTTCTTTACCCAGTTTTTCCAGAAGGTTTAGCTGCTCGAAGTTTAACATCATTCAAGTTTTCAGGTACTCCATGCACATAGATTTTGCGAATATATACACAACAAAGCACTTTTTACTCAATTCAGAAGGTTTACTGAAGCATTTTTTTTGCTCGAGTCTTTGATTTGATTCAATAATCTTTTTTAACATTCTATATAAGATCTGTCTGTGTTACTCGATTTAAATCTCTAAAGTTGAATTATACACTTGATGTAGGACAATCGTATATTTGTAATAGGATAAAAGTTAGTTAATTTTTAATAGGATTGTCCTGCATCAACATTATTGTTGAAAAAATGTAATATTGGTGCATTGATTACCAGGTCTGGGTAAATTGACAAATTCTCTCTCCAGATATGAAGATATGTAATAATCATTAATTATTTCTATTTTCTGTGAGTTTGTTGACTGAATTGTTCACTGGGATTCTACTGCATATAGAAATGTGGAAGCTGAAAATTGCGGAGGGAGGGAACCCATGGTTGCGCAGTGTGAACGGTCATGTTGGTAGGCAAATCTGGGAGTATGATTCGAATGCTGGGTCTCCAGAAGAGCTGGCGGAGATCGAAAAGCTTCGTGAGCAATTTCGCAGCCAGAGATTTGAGAAAAAGCACTCCTCTGACCGTCTTATGAGATTTCAAGTTCAGTGAGGCCTTATTTAGCTCTATTATTTTATGGCTTTATTCTTTATTTTCAATCATCAAAAACCTTACTAAAGTTGTTGCAGTTTATCATGTATGCAAGTGTTTTTATTCGTTTTCAAAATCCATAATCTTTTCTTGAACACAATTCAAGGGTAGTTAAGAGGTATTAAATTTCATGCCCCAATACTCCCAAACAAGGTTATTAGTATTAAGAAACAAACCAAATGAACCAAGTGATAGAAAATTGTTTTACTGCTCAAAATCACAATGCTAAAGCTTATATTATCATATTTAGTGCATGTTATTGTAATTAGTTATATTAGTATCCGCTTGTGCATGTTCATTTAATCAAACGAGTGGAAGTTTGATGACTCTTTGTATAAGGGGCTCACAGCATGCCAAATTGACAAAACATTAAAAAAACAGGAATAAGGAAATGGTGGTGGTGTCAGTATAGAGGATCCTATTATCGTATAGAGTGATTACTTTGATTATTTAAGTTTGATTATTCAGAAGAAAGTTGACATTAATATGACGTGGTGCATATGGTTAGGGCGAGTTGGATAAAGCGGACAAGTGCTATGCAAGTTCTATAGAATTTGTTGTTAGAACAGTTATGCTTTGTATATTTTCAGTCAATGCTGCATATTCAGGACTCACGTGGTGAGTGACTTCAGAGTCAATATAGAGGGCAATTTCGGAGGTGTTGGGAGGCTGGGGTGCTACCTTAGGAGCCAGGGGGTCAGAATCTGTAGGTGAGTAAGGATTCTGAGTATAATTCTGAACTTGGTTAGCGTGTGCCTCTGGTTGGGGTGGAGAGGCTGGTAATTCATCTTGGCTCTTTGGTGGCATATTAGTGAATGTGGCCACGAGTCTGACACTTGAGGTTCTTCACTGTTGTTTAAAAAGTTACATTTTGGTGGCCATTTTTGTTTTGAGTATGATGCCTGTGGTTTTCCCAAGGTCCTGGACCGGGGACCGGTATAATTTCTACTGACTGGAAGGCTTGAAACCCACTTTGATAGTTTTGTTATCATTGCTTGAATTGAAAAGGAGANGGGACCGGTATAATTTCTACTGACTGGAAGGCTTGAAACCCACTTTGATAGTTTTGTTATCATTGCTTGAATTGAAAAGGAGATTTCGAAAACTTTTTGTTATCTTGTAGTTAGAGAGATTAGCTCAAGCAAATTGTATTTTTCTGGACTGAATTCTATCTTTCCAATCGACATTCATAACTAACTAGTAAACTGTGTTTATCATCAATTGAAGGTCTGTGTGTTCTAATAAGTGTTGAGGCGACAAATGGATTATATTGAACTCCTATTCATCAAGCAAATAGGCTAGAAATACCTGATATGATATTGTCTCACCTATGGTAGCAAATTTATCAATTACCTCCTTAATTTCAACTATATGATAGAAATAGGGACACATTCCTTTTTGATTTCTGCGAGCACTGACCTCAAGCCAAGAACACGTGCGGTGGTGTTAGATAAATATACCTTCTATAGGGTCTCTCAGATTTGTTGAGTTGTTGTATGTCCTACAATCTTGCTCATCATGGCTTCTGTAAGTGAAGCATATTTTCGGGTCATGACAAGCCTGTGGAATCTCTGCCGTTGTGTGTAATGAGGATTTCCTATTTGTTGCTGCAAATCCAGAAATTTGGGATGACACTGCAGTGAACCATCAAGTAATTCTTCAAGCCCATTAGCTATCATAACATTTAGTAGGTGATTCTTCCACAATGGGTCCTTTGTTTGGTCTAATTTTACTGTGAGGGAAAGGATCTGTGAGGTTAGGCATGTACACGTGTGTTTGAGGAAACTGAAAAGTATTTTTAAGAAGAGGAGGAGCTCTATTATGAACTGTATGTGGAGGAACCATGGTGGGTTGATTTTCAGGAGGTTGGTTGTTATCGATTTATGTAAAGCTGGTAGTATCAGGCTACCAGCTCCAGTCATTTGTGAATTTACATCAATGGTAGCTCTGATACCATAACAGAATTGAAATTTTGGAGAAGATGTTCAGCTAATTGCTGATATGAGGCACCTTATATTTATACTGCAAACTGTACAAAATATATCCGGATGGACATGCTATACAAATGTATACAAAAAAATAACAAACAAATGATTAGTCTAACTATCTAGTAACAGAAGGTAATAAACAGAAAATGGCATCTTTTGGCAGAGGAGGCATATTATGGGTAT
>NC_036253.1:3295556-3296719 GCF_002742605.1 Olea europaea var. sylvestris | reverse complement strand
AGAAGATATTACAGAAGATAAAGTAGTAGATACGTTGAGGAGAGCCATCAATTTCCACTCAACATTACAGGCTTGTGATGGTCACTGGCCAGGAGATTATGGTGGTACCTTGTTTCTAATGCCTGGCTTGGTAAGTGTTGATTTTTCCCTCTCATTGTTTCTTAGTCTTTAAATGGATATCTTTACTAGTTGGATGCCCCTGAGGAATGTTTTTCCAGTGACATTACATTGTTTTATCTCATTTGTTTCAGTAATTGTCGTGAAGCAATTCTTATACAACATCATGTAGTGTGTATGATTCCTTTTTTATGAATTTTCTTCTTCTTTCCAACTTGATGGAACAGGTCATTACCTTGTATGTTACTGGGGCATTAAATGCTACTTTGTCAACAGAACACAAACGTGAGATGTGCCGGTATCTTTATAATCATCAGGTATAGATAGTGTATTTTTAGCAGGCAAATCTTCATTGCATTTTTAATGATGTCTGTACATGTTATCTGGATTTTCAACATTTATTTCTGTTATGATTTAAATTTTCTTCTTTTCTGTTGTTGGGTAACGGCATGAGTAAATTTCTAATTAAACCCAGTAAATTGCAGAACAGAGATGGTGGGTGGGGTTTACACATAGAGGGCCCAAGCACCATGTTCGGTTCCGTGTTGAACTATGTTACTCTGAGGTTGCTTGGGGAAGAAGTGAATTGTGGAGATGGTGCAATGGATAAAGGACGAAAGTGGATTCTGGATCATGGCGGTGCCACTGCAATTACTTCCTGGGGAAAAATGTGGCTCTCGGTTAATAACTGATCCTTCACCTTGCTTTTTATACGATTTCCATTTGTCACCAAATATATTTCCCATTTGTTAATAATCTTTGTCTGTTGATGGTATTAGGTACTTGGAGCATTCGAATGGTCTGGAAACAATCCTCTGCCACCTGAGATATGGCTTCTCCCTTATATCTTTCCAATCCATCCAGGTCACTGAACCTCTATGCTTGGCTTCTTCTCATCTTTTTCCTGAATAGTTCTGATGGGAAATGAAGATTAGAAAATATATAGGGTTTAACAGGATTGTCAAGTAGAGATAAAATAAAATTATGTTTGCTTAGATTGGACAAGATTAGTTTTAAAATTTCATTTATGTTTTATTTTATTACAA
>NC_036253.1:3293256-3295456 GCF_002742605.1 Olea europaea var. sylvestris | reverse complement strand
ATTTAGGGAAACTCAGCACCAAACAAAGGAAAGCGACCAAGCACAAGGCAAAGGGATACGGCTGGGAGTGTGGTCGACATTCAACATGCTCAAACACAACAACATTCAGTGCAGACGCCGACCTCATATTTACCGTACCCTAGGTCGACGACATTCCCCTTAACACAATATTCCATCACGACACCATTCTCCCTTTCAAGTGTGCTACCGTCTTCAAATTTCGTCTGTTCTTCATCAACAAACATTATGTATAGTTCACAAGGTAAGAACAAAGTATGACATTCAACTTCCGATGTATATTTCTTTCATGAATGCAGCTCTCAATTTTCTCAATGTATTGTAGGTCAAGCAATGCCATACTACTTTTCGCATTTACCTGACCAAGGTGGCTCAGGCAAGTGAGTGGTCATGCAATGCCATAATCATAAAGGTTTGGGCTTCCAAATATTTTTTTGAAGGTCGATGCCAAGGTTTTTTTGATAGGTTGAGACTTGCATAAGTTATTGACAATGGATGCCACTGTATGAGTGTTTTGGGGTGTTTGCTATTCAGATTCACCACTATTATTTCTGTGTAAATTATGTGCGTGAGATGGAAAGACTTGAACTTGTATGTGATTTTGTTTGTCATGTGCTAAGCAAGTAATAGTGATTTCATATGTCCATAAGACATCTGCCAATGTTTTGATTAATTTATTGCTTTATTCAACAAAATTCTTGCAATCATATTCTGGGTTCTAGGGAAGGTTTCGTCTAATGGAATTAAGTTCTTGCAATTTATCAAAGCGTGACATTACCTGTAATTATTTAATCACATCCCATATTGCAAGCAAAAAAAAAAAAAAGAGAGAGAATAGAAGGTACAGGTTTTATTCAAAAGGTCTTGATTTTCCCCATTTTCATTCTTCTATTTCTTCTCAAAGCTTGCTTGATGCTTTAAAGAGGATTAAACCTTAGTCAGGTAATAAGATTAGATTTTCTTATCGATCAAACAACAAGAATTTTGTGGACTAGCTATCTGTAAAACTGTCACTAGGCAGTAAAGAGTTCGTGAGTTCATTGTGAAGGAAATTCAGGGTGAAGAAGGAAGGAATTTCATGGAGGGAAGAGGCTACTCAGAATTTGACGAAAACACAACTGAAGAGATGTTCATAAAAACCATGACGGAAAGCTCTATTGGGATGCTAGCTCCAACCATGGAGATGTTGGGATTCAAGAATTTTAGTCAGAATCTTGTATTTGCATACTTTGTACTTGCATACTCTATAATGTATACACAGTTTAAGGCTCATCTGATGATGTTCTAGAGTCCGGCTACATCGTCTACTTTAATCTAAAAGATTAAAAGTTGTTTGGTCTTTGTTTTTGCCTTCGTTTACAATCCCTCATATCATTGCTATTTATTTAGGCTGGAGGGTTTTTTCTACTGGATCTGCCGTTTATTCCATTTTACTTTTAGTATCTATCAAATTTGAACCAAGATTAATCTTAGCTGGAGGGTTTTTTCTACTGGATCTGCCGTTTATTCCATTTTACTTTTAGTATCTATCAAATTTGAACCAAGATTAATCTTAGCTGGAGGGTTTTTTCTACTGGATCTGCCGTTTATTCCATTTTACTTTTAGTATCTATCAAATTTGAACCAAGATTAATCTTAGCTGGAGGGTTTTTTCTACTGGATCTGCCGTTTATGCCATTTTACTTTTAGTATTCCCCTTCCATTTTCTATCACAACTAACAAACTTCTTAAATCAAAACAATGGTTGCCACTCATCAAGCATTATGCATCGTTCTCGACAAGCACCACGAAGGTTGACCTAATTATAAGTATATCCATACAGAGTCCAGCCTTATAATTAGTTTTAAGTAGCAGTGGTTTAACTTGTAAGTAAATTTTGAATACATGCAAGGCTACAAAATATGCAATGTACCCATTGACATTCGAATAGTTTAAGTGGATTCAGTCATAATAATCCTACACATACAAAAGTGCATGTCATAATTCATTCGACTCATAACTACTAATCAAGTCGACCCCTTTCCCCGTGCATTCGACTCTGCACTACCTCCTGCCTTGCATATCGTCACGTTCATCGAAATTCAAGGGTATACTTCATCATTGAGGCGAATGCGAGATTGGAACATGCGTGATATATCGTCTACTCTTTCATTTGCCGCATCATTAACTGAGGCATTTGTGC
>NC_036253.1:3276142-3286860 GCF_002742605.1 Olea europaea var. sylvestris | reverse complement strand
ATAGATAATGAATTTTTCGATGGATTAATTCATCTAAATAATAAGTTACAATAAAAACCTTTTTATTGTTCGAAGCTTCCACAATTTTCATATGTTAAACAATTGCTTTTAGTTTTTTTCATTGTTTTTCTATATGTTATTGATAATGGAAGACTTTTCTCCAGCGAGGTATCATTTGTATTTTTACAAATGACAAATCTTTGTACTGCATGCATGAAAATCTGTACATTTGGCATTGGTCATTGAGTCAACGGTCAATTAATAGTAAATAATTGAAAATTTGTAAAAATTGCCGGCTAAACTGTGCTATGGAACGTTCAACTCTGAAATTTCCAAGACAAATATTCATCTCTATTATCTATTCATATTATTACACACATAATCATACTCTTGCTTTGATTGGTTCTATTATTCGATGTGCACCAGATCTTGAACACTCATGCTATAATTGTTCGTTCGCATTTACGGATCCGTTGGATTTAAAAAAATTCAACTTCTCGATCTATTTCGAGCTTACGGTGCTCAACTAATAAGGTATTACTTAATGTTTTTGTTAATTTATTGGCAACAATATGATTTGTTTGTGGGATTATTATTTGGATTTGGGTATTTATAGAATTTGAATTTTATTGGGATTTTTTTTATTATTATTATTTATTTTTTTGGTTCTGATTTGTGATTCTTGCTTTCCTTTTCTTTTCTTTTCGTTTTATTGGAGGGGAGGTGATCATTAAAGGCAATGGAGGCTGCATGTACGTGTGTGTCTGTCTATCTAATCCCCTTTTTGTAAATATATCTGTACCGTTAACATAATTCAAATAAAATATATTGTAGGTTAATATTCATACGCCCAGGTGTGTGTGTTTTTATGCGAGTAGATTGAAATTGTAATTTTAAGGGTTTCCAAATTATGGATTTGATTTACAGGCGCAAATTGGGTTTCAATGTTTTGCTGGAACTAATTTTACCATTAAATTGTGGGTTGGCGTGGGGGGTTCTTTTGGGTGTCCTAGGAAATGTGAATCCGCTAGGCTTTTGTCAAGTTTCGTCCTCCAATCGAGGTTTCTCAAGGTGCTATTTTGATTTTTTTATTTCCTCACTGCTAAGCTCCTGGGATCTTGAATTCAGGTTCCATCACTCTTTGATTTCCCCATGTTTTTCCTCTCTCTCTTTTTCATTGCTTTTTGGAGTTTGATTATACTAACTTGAAAATTTTGTTGGACGGTTACTACGGTATGAATTTTGATGTGGATTGATTGTTGTATGTTAATTTTGAATCCTAGATATGAAGTGTACATGGAATCATATTTTCTACGTTGTTTAGTGACATGAATTTGCTTCAAATTTCAGAATCTGAAATTTTTGCAGTTTGTTAGTTGTCACATATACACTTTTGTTTGCCTTGCAGGTTCAGATTCTTACTGAATGCAATGCTATGATGATCTATCTTTGGCTGATAAGTTAATCATAATAAAGTGCATTTAGTCTTGACTTGAACTTTGGAAAGAGATAAAGTTCTTCGGGAGATATATCTTTGATGCATCATTTCTAAAAGAAAATGGCTCAGTCGTGGCGTCTAGGCATGAAGGATATGCAAATATTGCATGTGTCTCGTCACCGCAGTAACTTAAAGAAGCCAATATGGATTATCATTCTGGTTTCTTTAGTTATCGTGTTCTTGATTTGTGCTTATGTTTATCCGCTTCAGAATTCCACAACATGCTATGTATTCTCCTCTCATGGTTGCAAGGCATTATCTAACTGGCTTCCACCTGCTCCTGTGAGAGAACTAACCGATGATGAGATTGCATCTCGTGTTGTAATTAGAGATATCCTGAGTATGCATCCTAGTTTACCAGAGAATTCCAAAATTGCATTCCTATTTCTGACACCGGGTGCTTTACCTTTTGAGAAGCTGTGGGACAAATTTTTTCAGGTGGCTTTTTCCTTTGAGTGCTGAAACATCTAATGTTATTTAGATTTCTTTTCTTCACATTTTCTGGCTAATTGTTTTCTATAATCTGCATCTTTCTTAAATGTATGACACCAACATTTTGTTCAAGATGGGAGTTTTTGAGCTATATACCCATAAACATAAACATAATTTCTGATGGAAGCTTTACGTGTATGTTGATGCGTGGGCAAGAGTGATCCATGTAGGACTAGGACTAGGCACCATAAGTTGGCCAATTTGTGTTTCTGTATAGAAAGAAAATTGAAAGGGTAACTATTAAAGGGAAATCTGGATGTACCCAATGACTTATTTGCAAGAGCATCCAACCATGGGAAGGCTGAAGTGAAACTTGATGCTCATGAAAAAATTATGAAATTTGCATTTATAGGTCTTGGACTGTCCTTTAATTGGAAAATATACCTATTCCTTCGAACATTTTGAATAGAAAAGTGTTCAATTATCAAACTATTTAAACCAAGTAGTGAATTTTCACACTTTTACTAGAAGAGTTTCTAATTGAAAATTCAGTTGCATATTTACTCATTCGCCCATTTTAAATGGTTGTTAGTTCTTTTTTTTTTTTTTCCATATCATGTTGGTGTTTGTAATCAAATTTTGTGGTCTAGTTCACAACTAAGCAATTTGTTGTGAGCCTTGTGCCAATTCTATTCTTTCATTCCAAGCTCGTTGCCTTGTTGGTGCCTTTTGCTACTTCGTGTATTTCTAAGAAACAAGTGCTTAGCCACACGTTACTTGGTCATCTTGAGGTGCACGTGACTTGCCTTTCGATAGCTATTTTTAATTTTGGTTGTTTTGATGGGGCAGGGTGTTTATGTTTGCCCAATTTAGAAAAATCACATTAATTGAGCACCTGGGTTCTAGAGTTTCTATGTTGATTAATTGTGTGCAAATAGACAATATGCTTTTTTCTTATTGGACAATATATAAGTGCTTTTTTAAATGTATCATTGAAGAAGTTCAAAGTTCGAATATTTCTGAAATATTTTTCCTTAAATGTTCACCTTGATGTTTCAAGTGCTGTGATACTTTTTAACAAATTAATGGCATCCATAACCACAATAGGAATGATGTTGACTGAAAATTATAGTAGTTACTTACCTCTAATTGAGAAAGTAACATTTGGACTGGACTATATGAAGTAACATATGGACTGGACTATATGCCACACAATGATGGCAGAAAGAACACGGAATATAGATTTGACTAGAATAAGAACATACATTGCTTTGCAAATATAAAGTTTTCATTTGCATATTGACTTTAGATGATTGTATTAACTGCACCTCATTGTTGTCTTATAATAAAACCCTGATAATGGTTATTTTATTCTTGAGTTGGTTTCTTAACCAACCTTGTGGTTATTGTATCTGAGCCCTCTACTATCCTAAGAGGAGTCTCCAAGTTATTTCTCCCCATTTTCGTAGTTAAAGCTAAGGTTTGTAATCTAAAATATAGCAGATCCCCTCCCAAAGCTGACAATAAGTAAGTTAACTGCCGAGCACAATGCTCGAGTCGTTTGGCCAAAGGAAAAGGTCACCAAGCATATAAATAGAGCATAATTATAATTTTTTTTTTTTTTTTTTTTTTTTTTTTTTTTTTTTTTTTTTTTTTTTTTTCTAAATATGACATGTTTAACAACATACCTTCTCTTTTTAGTTCACTCACTCAAGTGTCTGTGAGTTTTGTCCTTGGGAAGTTTGAAGCATGAGATTTCAAAGAAGATTTGTCAGAGGCTGCATGTTTCTTGATAAGTACTCTATTAAGTTGGTTGTCTTGCTACAATATCAACATTTGATAGGTATTAGCACTAATTTCGTGAGTTGATGTAAGGCTCAGAAAATTGTTACTACTAAAAGTAAGACCCCAGAGAATTGGAAGGATGAGATGTTCCTAAGAGGCTAAGGTAGCGGAAATGGCATATCTTTTAACAAATTGAAGCGCAGCACATATCTTGAAAATGCATCTACCAGACATTTACAGTCATTATTATTGGCTCTATAGTTTTGGTATTACATGTTACCATAGTTATCGGACAACGATGACTGGCTAAGTGATGAGGACATCGGACGTGACTTATTTTATTTACGTTTTATTTATGCTTTATTTATCTTTTGGACTATTACTTAGGATTTGGACTTGTATGGGCTCGGGCCCAAGCTTGTTAGGGTTGCTTAACTATTTAAACCTATTTTACATTATAATTTTCAGTTGATGAATGAACAATAATTATTTGGTGGTTTATGGCGCATCTTTCTCCCTCTCCTATTGAATTCTTCTTCTTCCCCCTCTGTTAATCCCCTATTCTTTCTGAATCTTCTTCTGTTTCTATTAATCATCCCGTTGGTGCTGCATCAAATTTGGTATCAGAGCTGAATCTTGGTAATTTCTCGTCCTCAACCCACAATTTCTTCGTATCTTCTTCCCATAAATCTGTTGGAATAGCACAAACTAAAAGTATTTTGGTTAAGGCAGCAATTTTATCCTTCAATTTTCAGACTTAGTTGGGAAAAAAAAAAAGGTTATTGTTCACGCCCGAAGTTCCAAATTTTAGATTTTTTTTTTCCTGCGGTCTATTACAACAAAAATAAAAAAAAATAAAAATAAAAATAAAAATTCGTATTTTATTTGTGGCTGCTGCTAGTAATATTGCTTTTCCAACAATTTCAATCTACTTACAATTTTCCCAAAAGCCCACAATAACACCGATCTATCATACAAACCAATTATCCAGCCCACACCCACATTAGCCCATTACACCAATCGCCGGCCCAACTCACAGTACTTGGCCCATACTATAACACTCATCTCCACCCGGCCCAACCCAACTCCTATCTCACTACCTAAATTAATTTCACAACTCGAGCCCTAACTTTTCATCCTGTCACTCTCCACGACCAGCAGCTCACCCCGTCAATACCCACGACCAACAGCACAACCGCCATCACCGGTGCCTCTCGCCACCAATCTTCTCCGGCCACTCCACCTTCTGGCTAACACATTCACTCAACCAACACTCCACAAACCGCAAGCGCCCTACTGCCACCACCTCCTTCAATTCAGTTGCCACCATCGTCCAATCCACCTGCGAGATTGCCTTCGCAGCAGACCGTCGCACCTTCTGCAATAACACCCGCGCTGGCTTTATCTTCTTTCTTCCCTGACCCTGCTGTGTCGGCGACCCATTCTTCTACTGCCGCCACCTTCCACCACACAAAATTTCCCATGTATTGTTCATTGATATATATTATGTACACCACAAATACATTATACACATGATGACTATTTTGAGTATACTAGTGGAGCACCAACATCCATTGGAAAGTTTTCTGGCCAGCAGACAACAAAGTGCTCATTGACCACCACAACTATAATTCACTTCACATACCTCCGTCACAGCAGCTGCCAACATATCACACAATCAATTTGAAGCCACTGTTCAGGGAGTCAACGGAATCAGAGACACGTTATTGGGAACTTGGTTGCTATCTATAACCCCTACCACATTTGGTATGAGTCACAATTCAGCAGGAGGGTGTTCTAAGGTTTGAAGGAAACTGCAACGAGGGGTGCTACAGGAACATACTTGGAGCCTCTCACAAGTTGACAAATTTTGATCAATCGGAATACAAAAAGGGGCACAATCGAACTCAGGGAGTCCCTGCTCTTATCCATTTTAGTTTACATTGTTGCTTTATTTAGAATTGCATCAATTATTTCTTTGTGTTGCTAATACTTTGGAAGTTTGAGCCTTAAACCTACTTGACTGAAATTCGCGAACTATTTCCCATTGTTCACCCGTTACCCCACGTGACTAGGCCTATCATTTGGACCACTTGCTTTTATTTTATTGGCATTAGTATTATTAGCTTGCGATCGGGCCATATGTAATCCCTAAAATTAAATAAAATAATAATAATAACAATAGATAAATTTCAGTCACTATTATCCTTGTTGGCACTCGTTGGTTGTTGATCTCAGCAGTGCACTTCACTTCACTTAGCTTGTATCACTGTGTATGCAATTGCGTAGTGATCGAGTTACTGCGTCTAGTGCTAGTACCCTTACCATGGACCCTTCCCACATTGAAGCTATCACCCGACAGTTGGCACAATTACAAAACCAATTAACGGCTATCCAAACTGAGTTAGCCGCTACTCGTGAGGAGAATAGAGCCCTAATCGCTAGGGTAAACACTCTTGACCCAACCCAATACTCAACTAAAGCTAAAAATTCTGACGCTTCCATTAATAGACCTCATCGTCGTCCACAAGGTGGTTGACACCATGCTAGATATGATCGTAGGGAGGGAAATCAAGCTCGTGGACGTGAGCGGGAATATCACCGTCATGGTACACTATCTCCCCCTCGCCACAAGGAGCGCCTCTTTCGAAATATTAAGTTAGATGCCCCTACATTTGATGGTTGTCTAGATCCTAGTGTATTCAATCAATGGGTTAGAGATATGGATCGCTTCTTTGCCTGGTATGGGGTCCCTGAAGATCGGAGGGTACAATTTGCCAGTTTGAAATTAACTGGCACAGCTCAACTGTTTTGAAAAAGTGTTGAGGACCTCCTAGAGAGGCGCCATGCTCCCCCTGTTGGGAACTAGGATGAAATGAAGCGCCGCTTTGAAGAAAAATATTTACCTCAATCTTACAGGGGCAACTTGCTGGATCAATGGAACGCACTTACGCAAGGCAGTCGACCTGTGACCGAATATGTTGCTCAGTTTGACGAGTTTCGAATGAGATGTCAGGTCGTTGAGGATGAAGTCATGACCTTGAGTAGATTTAGGCAAGGCCTACGGGATGATCTTAGACGTGAGCTTGTTCTTAAAGGTGTCACCACTCTTGACCACACCTACTCTTTCGTTCGGAATTACGAGTTAGTGACTAGGACACCGTACAGAGGTCGTAGTGACTCCCGCACTGCAACCTCTTCTGCATCCACTCCATCCCCTAAGTCTATTCTAGGACCTCTTCCTTCTAGTACTACCCCTACATCGGATAGTAAAGGTAGAGGTTCTGAGGTTTCAAGAACGTCCTCTCGTTTGCAATGCTTCAACTGTAAGGATTTTGGTCACATTGCTTCTAAGTGTCCTAGCCGAGCCCTAGTTTTGGAAGAGCGTGAGGGTATAGTTGACGAGCCACTAGAGGATCAGGTTAATGATTTAAGTTAGAAGAGTTTGATGACTTGGAGGATAGTGAAGATACCTCCTTGGGTTGTATTCAGGCTAGTCCCCTTATCCCACATACGCCTAGAGTCGGTGTCGTCCGTTGTACTCTTACCCAGCCTAGGGATGCCGATGATTGGCGCCGTCATGTCATCTTCCACACTTACATCAAGATTAATAATAAGGGCTGTAAAGTTATCATGGATAGTGGCAGCTGCATTAATGTGGTTTCGATGACTACTGTATCCCGTCTAGGGTTGAAGTCTGTTCCTCACCCTCGGCCATACAGCGTCTCTTGGGTTGATACCTCCTCCATAGCTATCAAGGAGCGTTGTTTAGTCCCTATCCAGTTTCTCGAGTATAAGGACCATATATGGTGTGACGTTATTTCAATGGATGTCAGGCACATTATCTTGGGACGACCTTGGTTATTTGACCTAGATGTAACCATCTATGGTCGATCCAATTGCTCCTTCGTGTTTAATGGAAAGAAGATTCACCTTAACCCACTGCCCCCAAAGCCTGCTGGCCCACTGGAAACGAAGAAAAGTGTGGAACGAAAGGAATTGCACATCATTAGTTCTACGGAGTTTGAGCGTACACTTGTTGGTGACTCAGTTGTGTTCGCTTTGGTGGTCATGGAGGTTCCATCCCACTCCACAATAGAGAACCCTGTTGAAGTCTTGTCGGTTCTCCAAGAGTTTCGAGACGTCTTTTCGGAGGACCTACCTGACCATCTATCTCCATTAAGGGATATTCAACATGCCATAGATTTTGTCCCAGAGGCATCCCTCCCAAATTTGCCTCATTATAGGATGAATCCTACCGAGCACGCTGAACTTCAAAGGCAAGTGGATGACCTCCTTCACAAAGGATTCATTCGTGAGAGTTCAAGCCCGTGTGCTGTCCTCGCCCTATTGACGCCCAAAAAGGATGGTTTTTGGAGGATGTGTGTGGATAGTCGCGCGATCAATAGGATCACGGTGAAGTATCGTTTCCCATTCCTAGACTTGACGATATGTTAGATATGATGGTTGGTACCACAATCTTTTCGAAGATTGATCTGAAGAGTGGATACCATCAGATTCGAATTCGTCCAGGTGATGAGTGGAAGACCGCGTTTAAGACGAAAGATGGTCTTTATGAATGGCTGGTCATGCCTTTTGGGTTGAGTAATACGTCAAGTACCTTTATGCGAGTAATGACACAAACTCTCCAACCTTTCATGGGAAAGTTTCTTGTTGTCTACTTTGATGATATCCTCATCTATAGTAAGATTAAGGAGCAACACCTTGACCACCTCACACAAGTTTGCTCTACCCTTCATGCAACTAATCTACATGCTAACGTCAAGAAGTGCTCTTTCTTCACCGACACAGTCGTTTTTCTGGGGTTCATTGTCTCTTCGACAGGAGTATCCGTTGATCCTGCTAAGGTTCAGGCGATTATTGACTGGCCTGAGCCTAAAGCTATTCATGACGTCAGGAGCTTTCACGGCTTAGCTACATTTTACCGTCGCTTTATTAAGGGGTTTAGCACTATAGTGGCGCCTATTACGGAGTGCTTGAAGAAAGGGGAGTTTCATTGGACACAAGAGATGGCTAAGGCCTTTAAGTTAGTCAAGAAGCGAATGACAGATGCCCCTGTCATGCGTCTTCCCGATTTTTTCAAAGTCTTTGAAGTTGAATGTGACGCCTCCGGGGTAGGTATAGGCGGAGTCTTAAGTTAGGATCGTCACCCTGTTGCCTACTTCAGTGAGAAGTTAAATGAAGCCAAACAGCCGTATTCAACTTATGATAAGGAACTGTATGCAGTGGTCCAGGCTTTGCGCTATTGGCGCCACTATTTGTTACCCCAGGAATTTGTCCTTTATTCGGATCACGAGGCCCTCAGTTACCTCAACTCCCAAAAAAGATTAAGTTCTAGGCATGATCATTGGGTCGAATATTTGCAGGCCTATTCATTTGTTTTAAAACACAAGAAGGGCGCAGAGAACCAAGCAGCTGATGCATTAAGTCGTCGTATCTCCCTTTTGTCGATCATAAGTGTCAAGGTCATCGATTTTGAAAGACTTAAGGAGAATTACGAGGTCTGTCCCGATTTTAAAGATATCTTTCTTGATTTACAAAGGGGATAATCAGGCACTACAGATGGTTTCCGACTTGAGGAGGGTTATCTCTTTAGAGCCAATAAATTGTGCATCCCTCAAACTTCAGTGCGAAATTTCATCGTGTGGGAAATTCATGCGGGAGGGTTAGCTGATCATTTTGGACGTGATAAGACCATAGAGGAAGTTGAACGTCAATTCTATTGGCCTAGCTTGAAAAAAGACGTGGCTAAAATTGTTAGTACTTGTAACACTTGTCAATTGAGTAAACAGAAGAAGCAGAACACAGGTCTATACGCCCCTCTCCTTATCCCTAATTGTCATTGGCTAGATGTTAGTATGGATTTTGTGTTAAGACTTCCACGCACCCCAAAGAAGCATGATTCTATTTTTGTGGTTGTCGATCGCTTCTCAAAGATGGCTCATTTTATCCCCTGTAGCAAGACGTCGGATGCGCCCAAGATTGCCATGTTATTCTTTAATGAAATTGTCAAATTGTATGGGCTTCCCAAGACCATCGTATCTGATAGGGATGTTCGTTTCACTAGTCATTTTTGGAGAACTTTGTGGTATAAGATGGGTACCAAATTGAAATTTTCTACGGCCTACCACCTTCAGACTGATTGTCAAACTGAAGTAGTTAATCGAAGTCTTGGTAACCTATTACGTTGTCTGGTCCGGGAAAACCTGCGAAATTGGGATTTGATCCTTCCTGTAGCTCAAATTACTTATAATAACTCCATAAACCGTTCATTAGGTATGAGTCCATTTGAAGCCGTTCATGGGTACAAACCTAGGAAACCGTTAGATCTCATCCCTATGTCCCCACAGGCTAGAGTGTCAGTATCAGCCGAAGCATTTGCACAACATCTTCGTGACTTGCATACTGAGATATATAGTAATGCAAAATATAAACTCCAAGCCGATTTACACAAACGACATATTGAGTTTAACATTGGGGATTACGTTATGGTTCGCATTAGGCCAGAGCGGCGTCTACATGGACCCGCCTCTAAATTGTAAGCTCGTAGTGCTGGTCCTTTTAAAATTTTAAAGCAGGTTGGTCCAAATGCCTATATTGTTGATATTCCACCACACCTTGGTTACCACTCTACTTTCAATGTTGAGGACCTTGTAGCTTATAAAGGCCATTTCATTTCCTCAGATGATCATCTGTCATCTCCTTTTGTAGACCTTGATCCTAATTCTTTGGCCCCTTCTAACCCGAACATCTTCGTGACTTGCATATTGAGATCAATAAACAACTTGAAGCTAGTAATACAAAATATAAACTCCAAGCTGATTTACACAAACGACATATTGAGTTTAACATTGGGGATTACGTTATGGTTCGCATTAGGCTAGAGCGGCGTCTACATGGACCCACCTCCAAATTGCAAGGTCGTAGTGCTGGTCCTTTTAAAATTTTAAAGCAGGTTGGTCCAAATGCATATATTGTTGAT
>NC_036253.1:3233570-3274720 GCF_002742605.1 Olea europaea var. sylvestris | reverse complement strand
TTATTATTATTATTATTATTATTATTATTATTATTATTATTATTATTATTATTATTATTATTATTATTATTATTATTATTATTATTATTATTATTATTATTATTATTATTATTATTATTATTATTATTATTATTATTATTATTATTATTATTATTATTATTATTATTATTATTATTATTATTATTATTATTGTTGTTGTTGTTATTGTTATTATATATTTTTTTTCATTTTGGGTGAAAGATATTTTGTACGTGAGACTAGCAGATCTAGAGATTCTCGCAAAATCTATTGATTGTGCATTGTTTATTACTGCTAACTTGAGCACACTCAATGGGTGTTCAAAGTCGAACATTAAATTCATGCAAAATGATTTTTGTATTGTAATATTGTTGCCATAGTTCTACTGACTGAATATTCTACTATTACAGTATTTCCTTCTCCTAATGCAGCATTTTATGATAGTCTTAAATGCTGATTGCTGGTTAATATTTACAGGTAGCATGGGGAAAAATTTCAATGGTCAATGCAGAAAGAAGGCTTTTAGCAAATGCACTCAAAGATCCTGACAACCAGCATTTTGTTCTACTCTCTGACAGGTGCCTGGATGATGATGTTGTTGTCAAGTCCTTTCTTTCTCCCAATTGCGAAAACTCATGTCACTTATGATTTTTCAACTAAATATTTTTCTGAAATGCAGTTGCATACCATTGCATGAATTTGACTATGTGTACAACTATCTCATGTACACAAATACAAGCTTCATAGACAGGTAACCCTGCTGTTTGTTCCTTATCAATGTTTATGTGGGCAGCTTCTAAGATGCCGTCAAGATCTGGGTTCATTTGAAGTTTAGATGCCTGGTGAAAATAATATGAAAAGTGGACTAAAATTCATTCAGCTACTTGATGCAAAAAAAATTAAGTTTCATTCTTGTAAATGTAATAAAATTTAATTACACATCAGAATTGGAATATGTAGTGTTACATACAAGACCATAATAAATACTTTAGTCCAAAGTTGGATAGAAGGAAAATGAGAATTTAACATCATTAAGAAAAAAATACAAGATTTAAAAGTAAACTGCTTAATATTTTATTGTTTAAACTGCTTAATATTTTATTGTTTAAACTGCTTAATATTTTATTGTTTAAACTGCTTAATATTTTATTGTTTAAACTGCTTAATATTTTATTGTTTAAACTGCTTAATATTTTATTGTTTAAACTGCTTAATATTTTATTGTTTAAACTGCTTAATATTTTATTGTTTCATTGCTAGCTAAGCCCCTATTTGGGTCGGCTAGAAAAATTGAAGTCACTATTTAACTTTAGCCACATATTTCATGAGATTTAAAACTTTTCAACCAACACATTTTATCAACTTTTATCAAAATCTAAGATTCTGATTTTTATCTAAACCAAACAGGGGCTAATATTAATAGCAGAGATAATTTATCATCATGTTTATGTCTTTCCTTAAGGTAATATTTTTATTTGTCCTTGTATTCGTCCAATTGTCAAGTCATTTTGGTGTTGGGAAACTCTAAAGGTATTTGAACTCAGTACACACTCTTATCAAAAGTGGGTTTGAAGTTCTGAAGGCTAACATGTTTTCATTTACATTGCCAGTGGTTTACATGAGGAGTTTATCTCCTGTTAAGTTGAAGAATTTATTTAACTTTGTATATATTAACCACATATTCTATATTCTTCCAAATTTTCTAGTGGAATTATTTTTACTGTAAGAACATTTTTCCAATATAATAACCATTTTGCACAGTTCCTTGCAAGCCAGAGAGGGTGAAATGAATCCACAGGACATAACATAGTTCAACTAGTAGATAGCTCTGAAAATGAGTCATATATTGCAAAAAAATATTAATTATTCTGGTTTGTTTGGTTTGATTCTTTATGGCCTTTTGTGTTGATGGTGTCAGAGTGATTTTCATCACAGTGCAAAATCATTTTCATGTGAATTTGTATTTGTATTTGTATTTGGATAGAAGTAATAAGCAGTAATCCTCTTTTCTGCAGCTTTGAGGATCCTGGTCCACATGGAAGTGGGAGGTATTCTGAACATATGTTACCTGAAGTTGAGAAGAAAGATTTTCGGAAGGGTGCACAGGTGTGGTTGTTGGCTGATAATAAGGGAAATATTTAGATTTTGGCAATTGCTCAATCTTTGAAATGGATAAATGGTTAATGAATGGAAGCAAACAGAAATGTCTGACATTTTGGCAACATAAATGAAATTCGTATTGCCGAAGTTATCTCAACTGCAAAATAAGAAATGAAACGAAAAAAAGCATCTAATTTTCGGTTGGAAATCAAGACAAACAATCTTAGAACCTTCCCAGGGAGAGAGGCAATAGGTTCTGGAGTTAAGATATTGATTCTCTTATAACAGTTCTTGTAGCTTTGACTTTGAACATACCCATCAAGTTATTCAATTCGTGCACTCTTACATATGCATCTATCGTCTCCTTCTGAGTGGACCTAGGGTTTGACATTCTTCTTTTAGATTAATTTCTCAATTGAACTATTTATATTATGATGGATTTTATTTGAATATTTCAGTGGTTCACAGTGAAGCGGCAACATGCAGTTATAATTATGGCTGATAGTCTCTACTATACAAAATTCAGGGATTATTGCAAGGTGAATTTAGTTTCTTCTTGTTTACTTACTTTTAATGTTGAGTTTATTTCTTAGGTTTTTCTTGGAATCTTTTTTAAACATTTCTCACTCATAAATTATTTTTTGTATATACCATATCCTCAAGCTTATGAGCCTAGACCAATTGCATTTCAAAGTTTCTCCTTTTATTCATGTGAGAAAATAACTGTAATCTTTGGGTTTATGTTTTTGTTGGAATACTTATGTCCTAGTTGAGTTGGTGATTAATTAGTTAGATTGAGCCTGTCATCACTTATTTTATGAGTCGACGAGTGGATATTTTTCTAAACAACTTATACAAGTACAGTATATTTGTTCGATTTTTTTTATTTTTTATTTTTACTACTATTTTTTGTATACGGTTCACTCAACCACTTGTTAACATCTATTTTTCTGATTTTAACAGCCAGGTATGGAATATGGACGCAACTGCTATTCTGATGAACACTATTTGCCTACTTTTTTCCATGTGAGAATAGTTAACATATGATTTCTTTGTTTAAGACAACTCTAAGTCTCCTCTTTTTTCTGCTTCTTTGTAAATTTTCTAAATCATTTTAAAGGAAATAATTTCCCCTTGCATTTTCAGATTCTTGATCCATCTGGAATTGCAAATTGGTCAGTAACACACGTGGATTGGTCTGAAGGGAAGTGGCATCCAAAATCATATCGCAAGAAAGATGTTACTTATGAGCTGATGAGAAATATTACAGTATGGCTCGGCTTTTACAGAAATATTACATTGAATGCATTTGATTTTTATGTTTTTCTCAAGTGCAATGACCCACCTTATTTCCAAGAGTTATTTAGGCAAATTTCCCTGCAGATTCTGCACTTTTATGGTTCTAGGAGAAGTATGCAAGTTTATGATAGAAAATTTTCTACTCAACTATGTTACTGGAAAAGCAAGTTATTTTTGTCAACTTATCTGCATCTATAACATCAAGTCCATCTTTGTTGGCAGTGCGCCTCGCAATCCAAACATTTTAATGAGCAAAATTGTTGCATTCACGTTGCATTCAAGTTTTATATTTTTTGTTTTTGTTGACTGATGAACCTATATTGACACTTTCTTTCCACTGTTTTTGTAGTCTATTACAGAGAGTCTGCACGTTACAAGTGAAGAAGTGGTTAGTATCTTCCATGAAACACATTGCTTTCTTGAAGTTTTTAATTTTTGTATTTAGAAGACCATCATTCTTTTGTGCTGCAGAAGGAAATTCAGATCAGGCCATGCCTGTGGAATGGAAAGCAGCGACCTTGTTACTTGTTTGCAAGGAAATTCTTACCTGAAACTCTTGATAATTTGATGCTCCTTTTCCCCAATTATACATCAATTTGAGTGGAGTGATAAAAATAAGTTCTGATTCTTTGGTCAAATCAAGAGTTGCATTCATCCCCTTCTCGTCTCCATTCTCGCTGTTGTAAAGTGCCTCTCATGATATAGCATTGAGTACACTCCCCAAGATGGCTTCTTTTTGAGTCCAAGGGCAACTGGCAGAGCTGTGAATGTGATTTTAAACTTAGCTGAAGAGTGTGAAGAACTTTGCTGCCAATGTTGTGCTTCCTTGGGGATGGAGATTTTGTGTTAAATTGTTTTCCACCATTTTGGGCTATTTGTTACATTCCCATCCCTGGACTATGTGGCACTGTTTGGGTGACCTTTGTAGAAATTGCAAATTAGGCCCCAGCAGAGACAGTTTTCTATTGTTTTATATAGATTTCTCAATGTTTCTTCTTTCTAGTAGAATTCCCAAAATCCGAGTATATAATGAAATTTTTGCAGTAAAAGATTTCTTCTTGTTGATTGTTTTTGACGATTTCAATCTGTGTTGTGCTGATTAGTTTTTAATTGATGTATATATTCCTTTCTTGTTTAGTCCCTTTATTTTGTTTGATATTTATCTACATACTACTTTTGTACATACCAAGTTAAAATATATTTTAGCAAATTTTATAGATTTAGCAGGGAAAAAGAATACCAAGAAAGACAGTTAGCCACCTTGAGGTACTTTGAGGAAGTAGACTCACTTGATTTACCCAATGTCATTGAACTTCCTTTACATATTAAGAGTCTGTTTTGTGCTGATTATGAGAATCAATTTTTTGATCGTTAGAGAGAAGTGGATCCTACTTGTGAGTGAAAATGTTAAAAATGACGATTGAGTATATTAATAACGGTCAAAAAATTGATTTTTTGGCTTGAAAAATTAGAACCAAACGAGAGCTAAATAACTATAGCTACCAATACTATTTTGTGAGTGTATGGGTATGAATAAGTATAAAGAGTAGGCAATGCGAATATTGCAGATGATAATGAGCACGATTTCAACAATTTTTCTTTAACAATATTCGGTGCTTTTCAATTCATCGTGCCAAGCATGCCATTAAGGTTAATTACATTCTCCACCATCATGGCTCTCGACCGGAGGTACAATTATTGGAGCGGAACAGACCAACTTCTGATTTGGTAAGCAGTCCCATCCACTTTCCTTGCTGTGAGATATAGTGAAATGCTTGGGAATCCAACTTTCTCCTTTTAACTTTGCTTCTCTAGCAAGCTCTCTCTGCCTTTCTTCAATACATGTCTTTGCTTCTTTTGCTTTAGCCCAGCATTTTTGAAGGATATTTTTGCTTACCTCAGCCCATACCAAAGTTGATTCACTTTGCAGGATGCCCTAAAGCATATCAAAAAATCGCACAATCAATTGCACGAAAACGTGTGTGGATATTTCCTATAAAGAAACAACAACAATAATAGGAGCTTTTTGACATGACTTTTACTTTTACTTATTATAAAAGAGTTTGTGGAGACGACTACCTTAATTGTTGTTCAAAAACTAATTTTAAATAAGTTCCTACTCTAGAAATGCTTTTAAACAAGCCATATCGGACATCCCTATAAACTCTTATAAGAGACACTTTTTAGGAGAAAGCCAAAGTCCATAACATGGCATATTGGCATTGGCTTGTGGCTGACCTTAGTATAATGATAGAATTGTATTTTTGGAATTTGATTACCTTCGGGTCATTAACAATAGGAGTCTTCAGTCCTGAAATCGCCTCCTTTGCATTGTAGATTACTGTTACTTTTCCACTGAAAATATCCTTCACTGTGACAGTTCTACATATTGAAAGAGAAAATTGAACAAAAAAATGAGATACCAACTCATAGTGAAACAAATGAAAATTGATCTACGATCCAAAGCAACTAGAACATTAACATGCATTTTGGTCTATCCCTCCCACTTGTTCTACTGTGATCACACATTCTTATAAATGGGACTCTGAATCTATTTCAATACGTATAACTACGGTTGAATGCATGACCTCTCGATTAAAAAAGTCGAACTTTATATAGTATATAATTTTCATAAAAAAAAATAAATAAATAAAGGAATTTTCAAGAACAGACTTTGGTTCACAGAACATCCCACAAACTATAGGGAAAAATAACAGATGTTTAAAAAAGCATAATAACTCAATATTTGAATGTTAACATACCTATCCCAATGGCCATCAACAACATAAATAGTCTTGGAAGAAGATGACATGACGATTTTTCCTTTTATAGATCGATGGACAGATGGTCGAGGTAAAAACGAATTGCCTCTGTAGTTTAACTCAGCTTCAAGGCCAGTTTCTTGACATTTGATTGTGACATTTCCCAACCAGTCAACACCGGGCATAGGGAAGAATCTGATCACAAGGTTTGGTGAGTTCATTATGTAAGTTTCATTCCTATCAAGGATCTTCAACTGCCTTTTTCCTTGCACCTCAGTTTCAATATGAGTGCCTATGAAAATTTCAATCAGGTATTCACACATGTTTAGATTTTGAAATGTAATTCAAGTTATTCTAAGCTTCAGAAAACATGAGTGATAATCAATGAAGGTCCCTGAATTGTTATCTTCCCTCTATTCATTTATCAAAATTCTGCACGTCTAAGACATTTCATAAAAAGTAAACTCGTCCGTCAAGTACCCAAGATACCTCTCTAACACTAGTATCATACGGTTTATTTCCCCATTCTTATCGCCTACCAATACTTGTATGAAGTTGTAAATTTCCAATATAAGAAGAACTAAAATTATAGCCCATCTAACCGGAATTTCTATATCTCACTCAAGTTGTAAAGGTTTCGTCAATAACTAATCAACATTTTAACGCGAAAGAGTTAGAGAAGATAATCAAATACCATAGAATTTTGGTACGGGACGATGACACCATATGATCTCCACCTTATCTTTCTCATCTGTTGCATGAAGAGCAGTCACTGGTGGGTGATGCGAAACCTAATAACATGAAGGAATGATCCCTCAGTCAATGTTTGGCATGCTAGATTGGATATATAAGATGAAAGAAGAAATATAAATGCAATGCGGACCAAATATGTCGTCAAAGTATTAGGCTCCTAAATTAAATATAAAGTAATTATTATTAAGAGTTTTAGCCTATTTGGTAACATCATCATTATTACTATATAAGCCCTTGTTTGACAATCATTAAGACAGAACTCTTTTTTCTCAAACTCATTTTCAATCACATATTCTCACAATAAAATATTTTGCATGTAAACCAAAATTTTTTTCCACCTTTTAACCATAAATTCTCCAAAAAAATATTGTTCCAAAACTCATTTTCCCTAGAAAACTCTTTCTAATGATTCAAACAGGGGCTAAACGGCTTTCATAGGGCCCTTTTTTGTGCGTGCATGAGGTGTACAAAAAAATTTGTACTCTCCATCTCCATTAGACTGAAAACCGGTGAATAAGACGTAGCTTTCACATTGAGAGTAAATCACTATATATACATTGTATTATTAGTTCTTTTACCATTTCGTAGGTTTCCGATGGTCTCATAAGTTGACATTAGGATTTAATCCATAAAGAGTAGATCATCAAATCGACGTATATCATAACATAGAGTAGTCAAAAAATTAATCCGATGTACCTGTTCGAGCAACACGTTCAGAGTTCCCCTCGAGACATGGTGAGTCTCTCCGAGGACAGGATTGTAAGGAGCCACGCCGAACATCAAAGGACGCATAGTGGATATGCTCCATGCTACAACACTTGTGAATCTCTCTAGAGAAGTTTCTTGTTTAGCACATTTGCTCAAAATGTCACTGTTATTGCAATACACAGATTCTCCATAACATTGAAGCTGAGACTTTGGAAGGTTGAACATTGGTGGCAACTGAACTTGAAATCAAGAAAAAAGTAAAGATGACATAATAACACTATAAAATAAAACAAAATTATACATGGAATTTCATCGGCGGAAACTATACTTTTACTCAAATTTAAATTGGGTCGATAAATGTACTTCAATTTGTGTCAATTGGGTAATTATACTTTAATTTTGTCTCAATTTGGGTCACTTCATCCAATTTCGTCAAGTTAAATGAAGTCAAATGCTTACGAAGACATCAACTACTCATGGCCATAGCTCTTAAAAATTATGTATGGTGACTTGATTCAAATGAATTGAAGTACAGCGAACACGAATAAAATTTAAACGACACATCTTTATTTAGAAAATAAATAACAATTATAAATGACTTGCCTGAAGTCGAGTGAGATCAGATCCTGGCCGTACATTATTAAGTAGACTTAAAATTCGTTTAAGAACATTAGGAGCTCTATAATTTGCATCAGAATCCTCTCCCTCCAGTGATAATGGTGCAGTTAGAACTACCCCATCAGTTACCTACATCACAACATAAAATATCCCAAGAAATTAATTTAATGCAACTTATATGCACAAATTATAGAATTTTATTTTGAATTTTTAACTAATACAAGACAATTTATAATAGATTGGTTCGAATAGATGGGGATGAAAGGGCGGAGAATACTTTATTTTTAAGACCTGTATGTAGCTATTAAAGGAGAGTCGATTGTTATTTATTCTAGAATTCGTAATGATTGTCCTTGACATGACATGTTCTAGTGTATTAGATATGAAGTATATTTGAAAGGTATCCGTCAATTGTCAATATTTATAAACGTGATAAGTTGAGTACATGTGCTGAAAATTATTGAAAAATCTCTATAATTTCTAGGCATTTTTTTATTTTGATATCCAGGTATCCCATCTTACACTAGAGTAAATTTTGGACCCCCTAGACCCTTGCTCCTAAAACCTTGGAGAGGGTAAATCACGAGTTATGCCTCAACTGGATCACAGGTTCCCCACCACCTAATTTTTAGGCATTCTTGCTCTAGGTTTAGGGGATCAATGATTCACAAATGCTGTCAAAAAGATTAAAAGAGGACTAAATTTATATTAGAAAATGCTATTTGTATACCAGGGTTGACACTCTGGTGTACACTCTCCTCACATGGAAGATCCCAAATTTTTTTATTGTTGTAGGGCCCATGTGACACTCACCTCTCATGTGAGGTGAGTATACATCGGAGTGTCAACCCTGATGTACGTGTAGCAAAACTCATTTATATTTGTTAAAATTATTTCCATCTATAATGTGGACATTTATGTAAGCAAGGTGCTAATAATTTTTCTACCTCGATATTCTCTATCTTATCTCCTATGCCAAATCTTTAAAGTAAAGCCACACACAATTTACTTGCTCCACTAAGCAATGTGTTTCAAAAGTCAAAAATAATGTGCGTGTGTGTGTTTACATATATTAGAATTAACTTAAGAAATTCATAGATAATTACAATTATTTATAACTATAGTCTGAATTTCCAAGAAAAGAGTAAGTTAAGATAATATATGTGTATACTTCCAAGTGGAGCCACAATTAATTTATTAAATTTAAGCTTGCCTGCTGGCGAAAGTTACAAAAAGAAGTAGCAAATGACAGCACACAGTTTTTACAAAGTCTAATCATAATTAAATAAAATAATCATTTTGCAAATGATTAAGAAAAAACCATGAACACGATCAAGAGAAAAAATAGCATGTTTAATTAATTTGTGGAGTAAAGATAAATCGAAGTTAAAGTAAATATATATATCAACAACTTGAACTATACAGTAATATGATGAAGAATTTATTATCTATATTCTATGTCACACGCCAAAATATATTTCGCCGGAAAACTGGCATAAGTTGCCGGCCGGAAGGAAGAAAAACATTTTCGAGACATATACATAAAACTCAGAATTATCGAAGTTTGGTTTTTTCTGTATATCCATTCGGACACGAAGGAATTTATTCAAATATGATATGTATATATGACAGATAAAATTTACACAAGAAGTGTGTGCGTGTGAAAGAGAATAGAAAGATACCATTTTAATAGAGCTGAAGAAGAGAGAATGGAAAGGGTGCAACTTCTGAACAGGCTGTAAGAACTATGCAGAATGAAAATATAGAGCGGAAAGGCCTTTCGGCTCTTTCCTTTTTAAATCCTTTGGGGGCTTCTTTTTCAAAGTTGAAAGACGGTTGAGATTTTTCCTTTTTCTTTTTTATTTTTTTATTTTTTTATTTTTTTATTTTTTTTATTTTTTATTTTTATTTTTGCAGGGTAGGGTTGGTAGGTCAAGGGTCGATGATATATAAGGTTTTTTTCGTTTTTTTCCAAACTTGAAAGGTTGGTAGGTCAAGGGTCATCCAACTTTGAGCGGAGGTGCATCTAAAACACCCATCTTCAATTTGGTGCAATTGACTCACCAAACTCCGATTTGCCTTTATATTTGCTCAGTTTGTCTACTACTTTCGGTTTAACTAATGGAATATGTTTATCTCAAATGTTAAAAAGAAAGAATGATTGACATGCAAAAAGTAAAAAGATGTTTTTAGTTTTGTTGACACGCTAAAAGTGCAGCCCAAAGAATGAAACCCAACTGGACAATTCAGGATAAAGGCCCAAATAGGATTATTAATGAATGCAGTGGAAGCCCACGAACGCGGTAACACCATCGCCCAAACTTGCAAGACGCCCAAGATCTGAACGAATGAAGTGTCTTGCAGTCGCCCAGAGTTATGACCCTGTTCTCGCCCAAACCTTCGAATCGCCCAGGATCTTAACAAACATAAGATGTTATGGTTATCCAAAAGTGCAGTTATCGAAACAGTTATTGAGTAATCTTATCACGTTCCACGATTCAAGAAGTTTAGTTGAAGACGGTTGAACGACAAAGAGTAGTGGCAGCAGTTAGAGACGACAGTTCCACGATAAGTTGGCCACCATGAAGGAAGTTGGTAGTTATAAAACAATCAAGCAGTTCCTAAGCGGTTGATCACGAAGAAATCATCAAGAGAATATAAAAGGAAAAGAAGACATAGAGCAAAGGAGCCTGAATCAAACACTCTCAAACAGAGAATATGTAATTTCAATTTCTTAGTTTAGACTTAAACATTTCTTTTCAGTACTCGTGTGCTTGCGCCCCTTGGAGGCATTCTGTTTAACTTCCAATTGTAAAGTCATCGCCAATAAAACACCCCTTTTTGGGACTTTATCTCAAGATGTTTGTTCCTTACACAATCGTCTGATCCCTTTTGAATTGTTAGCGACTACCCGCGCGAAACAATTTGGCACGCCCAGTGGGACCTTGGTGTTTGGTGTTGAAGATACAAAATGTGAAACAATATGCCTCAGAAATTCGATAAGGAAGCAGCAAGTCAGGGAGGAGTCCAGTCTGTGATCGAGCGATATGAGGAGCAGCATAGCTTTCCACGAACAGATGGACAGAATCAAAGCAATCATAGTCGTTACGAACCAATGACAGAGTTGAGTCCTCAAACCATGCGTGCATTACTCGAAGAACTCACACAAGATGTCGTTGAACAAGTAAATCTACGAAATATTCATAATATGGAAAGATTTACCCAAAATGGGAATGCACATTATGACAACATGGCCAAACAACTGAATACTTTGAACGAAATAATGAATAAGTTAGTAGGCCAAATTTGTCAGCCAGTTGTGCCTCTTGCAAACCACTTTCAAACTAAGATAATTGTGGGACATAATCCCCCAGTCCTAAATTTAAATCAAGGGGTAGACCACCTTTTGATCCCTCTACTTCAAACCAGAGGGGTGGTGTAATACCAAATCAGAATAGTGGCATTGGTACATCTAACTTAAATGTAAGAGATAATGTAACCTAAATGTAAGAGATAATGTCCTAAATAACGGGCAAAATACCCCACGTGTTAATGATGGAATAAATGTTCAGGCTAATGGTAACAATGGCCCAAATCATGGCAACTTTGTTGTCAACCAAGGATCAAACATCAGGCCTCGAGTAAATCAACCGGTCAACCAACCTGTAGGAATTCCATATGAACCCAACGTCATGTTGAGGAATCAGATTATGGAAATCGTACAGGACCAGATGGTTTTTGGAGTACGTCCTGTCATTAGGCCGATTTACACAAAGCCATATCCTGATTGGGTAGACCAAGCATATCCATGGCCTAGAGGGTATAAAGTGCCAGAATTCTCGCTGTTTACCGGTTTAGGAGAGGTGTCTACTCTAGAACACATAGGGCGATTCACACTGTAAAGTGGTGACGTAACTGATTACCATAAAATGATGTTATTCCCTAGTTCATTAACAGGAGTAGCATTCTCCTGGTTCATCAATTTGCCAGCAAACTCTGTTCAAACATGGCAACAATTGGAGCAATTGTTCCACGCTCAGTTTTATAAGACTGAGTCTGAAATTACTTTGATCGATTTGGCGAATCTACATCAAATGCCAAACGAATGGGCAGAAGGTTTCCTTCAAAGATTCAAGACAATAAGAAGTAAATGTTTTGTACATTTGCCCGAAAAGGAGTCTGTCAAAATCGCTCAAGGTTGTCTAAACTTTGATTTGAAGAAGAAGTTCCAAGACAAGGAATTTCCTGATCTTTTCCAATTGAGGGATAACGTGATTAGGTATGAACGATTAATAAGAGAAGAGGAACAAATGAAAAATTCTAGCAAGGGGACTTATTATAGAGACCCAAATTTTGATGTTCATACCATTAATGACGAGTATTACGATCAAACCGAAATGTGTTTGGCCGAATTAGTTAAAGGAGACACATATACTTGTCCTATGATGGCTAAGTCTAGATCGTCGGGCAAGGATGAGCTTATAAAAGATGAAAACATAAACGCTAGAACGTTCTCGTTCGATGTAACCAAAACTGACCTTATATTTGATAAATTATATAAGGATAAACAGATAAAGCTGAGCGATAAGCATAAATTGCCAAGCCCTGAACAAGTTAAGGGTAAAAAATATTGTAAGTGGCATAATGCATGGTCACATTTGACTAAAACTGTCTGGTTTTCGCCATGTGTTATAGGATGCCATTGAATCAGGACGAATTACATTCGAGGATAAGAGGAAGATGGCAGTGGATGAAAATCCTTTTCCACAGCCACTTGGAGTGAACATGGTGACGTCTGGTTTCAAAAACAAGTTGCCAAAATTTAAGTTGGTTATAGATGATGGAGAAGAAGACCTTGGACCACATCCCAGTGTCTTTGAACGTATCAAAGGGAAGGAGCCCAAAAAGGACGAAGACGTCCTATGTGCAAGATGCAAAAAAGAAATGAGTGCAAATGCAGAGAAACCAGGGATATGGCAGCATCACCATCGCCCTAGTTTTTCCCCAAACGCTCAACCTGGTAGAGGGCGGGGTACATCGTTCTATAAGGGACCGCCTTTTGAGAGGCGGTTCAGGCTAGTAAATAATGGAAAAACATTCAGACCGCAACCTCGCCAACCAAATGTATGGCATTCATTCCAGTATAAGGCTGGAAGGGCGATACCTTTCAACGAGATGACTAGAACCCAAAAAAGGCGTTTTCAACGGAACTATGGACGAATGATGAGGCAACAATAGGGAATGCTACATCCTAAGGCACCTAGACTACTCGAGGCAGCCAATCGAAATGTTCTCAAAGACAGTGAAGAGACTGGTACAGGAGAACCTATGGAAGAATTGCCAGAGACTTCTTCTGGGAGGTCGAAGTTTGAGCGAGACAGAAGGGATGGAGAAGATCCAGATCAGTCCCTTACTATTCAGTTTGGTACGTTACCTCTTGTCGTAGCTAATAACTATTTACTAGCCAATGAGTTTAAGAATAAAGAGAAGGAGAAGAAGAAAATGAGGATAACGAAGAGGAAGCATGCATGCTAGAATATGAAGAAGGCCAAACTTCTAGAGAGGCCTACAATGGTGAAGAAGATGATGGTATGACAGACATCGAAGAGGAAATCGATCTGGAAGCAGAAAGGAGAAGAAGAGGAGTATCGTACTATACTCTGTTGAAGCAACTACATCGAGAGGGAGTTCGTGAAGTAGATTTATTGGGAGAACTATCTGGGCGTTCTTTCGATTATTACGTGCTATACGGGATGCCCAAAAGGAAGAAGAGAGTGCCTCGCTCTGAAAAGTATGGATCACCTCCAAGAATAATGCCTCCTCCCACAGGTTGGGTAACTGAAGAAGAAGCATTAGAAAACAGTAAAAAGGAAATTCAGGAGACAGAGGCTCAGTGCGATATGCTGCACGTTGACTTCTCACAAAAGGGTAACTCAACAGAGAACAAGCAGGAAGTGGAAATAGATGCTGCCGAAAAGGTTATTTTTAAGTGACCAGCCATGAAATTGACCAAACACTTGAAGCCATTGAACGTTAAAGCTCTAGTTAACGACATACCTGTGGCAAAAGTGCTTGTCGATAATGGAGCATCTATAAACACCATTCCATCTAGGATGATGAGGAAATTCGCAAAGACAGAAGGTGATATGATCCCAAAGGAAGTTATCCTAACAAGTTTCAATGGAGGAGCAACTTCAGCTAAAGGGGTTATGCCATTTGACATAACTATAGGAACAGTTACTAGGACCACAGTCTTCTTTGTAATAGATGGTCTCACTAGTTACAATGTGTTATTAGGAAGAGATTGGATACACGGAAGTCGCTGTATACCCTCATCGCTCCATCAATGCCTAGTTTTTTGGAATGATAAGGGCGAAGCAGATGTGGTGCAGACCGATCATAGGCCTTTTGTCGCAGAAGCAAACTCAGTGGAAATGTTCATGTACGAAGAAAATTATGGACCTATCAGAGTAATCCAAGATGGAGAAGAAACTCAGATTGTCGCGCAGAGTAAAGAGCTGTTTTCGGTGGATGCACTCACTGAAATGTTCAGTCAGATGAGGCCAAACATAGTGGCCCTAGAGGAGTCACTAATTGGCAAAAGAATAATCAAGGAGTTTTGAATGAGTTCTAAGCAACAAAAGCAAATGACCGATATTCAGGCCTTCAAAGCCAAATTAATGGCTTTTAATAAAGAACATAAGGACAAGGCGAATGAGGAAGAAGCCTTGGAAGCATTAAGAGACAAATTAGCAGTATTCGAGTTGGAACAAAGTGTTGGCCGAGAAGTCAATAAGGTTGATTGTTTAGAAGAAAAAGTGCTTACAAGGGAACTGGACGACGAAGTGATAAGGATCGCCAAGTCTGGATACGCTCAAGCACAAGACCCCCTGATTAGAGTGAATATTGACAATAAAGGAGAAGATCGCCCAACATTCATCAGCCAAATGCTCGATCAAGAGGTTAGTGATAAATTAATCGCTTTATTAAAGGAGTACAAAGATTGTTTTGCTTGGAAATATGAACATATGTCTGGTTTAGATAGAGATTTGGTGGAACATAGGTTGCCAACCAAGCTAAATTTTAAGCCTCATAAGCAACCTCTTAGGCGTTTTGCTCCTAATGTACTTCCTGAGATCAAGAAAGAAATAAAGCGATTATTAAATGCAGGCTTTATTAGAACATCCAGATATGTAAATTGGTTGTCCAATATCGTGTCAGTGTTAAAAAAGAATGATAAATTAAGGGTGTGCATAGACTTTAAGAATTTAAACATAGTCACACCTAAAGATGAATATCCAATGCCCACAGTAGACTCTTTAGTAGACTCAACTGCCGGACACGTAATGTATTCCTTCATGGATGGGTATTCAGGATACAATCAAATTTATATAGTTGAGGAAGATATACACAAAACTGTCTTTAGATGCCCTGGGTCTCTAAGATGATTTGAATAGGTAGTTATGCCTTTCGGTCTGAAAAATGTAGGAGCAACTTATCAAAGGGCGATAAACCTAATTTTTCATGATTTGATAGGCAAATTTGTTGAGGTGTATGTAGATGATATAGTGTTCAAATCCATTAAAGAAGAAGACCATTTTGAACAATTAAGATGTTCATTTGAGCGAATGACGTAATATAAACTAAAGTTAAATCCTTTGAAATGTGCATTTGGTGTTAATGCAAGGAATTTTCTTGGTTTCTTAGTACACAAAAGGGGGATTGAACTTGATAAAAATAAAGCGAATGACATTCTAGAGGCCAAACCACCTAACAATAAAAAAGAATTGCAAAAGTTTCTAGGCCAAGTAAACTTTTTAAGACACTTTATTTCTAACTGTGCAGGGCGAACTAAAACTTTTTCGCCGCTTTTAAAGTTGAAAAATCAGGACGAATTTGTCTGGAAAGAAGAGCATCAAAAGGCTTTCGAAAGCCTAAAGACATATTTATCAAGTCCACGATGTTGGTGTCACCAATCTAAGGACGGCCAATGAAAGTGTATGTATTGGCTGAAAAAGAATCAATAGTTGGAATGGTCGCGCAAGAAGACCAATTTGGTGAAGAAATGACGATTTACTACTTGAGTAGACGGTTAACAAAATGTGAATGTAATTACTCTGCCATTGAAAAATTATGTCTTGCATTGTATTTCACATGTACAAAATTAAGGGCTTATTTACGGTCCGAAATCGTTTATTTGATTTCCAAAGTAAATTTGGTTAAGTATATGTTCTCTCGCCCTATTTTATACCAAAGGGTAGGCCTTTGGACGTTAGCATTATTAGAATTCGAAATACAATACATACCCCAAAAGGCAATCAAAAATCAGGCATTGGCTAATTTTCTGGCCGATCATCCATGCCTTAATATGCCTGAAGAAATTGAATTAGAAATCAATTCATTTGAAGTAAAACCTTGGGTTTTGTATTTCGATGGGTCAAAAACCTCTAAAGGTGCAAGAGTAGGAGTAGCATTGATAAATCCTTTAAGAATTTGCTACAAGTTCGCATTCACTTTGGATAGGATGTGCACCAACAATCAAATCGAATATGAAGCCTTAATCGTGGGCCTAAAGTTAATGATAGATATGGAAGTAAAGAATGTGATCGTTAGAGGTGATTCTCAATTGGTCATTCACCAATTGATTGGTGATTTTAAGTGCCAAAGTGATTCCATTATAAGTCTATATGAAATCGCCCAAGAGTTGTTGAAAAAATTCGACCAAGTAGAGTTTCAATGCGTTAATAGGATATATAATTATGTGGCAAATGAGTTGGCCCAGATGGCCTCAGGGTACTCGAAGGTTTTAAATTGAAAATCTACTTATGAGTATGGAACAATATTGCCCGTGGTCCAAAGAAGGACGAGAACGATTGAAATCCATTGCATACAAGATGGAGATGCGATGAGATTAAAAGGTTCCTTAAAAAACCTAATATAGGAAATAGTAAAAAAAATGAAGTTACGTTTGTTAAACTATACACTGATAGATGAAGAGTTGTTTAAAAAACGCTCTGATGGTATATTGCTAAAATGTGTAAGTTTGCAAGAAGCCAGGACGATCATGACTGAAGTGCACGAAGGGATATGTGGAGCTCTCAAGCTGGCCAAAGGATGAGATGTTTAATTATTAGGAATGGATATTTTTTGCCAAAGATGGGAGAATCATGCGTTCAGTATGCAAAGAGTTGTCTAGCATGCCAAAAGCATGGTCCAATATAAAGGGCGCCAGCACGAGAGATGGCACCTATTATCAAACATTGGTCGTTTAAGGGTTGGGCGATAGACTTGATAGGGAAGATTTATCCCCCATCGTCCAAGCAACATACATTTGTTATAGTTGCAACTGATTCTTTTACTAAGTAGGTAGAAACGATACCTTTAAAGGAGATCACCCAAAAGAATGTCATAGAATTTATCCGTGATCATATTATTTATAGATTTGGAATTCTACAAACTTTGATGGTAGATCACGGAATTTCTTTAAATGGAGATCAAGTGAATGAATTCTTGAGCGAGTTTGGAGTTAAATTAGTAAACTCTATACCATATTACGCTCAATCCAACAGACAAGCAGAATCTTCTAATAAGATTCTAAAAAATATCATAAGAAAAATGATAGATGAAGTGCCAGAAATTGGCACGAATATCTTAACAAGGCCTTATGGGCTTATAGGACGTCGTCTCGGTCAAATACCAAAATTACTCTTTTCCAACTTACTTATGGACAGGAGGCCGTTTTGCCTATGGAAATCAACATGCAATCGATCAGAATGTGTTTGCAACATAAGTTAAGTGGTGATGAGTATACCGAATCACTAGTTCAAAACTTATTGGAGTTGGACGAATTAAAGTTGGACATCCTAGATAGATTGCAAGTTCAAAAATGAAGGATGGCTAAGTTTTATAATAAAAAAGTTATAGCCAAGTCGTTCAACCTGGGCGAATTGGTTTGGAAAACAATACTCCCTTTGGATAGCAAAGATCTAAAGTATGGCGAGTGGTCGCCCAATTGGGAAGGACCATATAAAGTAAATAGTGTGTTGCCTAATGGAGCCTATCATTTAGAAGATTTAGATGGCACCAAGCACATGAGATTCATTAATGGCAAATATTTGAAAAAATATGTTCCTTCCTTATGGGAAAGTGAACAAATAAAAGCGTAATCAAATCACGTTGAACGATCGTAAATAAAAAAAAGGCCAGAGTGAAATATGCTCAAATAAATTCCTTTTTTATCAAACGTTCATTACAAAGTTGCAAAATACAAAATACTAAATGCTCTATAATTTACAATTGAGAGCAAACTAATCTCTAGATCGATCACCAAGTAAGAGGGTGAACTGGCATTGATTGCTATTCTGATCGCACTGCTGCAAAGGCAAGCAGAGAGACCAAGAAGCACTCTCAGCAAGCAGAAGGGAAGAAGAAGTACCCTCACACCGCCTTCCTAAATGGATCGCTGCAATAACAGGCAAGGTGGCTTGCAGGCATCCTCAAAAATTGTCTTCCATCATCGAACTCCTTGTAAGGAACATGGAGACAATGGGAAGAACTTCGCTGGCCAAAGAATATTTCCTATATCTCCCATACCAAAGGTGACATCAAAAAAGATGGCAAAATGGGCAGATCAAATGATCCATTTCCATGGAAGACGAAGGTTTTGGATCGATTGTCAAAATGCCAAACAATGGCAGCAAATTGGTTTTGAAGAAAAGAATGGAACTGAAAATGACAAGTGTGGAATATAAGTGCATTTATAGGGGCGTGAA
Source organism: Olea europaea var. sylvestris (assembly GCF_002742605.1). Lineage (NCBI taxonomy): Eukaryota > Viridiplantae > Streptophyta > Magnoliopsida > Lamiales > Oleaceae > Olea > Olea europaea. The sequence goes on along the minus strand of NC_036253.1, from coordinate 3,255,690 downwards.
GGTGAAGAGACAGAATATGAACAGCCACATTCGTGCCTAGTAACTGAAATCAAATGACCCGAAGTCTTGGAAAAAGAGACAGAAATACCAAGAGAAAATATTCGTGAATCTTAGCATAAAGCAGTTAAATGCTTGGGGGTTGACGATTAAGGACGACGTTAATAAATACACAAGAAGACAAATTAATCGTTCATTAATGATAATGGCTGCTGGTACGTTCCGAATTACCAATGGACATCAGTTCGAGGTTACAAGGGGAAAGTTAATACGAAGTTACAAAAAGAAAAGTTAAGGCATTATATGTCTTAATTACAATTCACCCCAGACCGAACGAATTCCGAGAAGAAGTGATATCCAATTCAGCTACAAAATCATCATCAACTTCCAGCTTCTTGTACTGCTCGACCAAAGACCTGGTTCGCTCAATTCCTTGGGAGGCATTATGTTTTTTAGTAGTCATTCTCTCCTTGCAGTTGTCCATCCTTGCTTGAAGCTCCTTCATCTGTGCAACCGAACTAGCCATCAAAGAGTCTTCAATCATAATTTCGGAAGAGATTTCTTTCAATTCGTCCTCAGCTTTGTTGATCTCCAGAAGCAGACTCTCTTTCAGATACAGCGCGAAGATATTGAGTACTTTTGGCCTTCAGTTCAACATTTTTGGCCAGTAAGGAGAGAATCTCGAAATGGACAACTTTCAACGTCACTTTAAAATCAGCAGAAAGATTGAGCGACGGAAGTGTCAGTGCTTGCGCCAACTTTGCACTCAAATGCTCGAGTTTATCCTTATGTTTGGCAGCACTAGCCTGACCGATGTCCATATCCATAAAGGACACATACTCAAATATCGACTGCTTGAGGAACTTCATATCTTCCTCTGAAAAAGTAGAAGGACGACCAGTTGAAGTAGGGCAAGACGTCTTGACTTGCCCCCAGGAAGTGAACAAGTCCTGGATGGAACGCACAATCTTATCAGCATCCTGCAAAGAAAATTGCCAACATTGAAGGTTTTTACTACAATAAACAAAGTGGAAGTAAAAGTGAAGCAAAGATTACCTCATCAGCAATCTTGGAAGGTGGCATATCCCCAGCCAAATCTACCACCTGTAGCTCCACCACTTGTGAGGACTTCCCATTGTCTGGGCGAGAAGACTTTGCCACAATGGGCAAACCCATGGGAGCATCTGCAGAACTCAAAAGCAACAAATCAAAAATCAATAGCACAAGTAAAGGTAAAACTTCAAAAAATGTATTACCTTCTGGTTCGACGTTTGGGGGGTTGACGCCTTGGGAAGAAGGTGGCTCATCCAGTGGTTGTGATGAGGATTCTGGGACTGAAGGTTTTTCTTTAAGTGTAGTCCCTTCATCAACTGGTTTGGATGAAGCAGCCTCAACAGAGGATGATAGAGCAGGAGCAGCCAACACCAAAGCCTTCAAAGGAGAGGCTGAACTTTTCTGAGAAATCCAAATAAACCATCAACACATAGAAAAGTTTCAAGTATAGAAAGGTATGCTTATGAGTAAACTAATTTAATTACCTTTCTCTTAACGATGAGAGGAGTGTCATCATCATCATCCTCCAAAATGAGAGATGCTGAGGCTGGTCGTTTGCGACTTGGGGCACTCTTAGTTACAGTGGGCTTGGCAGAAAGAGAAGTAGATGGACGAACAGACTGTTTAGCACAAGCAGGGGAGGAAGGACTCATAATGGACACAGGGGTGACCAAAACAGGAGAAGTGGAAGAAATGTTTGGCTGATCCAGTGAATGGAAAGCACGATTGGCATCAGTTGCAAATAATCTACGCTTCACTGATGGCCAGAGTTGTTCAAAAAGGGGATGGATGGCACGTCTAGGATTGAAGGGAGCTAATGAAAAGTTACTCGTCAAAAGAATATTGCGAGCATCTATAGCTTCTGCCTCTGCCTTATTAATGGTGTGGAAACGATCTATCAAATTTCTTGAATAACAAGGGGGAACAGGCCAAGTTTGGCCAAAACCAAGTTGACGAGCAAAAAATTGGAGAGCATATATTTCAACCCCAGTTTTGGCATTGGTTCCGGTCAAAATATCATGGAACAACTCCCTCCCGGTAAAAAATTGAACCCAAACGAGTAGAGAGGTACTCGCACTGTCCAAGGTAGACGGGGGTTGCACATAATCTGGAGTTAAAGGGGGAGGAAAAAGAAAGAAAGAAGGAATTGAATTCAAAGTATAAAAGAATGAAAAGATGTCCCTTCTGGATATATTTACAGGGCTCAGTGGGTCCATAGCTAGCCCATAGCAGCTAGCAGAATGAAGGGACAAGGATAGAGCACCAAATGATGGAAAATAGGTTCTCAACCACATTTGAGTGAACCAAAGAGGCCCACTGCCAGTGGGAGATGCACCATTCTTCAATTGGAATTGAAGAGAAGCCATGCCTCTATAGAGGGCAGCCAAAAAGAAAGAACACAAATTCAGAGGCATACCACGCGTCAATTCGTGCGCTATGGGTAAATAGCTCATAGAAGGCTTCATGCTTAGCACACACAGAATATATTTACAAAGCCAAATCTGAAGAAAGGCCACACGCTCAGCATGAGAAGGCTCAGCGCTCGAGTGATTACAACAGCTTTGCAGGCTTGAATAGGACTCGGTGAGTTTTTTGTTAAATTTTGGGGCAACACCAGAAATTAAAATACCAGGGAAAATGGTATCGCCCAAAGGTGGTAGATTTACTAAGGCTCCAACATCCCTTAAAGTAATGGACATGGGACCAAGGGGGAAAACAAAAGTATTATACTCAGAGGACCAAAAATTTAAAACAATAAAGAAAAGAGCTGGATCAAAAATAGGGGGTTGAAGAGAGATTTCTAACAAATCAAAAATCCTAGCACTATCAAAAATTGCCTTGGTAGGACCATGGCCCACAAGGCGAGCATGCCATCTACGAAAAATAACATCAGATTTAGGCCAAGTGCGAATACATCTTTCGCGAAGCGGCCTCAGCGGCAAAGAGTTCAGAAACGGAGGGCCTTGAGTACAAGGAAACAACTGGCCCACCGCCACTTGTTCGACGGTCTCGACTTTGTTGAATGAAGGACCTAGATAGAACTCATTGAGTTAAGCATTGGCTGGTGCAAGGAAGTTCGGAGTTATATATGGCCGAGTGAGGATTTTCTGGAAGTCTTCGAAACTGAAAGAGTCACCAGATTGGGTTTACGAAGCAGCCATTGGGAACGAAATAAAGTTTTGTTGAAGTTTGCTTGAGAAACGTAGCAGAGAAGCAAAAAGATGAACAGTAATATTGCGAGATAGAAGCGCGAAACAATGATGCGTGATTTAGTGGTACGATGAAATGACGTGTATTTGGGGGTTATAAGGGTTTGCAACGTCGCGCCTTTTCAGGTTATGGAAGAAAATAATGATTGAAATTTTTGGAAATTTCAAATGTTACTGGGAAACACAAGGTGAATATGGCAAAAATTAATAATTAGTATTAATTCTGCCATATTGGGGGGTAATTGTTGACACGCTAAAAGTGCAGCCAAAATCGAATAGTCCAAAGAATGAAGCACAACTGGGCAATTCAGGATAAAGGCCCAAATAGGGTTATTAATGAATGCAGTGGAAGCCCACGAACGCGGTAACACCATCGCCCAAACTTGCAAGACGCCCAAGATCTGAGCGAATGAAGTGCCTTGCAGTCGCCCATAATTATAACCCTGTTCTCGCCCAAACCTTCGAATCGCCCAAGATCTTAGCAAACATAAGATGTTATGGTTATCCAAAAGTGCAGTTATCGAAACAGTTATTGAGTAATCTTATCACGTTCCACGATTCAAAGAGTTCGGTTGAAGACGGTTGAATGACAAAAAGTAGTGGTAGCAGTTAAAGACGGTAGTTCCACGATAAGTTAGCCACCATGAAGGAAGTGGGTAGTTATAAAACAATCAAGCAGTTCTTAAGCAATTGATCACGAAGAAATCATCAAGGGAATATAAAAGGAAGAGAAGACATAGAGCAAAGGAGCCCGAATCAAACACTCTCAAACAAAGAATATGTAATTTCAATTTCTTAGTTTAGACTTAAACATTTCTTTTCAGTACTCGTGTGCTTGCGCCCCTTAGAGGCATTCTGTTTAAGTTCCAATTGTAAAGTCATCGCCAATAAAACACCCCTTTTTGGGACTTTATTTCAAAAGGTTTGTTCCTTACACAATCGTCTGATCCCTTTTTAATTGTTAGCGACTACCCGTGCGAAACAAATATATATATATTTTTTAAGAAATTATTTTAAGACAGATGTTGTGCGGCGTAAGTATATATGGTAATCATATATTAGCGTTCCGGGTAGTATATAACATTAGTTAAGTTGACAGGACAATTAATAGAATAACTAGATTTGCAAGCAACGACTTTATGGTATGAATTGAAGATGATGAACTAGATTTTTAAGCAAATCGAAATTGATTGATTTGATTGTTCCAAAGAGAAAAATGAGTGACCTAGATACACAAACGCTCAAAGTTGAATGACCCATAGTGTATTTAACCCTATTTTGTTGTTTTTCTATTCTTAACAATTGTTTATCGAATTATATTTGTCTTAGATATTGATGGAAATTAAGGAAATGTATTGCTGAAAGGTTATGGATTCAATAAAATATGTTATTAAAATTAATTGTTGAGTTTAACTTAAATTAAAATTTAATTTAATAACTTTTTGCAAAGGTTGGAGTGGGTTGGCGGGGATAGGTCTAGGAAGGTAACAATAAATTATTGTACTTTTGTAACGCAATGATGTGACCGTTAAGTACAAGTATGGGTTGGGAACTATTCCTCGTTTGCCCAAACCCAAGCTTAGGCCTGTTCCCAACATGCATTGTGGAGCAGTCTATCTACAAGAGTAATATTATTTGTAATCACTCATTCATTTAGTCTCCCTACGTGGCATATATGTGACAATTAGTTATTTGACACATGAATGTGATAGTTTTTTATTACATTATGTATCAAATTACTAATCGCTACGTGCATGCCACGTAGGATAACTGCGATAGTAAGCAACTGCAAATTACATTATTCTTATCTACAAAGGCATGTGTCACACATGGATATGTTTGTAACTTGTGCTTTCCATAACTTATTTTTCTGAAAATCAATCAAGATACAGAAGAAAAAATTATCAAAAGACCTTTGCGGGCAACTGAATCCGAGTGATTGACTTCGAGGGAGAGTATTAATATATATGGGAAATTTGACTAATAATTTAGGACAAGAATTGACCAGAATCCGCAATTGATGATCGATCCATGTAGCACAACGATGCATTTGTAATCGAGTGCTTTATATGATCTTCGTGCTTGCCCAAATTAGATAATTTAACTAGCAACTTAGAAAGCAATCTCCAAAATCATAAATTAATTGTGTGCGCTTGTTAGAGTTAATTGAGATTAAATTATGATCGATAATAAATCATTGTGAAACAATAGTCACTCATCACCTTATTATTTGTTACAATCCATCCACCTACGAAATTGATGACATTATTTTATGTCAGTGTTCTAAAAAATATAAAACATTATTATGTACGGAGGCCAAGTTTCAAGCATTACGAGCCATACTGAGATCTAGGTGTAAAAAGACGTCATTTATTTTTATTATTATTTTAAATATTTAATCATTCTAAAAATTACTTAATAATTAAAATAATATGTATTAAACATCTAAAATTATAAAATACTCTATTTACTTAATAATTCCTAAAATTAACTAATTATATAATTTTCAAATTTTTGAACTGCAAAATCTACTTTTTTTTTATAGTTTCAACCTTTTTCATTCCATTGAAAATCAATTTTACGGCATTGACGCTTATGACCTCCACCTCTATGCCTTGTGATTTGTTTAATTCACTTGCAGCGCCCAAATTTACCATCAATGATCCTCAACTAAAATCGATGACTGCTGCTTGCCCAAAAGGATATATCAAATTTCTATCAAGATAATTGAAAGTTCCATCCAATAAAATATCGACTTCTTCCCTTTCCCTATGCTCGTGTCTCTTCTGAAACAATATAGTAGCACAGGAAATGTATCAACAGAATCGCGTTATTATCCCTGCTAATGATTCTTATCAAAATCATTTTTTTGGGCTTGCGGGTGGAGGATTCATTTTAGCTACAGGTACAAATCCTGCTTAACGTATACTTTCGAAGTTTTTAATAAAATCTCAAGTCTTGAACCTGTTTGAGCCTCGTTTTGATAAGAAAATATACTTTGGAGTAGTAAATTTTTGAAAAAGATGAAAAAGTTTTTTATTTATGTGTAAAATTAATTTATGAAAGAATGTATAGTTAAAAATGAGCTTTTGAAAAAAAATTAGGGCCTAACATAGGCTAAATAGCATCGTAGCTTAAATATTATCTAAATCTTTATCAAATAAAGTCATTTTTCACTTTTGTACAGATAAAATCATTGAAAAACTTGAACTAAAGTCAAATAGAAGCCTTTTAGAAAAACAAAAAAATAATTAATAAACTAAAGTTAAATATAAGGTTTTTTGAAAAGGGGGAAAAAATAAAAATAAATAAAGTGCATCTACTCAAGATCGCGTTAAGCGGTCTAACTGCTATTCACACTTACACAAAGCATTTTGCCCATGCCTCTAACGTTGCCTAGTCATGCTTTTTAGAACACTTTATGCAGACTCACTCAAATGCTTATAATATTCGCAGAATCTGTTAGTCTGAGTGAATCCAAAAGCAGGACAAATATTATTTTTAAGAAATTGTATTCCATAAGTACTTCAAGCGTCCATTGACTAAAGATTTTATCCCAAAATTTAAAACTGGTTCATGTTGTCATTGCCATCAAGAGTTGAAGGATGCAAAGTAAATTGATATTTAACACAATCTTTACAATATTGCAAATGCAAAAAATATGACACTTCAGCTAACAATAATTAGTTATTACATAAGCAGTCAAAATTACAGTAGAGAAGGGTATCAAACCTTATCAACCTCCTTCAAACCAAGGCCACTTCCAATGTAATGGGGAATCCAAGCATTCCACCATATTACACAACAAATAAGCAAAACTAACTCGATTGGACAAAATGAAACATCGCTTCGTACCATTTATCTTTTCATCTTCTCGAAATATATCTTGTTGACGAAACACATCTGGCCTCATGCACAATATTCCCCACAAAGATCCAAAAGAATACCATCATGATAACATAATTTGGCGAGATGAATTGCACAGTACTTGACAATGTCGATGATAAAGGAGAAGTTAAAATCTTGTTCACTGCACTGTCTAGTCATGTTCAATACTGCATGCCAAAACGTGTCATTAACTTGTGACCAGCCTACCGATTATAACCCATGGCCACAACAGGAATCCTTACCTTGTGCCCTCTACTGCCTTTCAACAAAACCTCTCCAAAACTGTAGGATCTGGTGACTGAGCGAACAGTGAGCGTCACAGAGAATTCCCGTGATGCACCGGGTCGTAGAGTCATTGCCGGAGGGCTGGTTTCGATGGCAACTGCAGGTGCCATTCTTGCAGTGATCACATAGGTTTCTTCCTGGGCAACATTTGTCACAGTGCGTGTGACCGTTTTAGTTCCCACGAGATGCGAAATAGCGATTGAGGGGGTGTTGAGATTTGATGGATGGCCTAAAGTATAATTGCATGGGGAATTCATATGGTTTTTTATCTCTTGAGCATCAATTCCGGGTGTGGTGCACAAGAACCCTAAGTAGTCTTCATATCCTACAAAGTCAAGTCAACCAGAACATGAGATAAGCACACAAGAAGGAAACAACCTTTCCCAATTGTAGTCATAGCCGAATCAAGAAATAAGGTGTCTTCTACGATATAGATATCTGCAATGTCCGAAATATGATTCTTTAATACTCAAATCATGCTAAGGTCAACTCCACTGAACATAAATACATACTTCTAACAAAATGTTTCAACATAGGAAGGGTGAATCCCATATTAGCAAAACCATTTAAAGGGCTCGAGTATAATTAAGACTATGTTATACACACACACACACACACATATACATATATAAGAATTTGTAGTTAAAGAGTAGGAAAAAGTTAAAGGTTTATGTGCAAAATTATTTTGTTGGAAGAATGTACAGTTGAAAATGAGTTTGGAAAAAAAGAGTTCTTAAATAACAGAGGTCAAACGGTGGCTAAATCTACAAAAGGAAGTATATGAAAGCAACTTATGATGACAAAGAATATCCAGCTTATAGGATCTTGTCAGTTCGAGATAAGAAAATGTTTTCAGGGATCAAGTCCTAATCCTTCTTAAGAGAGCGATAATAACAAAATGAGAATCTAAAAAAGCAAAGCAAACAAGCAGATTTATAGTGATTTGCCCTCAATATAAGAGTTAAGACCACTTGCCATGGTTGGTTACCACTAAAACATACAAGATAACAAGAATTTCCTTGTGCCTCTCATACACAAAACCAACCCTCTAAATTTCCGTAAAAAGTTGAGACTATCATTAGGCTTCACACAATCCAACATAATTCTAATGGTTTGATGGATTCATCAAACATAACGATGTACTTATTCAAACTAAAGTTCATTGAATTTGATGGATGGAGAAATGGACTACAAACCCAGAATTACCAGTTTGTCCAGTCCCTAGAGCCTGAAACAGCTAGGAAAGCAAAATGATTCAGTAACTCCTAAACTAACGAGGAAAAGCACCAAATAAAACTAGTCCTGAAACTAGTGGAACCAGTATTTCCCGAACACCATTTTCTTTCAAGTTAAAGCTGAATTTCTGTTTATATGACCATGGCAGAAAATAATAATAAACCACAACCTAAGCATTTAAATCAGTGGATGAGCAGCAGTCCCTGGGCCAGACTGTATGGTTAACAGATGTCCTACGTATTGACTCAATAAGAAACTAGCCTAAGTAATGTTGAATGGTGTGGACCGGCTGGAGGCTATCATATTGTTCACCTCTGTCTTAAGTTGCCTTAGCCTAGCTTGCTTTTTTGGGGAATTTGAGGGAACTGTTTTCCTGTGAGTGAGAGAGAAAAGACAGAAGTGTGTGATCTGTACTGTAAACTTCTTCTCAATTTTAGTGAAAGCAACGGATTGGATATAGCTCTCACATTGAAGGTGAACCACTAAAAATTTGTATAATATTCACTTTAACTGATATCTGCTTGTTCTTATTGCAGTTGGGAACGGAATTAGGGCTTATTCCCCAATAAGTAAATATGTTATTTCCATTAGAGTGATTAGGTACTTCATTAAAAGCTGACTATTATCAACATCATAGAACAAGAGTATTAAGATACCTGCATCAAAAACAAGTCCAGGATCCAGAGCAGCTCTAGGACTGACATGGCCACTCCCACAATCGAAAGGTGTTGCAGGGACCAGAGCCACAGTATCGGATCCAGAATATATTTGAGCTTGAAGTGGTCTTTCTGCCCTGTCAAGGGTAGTTGATGTAGTCATCAAGGCAGATTTGATAGCTGCAGGACTCCAGTGGGGGTGCTTCTGCTTCACGAGAGCAGCTATTCCTGCTATATGTGGTGCAGCCATGCTAGTTCCAGATATCATAGCAAATCCTTCACCTGCTCCAAGGAATAGGGATAGGGAGAATTGCTCAAAAGAAATAGTGAGAATTGGAGCACTGGTCTCCAACCTAGAGTGCTCATAGAAACTTGGTCCTCAATCTTTAAAATGGAACTTTTCGGAACTCATTCAATTTATTGCAGCCTTTCGCCCTTGTAGATTTTACATCTGATTTCATGTTAAATTGGAATTTGCAAGGCATAGTGCAATTTCTGTTGGAGGGGATGACAGATTTTTTTTTTTCTTTCTTTTTTCTTTTCTTTTATTTCTATTTCCTCAATTTATCTATTATAAAATTACTTATTTTTTACCCATTTGCCCTCACAAGAGTACCTCACATCCCTTGCACATGCCATTATAATAGAAAATTCAGTGGAGGTCATCCACAAGGACCATGACTACAACAAATTGAAAGGTAGAACACCCAAACAGTAACTTTTGAAGGTGAGGATCAAGTTGCTACAAGTCCTATAGGTTGAGGACCGATGCTGTGACTTTACTGAATAAAATAAGAGAATTATTCTAGTTGTACAACCAAGATTTACAACTTGGTTGACAACTAGTGGTGTGTGGGGATCCACACCATTGATTAAAAAAACAGTTTTTGAAGTGTATGGTGTAGATCTCTGCCAACTCATTGATTGTAAAACAAGTTGATTACTGGGTTGTACACCTAGCATGCTTCAAAATAAGATGACTAAATTGGTATAATGAGTATTTTTACCAACATAGTTTGCCTCATCCGTTCCATTAGGAGCCCAGGCAGCCCAAATTAGAGAACCAGGAGCAAGAATATCTGGTTTCAGGAGATCTGCATCTTGAAAGCTGTAGTCTTTGATATTAGGTCCTCGAGCAGAGAACAATGCTACTTGTGGGGCAGACTTGTGGAGAATAGGCTTTAGACCGTCCCCGATACTTCCTACTGCCTTGAAGCTCTTAACCCGCCCAGTCCAATCTCTTGGTGTAGAGATATTGTAGTAGTCTATGAGTTCCTATGATATGATTACCATGAAACAGACCAAGAAAAATTAATGATGAGAACTATAGGCAGCAACTTATTCAAGTGAAATAGACTCCAAACAATGCACAATGTAGTGACAATGACGTCTTGCAACTGAGACAAGACAAAAGTCAAGAAAAGAAACTATCTAACTCCCTTTGAAAGTCATGCCACAGATCATTTTAGAAACATTTCGGGAGCACATTTTAGGCAGCCAACAGTAACACAAACAACAAAAAGTTGACAAATAACAGGAATATCAAGCTAATTAAATAGAACGTTCAAAACCTGGAAGTGCCCTTCTTCCCATAGTTTGAAATTTATTCACTTTTTAAGTAAATTGTTGAAACTTAGACAAACATGCTCTAAATAGCAGAACAGAAGCATAATAGTCACCGTGGACTTGCTAACATCTGAAATGAGGATTCCAGGAATACCAACAGGAACAGGATCAAATTTTGTTCCTGGTGAAGCATTTTCCACTGCTAGAACGAAACCAATTGCGCCAAGACTCTTTGCAGTTTGTGAGACCTTTTTTATTGAAGCAGTACCAATGACAAAATTAAAGGAGTAGCCACAGAGGAGAATGTTCCCTGCCACCAAATTCTTGTTCAAAACTTCCGGCTTTTGGCAGTCAGCAGGACTGTACCTTGCAACTGAAGAATCCAGCATCACGTCATTAGCTGCTACCAAGGTAAATGTTCGATTTGCATGTGTTGCAGCTGCAGGAAGAGTGGAAAACATAAATAACACATGAGCTTAAGAAACATAGGGGCTCTATTAAGCAAAACACTGAAGATTTAAAGTCGATTGAGAAAATAAATGATTAAACCATGTGCCTCCTAATGAAATTTGTGAAGTAATTAATTCCAAACACGATCAACAAATCTCTGATCATGAATGTTTGAACTCCATCTCACATTGTTAAATTGCAGCATTTTCAGTCCACATATTCATCTAGTAAGCATCACATCAATAGATAACTCTAAAAACCACATGGATAAAGAGGGTAACATGTAAACCATTGTGCCCGAGGCAAATCATCTGACGCAAGTTAATGTCAAATTTATCCATCAAAGATTGTAAGAAACAGGCAAACGGCATGCAAGATTGCTTTAAGGAGGGGAAAAAAAATATGAGCTAAACATTTCAAACTTCAATACCAATTTTTATTCCTCAGAAAAAAATATGAAACAAATTTGACAGAGCAAACAGCATCCATTTTCAAGAGACTATATATTTTTAAAAAGCATATTCCACAATTTAGTAAGCATCTATAAATTTAGAGAGTAAAATTTTTGAAGTACCCCCAACGGGCTCTTTATATTTTACACTTAATTTTACTACTTCCAAAAAATAAGTATTGTTTATTCTTATCTTTTATTTTCATTAACTTCCCTACAAATTATTATATTATTTTCCACTGTTGAAAATTGAAATACTTTGAATGCATCTAAATTAAAATGTTAATTTAAAGAGCCTCTAGAAACATAATTTTAAGGATCGACTTTTTAAAATTGAGAGTATCTTATGTTTAAAGAGTCTTGTTGAGATGCTCTAAGGCGGGTTAAGAATTCAGATGGCTTGAGACAAGCTGCAAAAAACTTACGTGACAAACCAAGTCCAGCCAAGATTTTCCCATTTCCCAAGGTCAGATGGTTCTTGTATCTCCGATCATCAACTGCGGCACCTACAGATGCTATCCACGGACTATAAGACAACAAGGTTTTGGGAAAAGGACCACCATTTCCGGCTGCCTGTGCAACAAAAACTCCAGCTTTCACAGCTGAAAGAAGTGTAGCATCGAAAGGGTTTAAAAAAGTTGTCTTTGTTGTTGCCGGAGGACTGTTTGGCCCCACTGAGAGATTCAGAATGTCCACACCATCATGAACAGCCTGTCAAAAATAAGTACAGTGTTTCAGAAAATTTATACCCTAATATATGCACACACATATATATACAAAATAAATTACCCTTTTATGATTATTATCAAGTTTATTTGGAAAACATTTATGTACATGTTTTCTCTATCATTATTTAACTGAGATAGAATGTGTTGCTAATGTTGGACAACATGAAGTCTAATCATAATGCAGTCATTTTACCTCCATGCTCCATACACACTGGCGGATCCACATGGTCCATTTTTTTCATCCAAAATTTAAAATTTTACTCCTCCCCTCTTTTGAGCATTACGCACAGCTTTTTTCCTTAAAAGCTAAAATTTTAAATTATTATACATTTCGCATTCGTCTCTAATATCTAGGTGTCAATTTCATCAAAATCTAACGTCTGTCATTGCTCAACTCGTTGATACAGGCGACACAAATATTTATCGATCAGACCACCTCGCTTCTTATCTCTCATGTCTCAACCCTTTGTTAGCATTACGTTGTTCCCAAAAAAAATTTACTACTTACTTTAGAACTCACAATGTAAAATGTCCGGTTCCACCACTCTCTATACATGTATTAGGTCGATCTACTATTCCCTTTTTTCCCACATATATAAAAGACTTGTTAGGTTGTCATTTTCTGAAACACATCCAGAGAAGCATGAGATCACCATCATAGTCTTCTTCTTCGTAATGAAAACTTGAAGGCTGTAAACAGTGGAGACAACTTTCCCATTGAGGGAAAACCACTATAAATATGGGTGTTTCTTGTGTACATTTCAAATTCATTTAACATATTACTACTTTCGTATTTCGGATTTCGAAGCTTATTTAATTAAGAAGGTTGCACAAAGTTGTTATCTGCATGCCCACTTCAACTATATGTGTCTTTTACAGTTTATTACTACTGTGGGACTAGGTAAAGCTTTCAGTTTTAGCTTAAAGAGTCAATGACATTTTTGGCTTCTAACATAATTTTTTTTTTTTTGACATGATCCAGCCACCATATTACAGGTCAGACCAGATATTTTGTTCTGTTAGAATTGCTGCAATGTCAAGGAAGGTCTCCTGCTCAGCATCTTAGTGCTGTAAATTTTATAGTCCCTAATTCTTTGCATGATTCTGAAACTCCAGGAAAAAAGAGAGAGTTGTTTTGATGCATAGACATAACTATGTGCATCTTTCAGTCGGATACAGCCACTTTAATAGTATAAAATGCCTAAAACCAATAATGTGTTATCAACTCTCACAGGTTTCCAAATAAAAAACAACAAAATTGAAATCAAACCGAAAAATTTTGCACTTTTATCGTAAATTTAACACAATCACTGCAAAAAAAATCATTTGTTTTCATCAAAAGAATAGAAGGTGAAACTTTTCACAGTCCAACCTATAAGCAATATTAGACATTGAAAATGACATTTTTGTTAAACAGGGCGGATCCTAAAACTATCCCCCCACCCCCAAAAAAAAAAAAAAAAAAAAAAAAAAAATCATCATCATGATGGAATAAATCCATTCTCTGCAAATGCAAATAATAATATCTTGCTAAAGATTCTTCAGATTCATGCCCATCCATTATTCTGTGCGATCCAGGTTTAATTACCTGGTGAGCCTCAATCGACATTAGCAAGATATGACATGTACAGGTTCAACAGAGTCTTTAGTGGCAAAAGCAAAAACACATGACACAACCTCCGCACCCCACTCCACCCCCTGCCACCCAGGAAAAAGTAAAGAAAAGAACTAAGGGGGGAAAATTCGGGCGAAAAGAAAGTATTCAAGTAGATCAGAAAAATAATTCATGTAAGCTGTCTCAATAATAAACCATAAGCAATCTCAGCAGAAAAACAGCAAGGTCGGTAAAATACATGTCAGTGTTTTGACATATCAAAATACCTGATCAATTGCAGCAACTACATCTGCAACAAAACCACCAAATAATCTGTAGAGGGCCTTGTAGACAGCAATCCTGAACAAATATGAACATTTTAACCGTGGGAAGAATATCTGTCATTGACAAAACAGGATGTAACAGATTTGCATCAGAACATCATGAGTGAATGCCGTCAAAAACTTGCCTGGCACGAGGTGCCATCCCACTTGCTCTTCCAAATTCAAATCCATGCATTCTCACAGGAATTCCATTATTTCCAGCTGCAATAGCCGCTATGTGGCTGGCAAAAAATATTGCCGAGTTAAGTTCCAGGAAAAAAACAATTACATTAAGAAACCTATAGCAAAAAAAGATTGAACTGGAACAGAAACTACAAGATAAACATTTTTTTCTGAAATGCTTTCTTTTCTTTTTTTTTTTTCCTTTTTTGAATCCGTTGCAAAATAATGTTTATGAAGCCTTTCTTTCTTTTTCTTTCTTCAGATAAATATTGTCTACGAAGCACAAAGTACTCCTAGAAATGTAATTTCACAACAGAAATCAAGACATTGAGACAGCAATTAAATTGAACTGTACAGATCAGGTTAGAGAAAAGTTAGAGATGAGAGAACATGGAGTTGCTGTACATCCCAGTAGGAAAAGATACGGCTCTGAGTCAAAACCATGTCTTCGTGAAAGCCTATGTTGCCTTGTATAAGATGCAAACTTGAGTTTTCTAAAATATTGTCCACAAAAACAGTTTCTATACCTGCACACCATGTCAGACTCTTCAGTTATGAGAAAGTTGAAAATGATGTATTCAGTCAAATATCTGCTTCTTGCTTTTTGGATGACAAGTTTTCAGGGTTTACGTGAAAAGAGACAAGGACAGGCTCTTCATTGGACAGATGCATGAATTACAGTCACGGAACAAATCTCTCACAAAATTAGTAAATAGATTTCAATGTTGATGGAAATAATGTATAAAAACAAGACCAAGAAGCACGGAGGGATAACAACTCGCACATGCATGCTAACACATGATACGACATCAGGAAGATAGATGGACAGATAATTGAATAGATATAAAGTTACACCCAGAAGAAAAGACATGTATGCATACGCACGTATAACAAATTGTCCACAAAGGTACCCACTGTTTGCAAAAATCAAGTATAAACATGCACAGAACAGGAATGAAAATTTTAAGAAAACAGGGTAGGTTGCAGGCTATTGGATTGAAAAGGTACCAGGAGAATGAAGAAATATGGTGATAATTAGAACTTAATGCAACAAAGTGCACAATATGCTATCAAGCATCATAAACAACGCTTATCATGGCTGCCTTCTCAAGGTGGTGTTGAGGACACGCAAGAATAAGGGAGCACAATAACCTGATGAAATTCAATTATCGAAGCAATTAACTCAAACCTTCCATGTCCATCACCATCAAGGGGAGAATCAAAATCAATTTCAGCATTAAACGCGCCAGCCATTTTAGCAGCTTTGGCAAAATGTTGAGCTCCAATAATCTTCCCATTACAGTAGTCCTTCTTGGTGTTTGGATCAATTTCACATGTTCCTCTGTATTTTGGAACAGGCCCATAGGGCTCAGTGTTGTGACTTGAAAAGCTTGGATGATGAGGATAAATACCGGAATCCACAAAGCCTATCACAATATCTTCTCCAGCTCTGTCAAAGCCACCTCCTGTTGGCCATACACCAGTAGGAAGCCCCAAAAACTGGGGTGTGTGGGTTGTCAGTCTCCTCACCTTCCAATCTATCTCAACAGATTTAACACCAGGTGCTCCTCTAAGTATTTCTGCCTACTAATACATTGGTTATGTAAGTAATACAAGCAGAAAAGTATTGAAGGTCACAATGAATAAGATAGCAGATCACCTGCTCGGGAGAAATGTGAACTGCAAAGCCATTGATAAGATGACGGTAGCTATAGAGCTTCCTGTAGGTCCCACGCTCAAACAACATTCCAAGAAGCATATCATGCTTCTTCTCTAGATGGTGGGCGTAAGATGTTACCAATTCACTGTAGCAGAGGCAAAAAAAAGCACAAAATCAGACAAATAGATCGTAATCAACCTCAAGTCAGAGAAAAAGAGACATTAAAGCAGTAATAATAACATTGAAAACCAAGGAAAGCCTAAATATGTAGTATACAACACGTACTCGTAGAGACAACTAATAGGTTCTGCTCTGAAACGAATACCAACCAGGAATCCAAAGGCAGTCGATATGACCTAATAGCAATTTAAAATCCTCATAATTTGGAAAGTGTTGGCCCAATATATAGAGGACATGAAAGTGATGCCATAAGGTTGTTTTGCATAAACTTTTATCGATTCATTTGAATAGCATGGTTCATCTTCTATTTCCTCCCAGACAAACCTGAAAAGACGTCCATCTCTATATTTTCAAATGTAGAGTAACATGAAATATCAAGGCTTCAACTATTTCTTTCTCGCTGAGGGAAAACCATTTCAACAATCAAAGCTTGTATTTACATAATTCTTAAGGTATATACTAATCATACCATGTTGCCAATTCAGAAACGCACGACTAGGCTGTCTGGTTATGAAACAAACTATTTTGAAAGAAGCTCTTTTATTGTCACAGCATGCAACATGTATCGTACAGTGCATTCCTGGTAAATTTTAGGTGCCAATTTCACAATGATGCATCTAGTTAAAACTTGAAATTCACTGACCTCAAAAACCCAATGAAAGGTCAATAGGAAACCAGGCTTATCATAACAGAATATCTCACCAAGAAACTGAAAGCAAAAGCAATATAAAATCTTCTCTAGACCAAATGGGGAAATACATCTCACAATAATTGAGGCAATTTTACACAAATATTATGTAGTACTAAACTAAATCTCAATTTTACTGGAATTCGCACAAACTTAAATTATCGTCCTTATTTTTTCCTTAACAACATTGTCTCAAAATATTTTATTGATAATGAAATAAACATTGCTTAATACCTAAGGTCAAACAACTTCTTATGATGCATAGCCTGTGAAAATTAAATGAAACATTGACATGTTGATGATATCACCACCAGAAGACCCGTTTTCTCATACTCTGAGCTTTTCTTTCCCAATCAAGTTCCACCGAACCACTAATTCAAAATGAAAAATTTAACTAACAGTGAACAAATGAAGCGAACATTGATCTAAATATAAAATCAAGTGGGAGAGATGTAGAATTACCATAACACAATTTGAACTCAGAAAAGCATCAACCACAAACTCATAGCAATTTTATAAATATATGACTAGGTTTAAATAAATGTTAAAAATACCTAGTGACATCAATTTTCTCATTAGAATCAGATTCCACAGCAGTGGCTAGAAAATCATCGACACCACCTTTATAACTTATCACGGGTTCCCCTTCAACTGTCGCAATGTATATTTCTGCTTTCCCAAGAACCAAAAGACCCAATAACATTACAATAAGAAAAGAACAGATGTTCCTTATGTTCCTCATTTTAGCCAATCTGTCCCAACTCCTCACGCCCCACAATTCCAAATCTGTTCATTCACGGAAAAAAAAAAAAAAACCTATAAAAGTTAGAAAAGCAAAACCTTGGCCAATTCAATTTATTCTCCAAATAAAACTCAATAAGCATAGATGACATTCAGCTGCAAAAGCTAAAATTCTTCTTCAAATTAATCAAATAAAAGCATAAAAAACTCTGTACACTTACACCCTTATATAAGTTATATATACATATGAACACACCTGTGTGCGTAAAATATTTTAATTCTTGGAAAAATAATGGCTGATCCAATACCTGAACTTGAAGTTCGTTTCCTTTTTCTCCGTTTCTGATTTCTTTTTCTTCTCTTCTCTTATTTCATCTACTCCATGCGAATATTCTTCAAAAAAAGGAATGACAAATTAGTAAAAAATATTATACACATATTTCATAAATTACTACATAAATATTTTACGTATAAAGAAACAAGCAAAGAATCAGAAAAACAAATAAAAGAAAATATAAAATAAGATCCCATCAAATTATTTGGAAGAAAAAAAGCTAAAATCTTTACTCACATTTATCCAAGAAAAGAAAGAACCCAAAATGCTAATAGCAAAACTCCAAGCTGTTTCTAATTTGCTTACTCTTCACCACCAAGAAATCATGAAATGAAGCTGATCAGCTAGCTACATTTAAATTTTCTTGATAGTTTCAGTATTCTTAATGGGTACGAAGAAAAGAGTTGTTTTTTATTGGTTGTTGAGGACGAATGAAGGGGAGGTAGTTAGGGTTCTTCTCATTGTGTGTTTTTATTTATTGAGGATGAACCAGACAAATGCCCGATGATGGAGGACAGCAGGAGAAGCCTTGATGATTTCATTAATTATGACTTATATCCAACAATTTCTTGTGGTACAACCTTAACTTTAAGAGCAAATTATTTAACAACTTTATTCATTTTATGGAAATTTTGTTAAATGAAAAGTCTATCTTTCTTTGGTTCAATCCTTCACAATTCAAAATTAATTGCCTCTATATATTAAAGAAAAATTTCTATTTCTTTTCAAGTTTGTGTCAAAAATGAGTTCTCATGAACGGGTAATTAGAGTGTTTCTAAAAAATAAATAACTTAATAAATTAATTAATGCAAGAGTTTTTGTGTAGGTACAAAGACACGAGAGGAAATTTGGAAAATATATATATTAATACACTGTCAGAGTTTAACCAAGTCAACATTTTTCTTTCGTTCTGAATACTCAGCGTGCTAGTTGTATGTGTAATTTATTTTAATTTGTTTTTACACTTGTTTTAATAGATAATTGATGAGAAGAAAACTTTCGATTCAGATGTTTAGGGGTTATCGCCTTTTATTGTGTTGTGTGTGACAAATTTGCAAAGTAAACGGCCTTGCAAAACAAATAGTTGCATAAAAAGATTATAAAGAAAGCGACACTTTTTATGTTAATTAAGTGGACATTGAATTTTCTCAACTTTTTACACGAGACGTAAAAGAAAAAGTAAAAAAGGTAGACACGTAAAGTAAGAACTCGAGATAAATCGACGGGTGTGATAGATTTATACAACTATGAGAAAATGATCTAAATACATTCTTCAAACATATGAGAAAATACAATCTTTTTTTGTTAAACTTTTTGTAAAACAAAATATGAAAAGAATTAAGAAATGTATTACATATTTGAAGGGTGAATTTGATAGCACTAAATATTGTTGAGGAAGAAAATAAAATACGGACATGTTGATTATATCTTTGAATCATCTTCGACAATGCATATCAATCAACACGATAACGGCATCGAAGTCTCATTGGTGAAGTTGAATTAGGTTGGTTTGTCGGGCTATGGGAAAATTAATTAGTTATATAATTGATGGTAATTGCGAAGAAGATTAAGGCAAATCCATTGATTGATAGACAAAGATTCTTTACCATATATTTTGTGTGGAATTTATATTTTGAGATTAGAATTTGCATGCATATTAAATCTTCCATTCATGCCTTTTTAATTCTTTTGTGGCACTTTTTGACAGGAAGAATTTCAATCTGAACTTTTTCATGTTGTAGAAATATTTAGTGACCTTTATAGTTACACTTTTTGTCTATTGGAAGTCATAATTACTTGATTTGCTTTGTGACCTACAAACACCTTTGAAAATTACTCATAATTTTGAGTGGATGTTTTGATTAAGTCTCTATCTGATTAATTTATAAATGATTTATAAGCTATCTGTGTATAGCCAAATATGTTAAGAGCTTAGTCAAATATGTTAGAGCCACGTGATTGTTGAAATTCTTTCGGTAGCGCACACTCTTATTCTTGCCAAAATTGATTAAACTAGTCGAAGTCTATTTTCTTTTGTTTAAAAATAAAAAGTATATAGTTAGCAATTCATAATTCATATCAGCGTCACAATGGACCACACCACTTAGAAATAATAATAATAATAAAAACATGACTTAAGTGCGTTTCACTGACGTGGAAAGGTTACACTCTTTTCATTTAAACTATGCCTTGATCTCGTAATCTTTCATCTAATTTCATTTGCTACCAAAATCGCAACAATCTTATGAATTAAAACATCTTTAAATTTACGACGGCCATGTTTGACCATCTCAATTAATCTTCTCTTAATCTAGCTTCAATAGGCTGCACATTATTTTTTTCTCATTTTTATGTCGTTGTTTAGTAATGATTTTAATCTATATTTTATTATAAGTCAAAGTCAATAATCAATTTTAATAACAGATATTATGTTATCCAAACTTTTTAATCACATATTTCATCAATTTTTATCAAAATTGTTTTTAAAAAAATCTGATTTTAATATCCATCCTAATATGTTTACACATTGATCTTCACATACTATAAAATATTTCCGATTCTAGTACCTCATTTTAAAGAAATTATAAAGAAAAGGTTACCTCATGAATTCATGTGAGGGTTGTCCCTCCAAATTTGTCCATATACTTGCACATAGCATGTGACTACGTGACTATTTCTAAGGCAGAAAATGACCAAAAAGTTCCAATCATTGACAAGATAATACAGAAATTAAAATATTTTTTTCAACATAAACAAATTATTTTTTTACAAAAAGATGCAACAGAAGTTGGCAGGAGGTGCTCCTCCCTAGAATGGTCCCAAATGTGTATTTACTATTTAGTGGATTTGTGTCACGGGTTCAATTTATGTGCACCTAACATTTCTCTAATAATCCTGAAGTAGGAAAGAAAAAAATTGGACTTGTTACTGACTAAAATGTTGGTTTTCCCACATGTTGTCTTCTACAGCATTCTAGGTCGAGCACGAGTGACTTCTTATTTATTTAATGAATGTCTTGTCCAGTTTACTGAAGTGAGTAAATATGGTGAACCAGTAATTATGCAACAAATATTTTGAATGTGCGAAGTATTTTGTTACACGTGTAGAGGTGAAACTTTGATGGTGTATTTTATACACTTATTTGGACCAAAAAATATAGACATTAATAGTTTATTTGAAAATTATAGCCTAATTTATTTTATATTTTGTTTATTAGGTGAAATTTGATGAATGGAAGTGGTATTCAAAGAAAGAAGCGGAAAATCGACGAATGGAGGGGAAGATCTACTGTTTGGGGACTAAAGTGTAAATACTTAAAAGTTGTGTTGGATCTCAACATGAAAATTCAAAAATACTAAGGGTCAATTGGGTGCAATTAGAAGTCAAAAAGGAGTGAAATATGGTCAAAATATGGATACAAATCAAGTTTCAACCGCACAAATATATTCCAAATTTTCTACTCAAGATTGGTACTCATTTTTTATCTAGTAAACATTCTAATTGAAAAAATGTTATTTCGAGTAAAATTGTATCCCTTTAAATTATCTTTACAACCTAATTTACATCGACTTTATCAGATATCGGAGAGAAAATTATCATAAAAATATTAAAGGAAGTGTAGTGCTGAAATTTTCTCGAGAAATGGTGCCCAGCTGCCACCTCTTTGTCTTTGCGGCGCTGCGACGCCACTCATACGGATTAGGGCATGGTTTTGGTCCTTTTAAAGCCTATAAAATCCTACAACAATCAAAAACGTGGATACAACTATAAATACAAGTTTTTGACACTTTAAATACAGTTCCACACAATTTGGGGAAGAGAAAAAACAAATAATCATCAATATCAAAGTGTAAAAGCTTAGGTTTGAAGACTTTTGAGGTTGAAAAAAAAAAATTT
>NC_036253.1:3192188-3231404 GCF_002742605.1 Olea europaea var. sylvestris | reverse complement strand
TCCCACATCTAAACTCAAAGCATTATCGACTAGCCTCATGTCCATACGCGTTGGAATTTGCTTATGTGTACACGAGTTGGTCCGATATCTGTTGTCCATGTTACCCTAACATAAAACAAGGTCAATAGTTTTAAAGTGATAAATTCGCATATCTCCTAATTTATGAACTCGGATTGGTCCGCTCTGTTATATTGATTTATCTCAATTTAAATTTCAGCATTAGCGCTTCATCGTGTGAGGTGACATTAGGATTGAGGTTACCGTGTGGCGTAACATTGCTTGCACTAGAAATTTAAGAATTACTTGCTCTATTTGAAGTGTTGGTTCAACAAAAAGTTTCGAAAACCATGGATGGTAAATTGCCTATAAATTTAATAGAAACACAAAGAGAAGAATATGATGAACTTGCTTATACTTCAATTATCTTACATCTATTTGACATTGTTTTGAGAAAAGTTGGAAATTTTAATTCTACAAAAGAATTTCGTCAAAAGTTGGAAGATCTATATTTGCTTAAATCTACTCTTAATAAGTTGAACTTGCTTAAAAGATTTTTCAATTTTAAAATGGATCTTTAAAAAAATTTGGATGACAATTGGGATGTTCTTAACAAACTTGTTCAATACATTGCTAATTGTGATGAAAATGTGTCTGAATATATAAGGTTAATTTTATGTTTGATTCATATAGAGAGATTAAGAATGCAATTAAATATGATAGAGACACCTTAATACTCAAGATTATCATAGATTCCCTTAAGAGTAAGGATATGAAAATTAAGCCCTTATTTAAGCCACATTATTTCCATACGAATGCATTTTGGATATTGTATTAATGGAAAATGTGTGGGAAAGAAATAAGAAAATTTTTTGAATTTCCGTGTAATATTATTTTATAGAAGAATGTGTGGTTAAAATGATGTCAAATCACTATTTAAAAATATTGTTTTGAAAGAATGTGGGGTCAAACAGATATTAAGATCGAAAAAGAAAATAAGAGTAATGAGTTACATATGATGAGGAGTAGAATGAAATTTAAGCAGATGAAATTGGATAGAGCTCAAGACAGTAGTGATTCGAGTAATAACTCGAGTGATGAGGATGTTAAGAAGAAAGACAAAGGACGCGATAAGTCTAATGGTAGATAGTGCTAAAGTTGTGTTAAGTCTAAACAATTTATTAGGGACTCTCTTAAGAAGAAAGATAAGATGAGAGGTGAAGCGAATTTGGTTATAGGGTCGAGTGATAACTATAGTGAGGTTTATTGAAAGTAAACTTAGTTACTGCATATGCATCTATGTGTAATCCTTTCTATATGTGTGCGATTACTTCATTCTGTTGCTTTTTTATGTTATACCTTTAATTTGCTTGTGTATGTAACCGCATAAATTGAAGTGATCTTATTACTTTGTGTAATTGTTTGCATACATAGTGGGTTGGAATACATTAGCAGTGTGTTGAGTGTCTTTTGGTAAGATGGAGTATAGATGTCTAGAGGTACATTGGTGGTTTATATCGAGAATATGGAGTGTGACATTTGGATCACGAGTGGAGAGGTGATTAAATGTTGAAATCTTTTATCTGTGAAGATCCTGATTAGGTAGAGTGTGAGAGTGGCGCTTCTATCACTTCGGTTAGGTGAAGACTCGTTATCTACGTAAATTGGGAGAAGTGAAGTGGTGATAGATGATTATCCAGAAAATTCAGGATCTATTGTGATTTATCAGTCAGACATGAGTTGAGTGATCTATCTAGTGAGTATAGTGGCCGATGAGATGAGATATGTGTTCTCTTAAGGTATAAGCAACACGGAATGAAATAGGATAAGTGTAGTGAGATTTTTTTTGTGGGTTCATTTATGCATTTGCTGCATATGTGTTGGTTGTTTGTTGATTAATTTCGTGTTAACCTTTTGTTCTGTGTGAACGTGGTTTTTTGAAAAGATATGTGTTTTCCTTTATAATATCAAAATCGCATGATTATTTGTTCTTGATTGTTCACTGTGATTATCTGTTTCTACTTGGATATTTGTTTATGACCTTAGACCTAATGACAATGTGGAGCAGGTATGATATGTGTTTCGGGTTTGCGACACGAGATAAGGTCCATGATCCCAATTTTATTGGTTACTTTGATTGTACAAGTATTAACTATGTGTTTTAATTGTTTGCAAATTTATTGGGTATCAAGGTGGAGATTTTTTAGGTTTTGATGTCCAATAAATTTTGGGCTATCATGTTAAACATCGGAATTTAACTTCACAGTCCTTAGCCAATGGTGAAATAATTATCAACAAACAAGTTCAAAAGTTCAACTCGGCCCATATATATTACTTCTTGAATGGTTTTGAATTTTCGTTCATTTAACCTTATCATTAATCCCTAGTCATTTTTAGTGTATGATTTATGAGAAACAAGAGAAAAATGTGGCTATCCCTATAGCAAGAATCCAGCTGCCATAGTTGAGCTAAAAATGATGGTCTCCTCTTTGTGTTTTCGGTCCCCCTTTTTGTTCTTCTTTCATTGCTTTCTTATTGTGGCTTGTTAATCATCATCGTTATCTTGTCCTTTGTGGGTGAATTGAGAACAACCAAGATAAATATATTGGTTGTGAGTTGGAGTCGTTTGAATTGGTTGTTTGGTAGAGAAAAGTAACATAAAATTGAACCTGAAAAATACCGTTTTGTCAATCCTTGGAGCAAGCTTTCGCGACATTATTCTTAGTAGAATAGCTTCATAAAAAAATCACATTGGATCAGTTTCCTTTAGAAGCTCCTCTGAAATTTTTCAAATAAATCAAAAAGTAACTTTTTAATCTCAACAGCGGCTACTTAGAGAACGTAAATCTAGTTAGTATTTCACTAAAATTAATTTTTGGAAAATATTTTGTAGGAAAATATTTATATTTTAAATAGTGGCCTACAAAATTTTGAATCAAGAAACTTGCCGTGTAAAACTCAGATAAAAAGTGTTTGTTTGGGATTTATTTGAATCTTCCTATAGTTAGAAGTAAAAGTCAAACGTTAATCTTAACCTCGCATTCACAATTATTACTCAATTATTATCTACATATTTCGTAACACTCATTACTCCTTTTCATTATAATTACATTATAGTTTTTTTTTTTCCAAAATAAAAATAAGTATCGAGTATTTTAACTTTACATTAACATTGTTCGGTAACTAGTTCAAGTTGAAAATCAGTAAAGCAAACTCAGATAAAAAAATGTATCCCTTTTTTGAGATCCATTTTTCCATCAAAATACATTTTTTAGCAGCAATTTGATATCATTTAAATCACTCATTTTTCAATAAAATAATATTACGCATAAACCAAAACTTTTCTTTATTTTTTAACCATATATTCTCCATCATAATACTATTTCAAAGTGTATTTTTTTAGGGAAAATGGGGCTCAAATAACCCCTTAATATGATTTTTTTCCAAAATCTGTGAATGGAGTCGAGAATAAGATACTTGATATCGGAAAACGAGAAGATGATTAATTCTACTACGGATGTTAGTAAGATGAAATCCGGTTACAATCTCTAAATCCAACACGAATTTATGAGTAGTCTTTCGAAAATTTGCGTGCATTCTAAACCTAGGTATGGTGTAATGTCTTTTCTTTATGTTTGTAGATTAGTTATACTTTGGACGTACTTTGTTCAAATTATTAGTATTATGTATACTGTTTATAAGAGCTCTTTTGTTGACGTTATAGTCCTTAATCGATTTGCTAAACATGAGTTCTGACCTCTTATATTAAACCTCTTTTGGTCTAAACTATTATTATTCAAATAAATTAACTTGATCATAACTCATAGTTGATTGGACTTTACGATGTCGAGGTAGGGGATTCTGAATTAGAAATAGATTTTCAGTTTCAATTAATTAAATTTAGCATAACTCATTCAAACATAAAGGAGAACTCTAATGTATGTTGCATGAGTTCAAACATGTCTTTAAAAATCTAAGACAAACACCTAGCAATATAATTCTTGCTCCTCATTGACTGAAATTTTGAAATACGAAAGGAATTTGCCTAATTCCATCATTGCCTTTGCATGTGAACTAAAAAGGTAGTAAT
The DNA here is from genome assembly GCF_002742605.1 of Olea europaea var. sylvestris. Classification (NCBI taxonomy): domain Eukaryota; kingdom Viridiplantae; phylum Streptophyta; class Magnoliopsida; order Lamiales; family Oleaceae; genus Olea; species Olea europaea. The sequence goes on along the minus strand of NC_036253.1, from coordinate 3,227,317 downwards.
TAGGAAGGACAAAGTTCCCTCCAAATAAGATAATTTATATTTTTATTCTAGTTTTAGGTTTATATTTTTATTCTAGTTTTAGGTTATTATATAATTCTCGACTACTCTTGCACGACGAGATTTAAAATTCATCAATACAATAAAATTGTTCCATCGTGCCAAGTACAATTTAAAGAATATATATAAAAAACATTGCTAGTTTAATACAATTAAAAGAAGAAGAAGCAAGAAAGAAATAAATCAAATTGACACGTGTTGATAGATAAATGTCTTCATCTTGCATACTCCAATAATTTATCATAACAAAGTTAATTTCTTCCTCGATTAATAAAATAAAAAACTCACACATTAAAAGAGCGAAAATAACAATGTGAACTATACAAATTTTCTTGTCAACAAACTAAACAAGAAAAATAAACCTTTTTTTTTTTTTTATCGATATCCTTAACATTAAAATTTCTAATTTCCTAAAATGTATAATCAAAGTTAAGTTGACAATAAAGGCAGCTTTTTTCTTTCTTTCTTTCTTTCTTTTTTTTTCATGTGCTTGTGAGAATGAGAGGAAAATAATGCCTCTTAGTGTGTATAAATAGATGAAAATAACTTGATTTCATTATTATGCAACATGGGGAACAAAAGTAGCCATCCATGGTCCTATCTATTTCCTTTTAGGCCCCATTTTTGTGATTTCTTGAAAACTAATTTTCCACTCTAAGACCACTTTTTGCTTCTTTTTTACTTTTTAGGGTTGTTAATTATGATAAATCACTATCATGATCTATTCATTGAATTGGATGGTGGATTTTTCCGACTCTTTAAGTGATTTGTGCTATTGAAATCATTACGTTTTGGATTTATTACATGTTTTAATATTCTCAATGTCATTTGAAACAGTATGACCAAGCAAGTAGGACGAAAATGGAGATGTCTTTGTTGAAATTAAAGCTCCTATTTGGCCCCCATTACGTAGAAAAATTAATGAGTGGAATAGTATTTTTTTGAAAAATGAGTGGTTGAATAAGAAGGAAAAATTTTCGATTTATGTGTAATATTATTTTATGAAAGATTGTATGGTTGAAAATAGGAGAAAGAAAAATGAAATGTAATGTAATGAAAATTAATGAGGCTCAAACGGGGGCTAAAGTTCCATCAAGATAGAGAGGAAAAAGTAAGCCATCCATGTCCATCCCACCAACATAATATTTCTTCTCAACTTGCATCTATAAATTTCTAGCCTCAGATCTTCCATATAGCTATGAAGTGTATCTCGCAAAGACTGGTTTACTTAGACGTTAAGTGTGATAGTTAATATAATATAAAAGTTACGTAAAATATCTGCGCTCATGTTTTTATCTATTTGTGAAAGGTCATCATGTATCAAGTGATATGCATAAATTCGACCTAAATATGATGGAGAGTATTAAAGGCCCCATTTAAATCTAGTTTAAACATTGAGATAAATTGTTTTATGAATAATGGAAGAACAAGATATATAAAGAGAGAATGTGAAGTATATTTCAATGGAATTTTTTTTTTTTTTTTGAAAAACTAGTCATTGTCACATGCGTTGTACGTTTGTAGTTATTGTATTTTTATTAGTGTCAAAATTGTAATTTTTTAAAATTTGTTGAAGATTCAAAGTGTTTGGTGAAATCTGATCGTTTGGCTCATTGCAATTAAAAGACTTTATAATAACTTTTTTTTTTTAATTTTTTTACATTTTCATCTGCATTTTTTTTTCTTTAATATGTTAAACCATTTAATTTTTTTATTCATGTTGGTGTAAAATAATAGTTACAATTGAGTTTGCTTAATTTTTTTGAGATTATACTTTATTCAATTATTTCTTGTTCAATGTTCTAACATTTGAATTTTTGCAAGAACACGTTCTAGATGTGGAGTCAAATTCTCGATTTTAGTCATTATCTTAATTTTTTTTTTCATTTTTGGAAAAAAGAATTTCATCTCAAACATTAAGGTAAAGAGTGAATATAACATACATTGATCAAGATTTAATTATTATTAATTAAATAATTAATATTTTTCTATAATTATATATAAGATATATTCAATCATTTATCACATTAATGGAATAAACGGGTCGTTTTGCCATTCAACATAGGGAAATGATATCGTTTTGTACTGTATATAAGATAAAATTAAAAAATATATATAAAGTTTTTTAATTAAATTAAAATAATTAAAACTTAAAAATAAATATTATTTAATTAAAATTGAAAAAATTACGTTTTATCATAAAACGAAAAGAATTAAAAAGAATTTTAAGTCGAAAAAAATATTTATATTATTTATTTTCCTATTTTACTTTTCTTTTTCATTTTTATATTATTTTTATTAGCTTAAGTGAATTGACTTTTTGCCCTTTTAACAGAACAAAATATGCACCTATTTAACAGAACAATAGATAGTAGGGAACGAAAAGGATCTTTTTGCGCAAGAATATGGTGAAATGCAGATGTAAATGCAATTTTTGAAACGATGGAAATGTTGAATGCAAAGAGAAGAATAGATAGGAACATTTTATACAAACTACTCATGGTAAAAATTAGACTGGTTATTTAGGGTTTATTTGACCCTCCTTTTTTTGGAAAATATATTTTGTTATAGTGATTATTTGAAGAAATATGTAGTTAACAAGTAGGAAAAAATTTTGGTTTACATTTAAAATTATGTTATTGAGAAAATGTGTGGTTAGAAATGAGTTTGGGAAAAAATAAATTTTAGAAAAATGGAAATTACAGGAAACAAGATATTTAGAGATCACATTTCATAAATCATAGATTATGTTTACTATTTCAAAAATCAGATATTTTGTTAAATAATTAATATATTTTAAATATTAATAATTATATTACAAAATTAAATATACATATTCATCATATCCAACCACATATACCAAAACCCTAATAATTTTTATTCTATCCATTCTTTCTTCTCTCTTTACCCCAACTTCTCTCATCTCTCTAGCTGCCACCGTCGCCATCACCACATTGATAGTGCCACCACATCGCCAGCACCACTACGCTTGGCATGTTGAGCAGAGATGACTCTAGAAACCATTGCAGTAGCGCCGTTTGTCGCAGTTGTCGCCATGCAGTAATCACACAACCACCATCGAAGACTACACCGACAACACGCCCACAACACTACGCCAACAGCCCGATAGCAATAGGATGCAAATAGTATCCAGCACATTTGTTGATCCCTTTTCAATATCCCGTTCGCTGTACTAAAACGCACACAAAACACAGACGAAACAAGAGACGATGGCGGCATCATCCCTGTGTTTGAAGATCTGGGAGTATCGACATCACGACACAACAGCTTAGGGTGGTTTTCATGCCGCCATGGTTTTCAGCAGCTACAACGTCATCTCTGGCTTTGATTAGATCTACTTTGCAATTGTTTTGGTAAATCCACTTAGGGTGTGGTGATGGTGATGGTGTTGAGGCTGCTTATGGTGGTAGCGATGGGGTAGTGGTGATGGTAATTTTGGATTTGTTTTTTAGGATGTGCTTTTTGGTGGCATGGTGGTATTTTGCTATGGTGTAGTTGTGCAATCATTTTAGGTTTTGGTGGTGCTGCTAGTGATGGTGGCACTAGCGATTACAGTAGTGCTGTTATGGTTGTGGTCGTAGTAGTGCCATGGTGGTTGTGGTTGCGCCATTGCGATGGTAATGACAGTGCATCTAGTGATGGTGGTGGTCTAACAGTGGTTGTGGTGGGTGGGTGGTGGTATTGCTGTTAGGAGGTGGTTCTGGCGACAATGATGGTGGTTATGTTGCTGCAGGAAGTAGTGAGATGGTTGTCGTAAGTGTTGGTCACAAATTATTTAATTGATTGTGACCACTAAATTAATTAATTTGTGATCAATAAGCAATATGTAACTAGTGAAAAAGATAAATTGTGACCAAGAAATAATATGCGACTTAAATTTTTTCATTTGTTATTGATAATTTGATATTTTGTGGCTGTAGAATAAGTTGTGACCGATAAATAAATTGTGACTTGTAAATTTTGATTTGCAGCTAATGAACAAATTGTTACCTATAAAATTTTTGAATTGTGATCGTAAAATAATTTGTGCCATCTGACCAAAAAGTAATATGTAACTAATTTAATCGTTAATTTGTAACTAAATTTTATATATCTATGACTTAATATATTTAATTAATTAAATTATAATTTTTTTAATAAATATCTGATTTTTAAAATTTGTTCTTAATTTTGAAATTGGTGATATTTAACTTTTTAGTTATGAATTTTTCCTTTAGAAAAATGGGACTGGAACATGGGCTTACTTATTGGGTTATAGTTCTATTGAACTTTGCCATTTTGGGCCCTAAAACAGTATTGTGGGCTATTTGTGGGAATATTGCTAGCCCGTTACATTACCGCCAAATTCAAAAATATTAGAATTGTAGCTTCACTTCTGCACCACTGTGCCAAATCAAAGGCATTTCAACACGGCCTTTTGCTTCACGCCACTGCAGCCAAAACAGGCATAGAATCGGACATTTATATTGGCAATCACGTACTGAATTTTTATGCAAAAATGTAGCCACATTTAATCAGTTCGCCTAGTGTTTGACGAAATGTCCCATAAGAATTTGGTTACTTGGTCTGCGATGATTTCGGGTTCTGACCAAGCCAGAAAATCCCACTCTACTCTTGCGCTTTATGTACAAATGCAAAAGTATCATAAGTCAGTGATTTTATTTTTGCCAGTGCTCTTAGCTCTAGTGCTGGCATCAAGGAATTAAAAATCGGGCAACAAATTCGTACGCAGGGAGTGAAATCAGGTTATCAGTTTGTTTGTTTTGCTGTTAATTCACTTATTTTGATGTATATGAAATGGGACATGAGCAGTGCTGCCTTGTCGACTTTTAGTGGCTGCATTGCTTCTGGATTATTGAGTTTAGTTTCTTATAATGTGGCTACTTCTGGGGTGGTGGAAAATGAGCAAACTGAGAAAAGGCTTGAGATATTTAAGCTTATTAGTGCCTGTTGTCATTGCAATGATGAGTCCAAAGGTTTAGGTGTTTTTAGGGAGATGGTGATGGACACAAATGTGAAAGCCACGCGAGTGAGATTCATGCACATTTAATTAGGGACGAGGTTAGACTGGGACGTGGGAGTTGATAACGCACTTGTGAACATGTATACTAAGGGTGGCTACGTTGGCTATGCGTGCTTGCACGAACTTCTCTCTATGTGCATTCGAGGAGTAAGCTTTATGAGCACATCAGCAACAAAATTGTCTTTTATGCTTATATATTAAACGACTATCATACTATTGAAAAAAGCAGAGTGATGACAAGACTTGATCTCATATCGATTTTTATTACATTAAAATCATTGTTGATTATTTGTTAAACTTAAAAAATGGCATGTGTATCTGTGAAATTTAAATAAAAAAAAAGGAAAAAAGAGAAAAATTTAAAGTATCAAGCATTGAATCAAAAAGAATAAAATATTGTAATGATCATCAAAGCAAATACAATAAAGGTCAAAGTGGAACCCCTTTTTATGATGAGGAATCTCAATGTGCAGTAAATGGACCTCTCCAAAACACCCTCTCTTTTTGGACAAGAAAAATATATTAGAAATTAAACTGTATAAAAAGAATTTCCATTAGTGATTTAAAGAAATACATAATTTATAGGATTACCACTGTGGAAAATGATTTTACCAATTTTGGCCCGTATTAATATTTTTTTAACTTTTTTGAAAATTCTATTTTGTTTCCAACAATAAAACATTACATATGGTTCTGAGAATTTAATTTACGATCGACTCTTTTCTTAAGGTTTAAAAATAAACAAAGCTAATTATCTTCGTTAAAGATGATCGTCACATGAGGTGATATATAAATGATAAGATTAATACGTTTCATATCTACATATTTAATTAATTTTATCGTGTCATTGCACATCATACGTCACATAAATAAGTAATTATCTCTAATGCAGATAAGTAGCACTATTCTATAAAAAAAAACTCATAGGTAGAAACATCAACCCCACCATTTGAAAATATGATGTTGGTCGTCTTGAGATGGCCGGCTCCAGTCCTTTGAGAAAATAATTGTCCAAAATAAGCAACAAATGCACAAAAGCAACGAAAAATAAAATGAACACAAAAAGAGGAAAAAAATAGAATAAATGTGATTCAACCAATTAATCGACAACTACAAGGGAAAAAGAATCATTCATTAGAATACTCCGTGCACGCACGTTCGAATTTGCATCCTTCAAACACATCCGAAAATAAGAAAATGTCTAGTGATTCGATGATTAAATAGATTGTCCGAGTTAAAGAATAATGGTAGTGTCCGTAAATTTTCACGACTATCATATGATATGAGCTACTGAAGAAGACAGCTGACCCTATCCATCTATACAATAATAAGGTTTTTTTTATTAGGAAAACCAAGAAAACTATACTAGTAATTTCGTTTTTAATTTTTACAATTTCGTTTTGTTTTTCATATTTTTAAATAAAGCCTCGTTCTTGTAACTCTATCTTGACCTACTTCTTTTCATTGATTTTTTTTTGATATCCAGATATCCACCTTACAGTGACTAAATCCTAGAGTTCACACCTTGGCCTCTCAAGCTGCAGACAGGTTAAATCGCAGATTGTGCCCCAAACTGACCAATGCTCAAGAACCCCCCAACTGATCTGTCAAAGTGCCAAGCAAATCATTTCCCATCTTTGCACATTACCTTCCAGTAAAGCTCCTGCTTTTCAGGATAAATCTTATCTTACCGGAGAATATCTGCCTTTCAAGAACCTTCCAGGAATCGAACTCACGACCTCTGATCTGCCAAACTTGAAGCGCCTTCATCTTTGTCAGTTGGAATGTGCTTGGGGGCACATTTCATTGATTTCTTGTTAATACCAAGAATATACCAAGAAATGAGAAAACAAATGCAACTTCTGATTGGAGATAATAGCGGAAAGAATGTTAAAATTTCTTCCATGATTTCGGTTCCTTACAATTTAATTTACTCTCCCTAGATTTCTGTTTCTCTTCACCTCTAATTTGTAATAAATCATTTGATTTTCCAATCGAAAACTTTGCCTTTATTGTCTGTATATATATAGAATAAAGCTACTCGCACAGGCTGAAAAACAGGGTTGAATACAGGCTTTTGAAATTGCCAACTTGGCGTCAATATTGGAGGGAAAGCCTGCAAATGTGGACCACACTGACAACCCTACTGTCCCCCAAACATGCAGGTGTTTTGGAGGGAAAAAGAAGCTAGCATTGACCTGAATGACCAGCAATCTTATTTCCATACCTCTATTCAACTTGTAAAATATTGTTCCCACCATTTTCGTTTGGTTAGAAAATCATACACCGGGTGTAACCAGAGGTTCTTCGACTCATTGCCAGAACCCAGTTAAAAGGTAAACTTTGATTTTCACTCGTTTTCACATTTTCGAGTTTTTCCCTGAATTATTGTGGTTCCACTGTTAAGAACATATTTGCTGGGTTTTAAGAACATATTTGGTGTTAAGTGCTCTAATTTATAGGCGTTTCGTTACAGTTCAATCATCTTCAAAAGATGTTTTTTATTTCCAGTATTTACATTATTGTATAGAACAATTTTTTAGCAACAAGGGCACTAAAAAGGTTGCCTAATCCAATATATTTGCTGGGTTTTAAGAACATATTTGGTGTTAAGTGCTCTAATTTATAGGCGTTTCGTTACAGTTCAATCATCTTCAAAAGATGTTTTTTATTTCCAGTATTTACATTATTCTATAGAACAATTTTTTAGCAACAAGGGCACTAAAAAGGTTGCCTAATCCAATATGATAGTTACAATCATGTACATGGAATTTATATTTAAAATCGATTTCAAAAATTATTTTTATCTATTAATAACCAGCGATGTTCGAAAAGGAAAGGCTTATTTCTTCTGGAAATTTATAATTTTATTGCCAATTTCTTCTTCCCATTGCCTCTGTTTTGTCAACATGAGAAAGTTAAATTATCCTTTAGTTTTGATAGAGGTCCACTCGTTTTCTCGAAGGGGCTAATATAATCAAAATAAAGAATGCGATAACTAGAGTTTAAAAGAAGAAATAAGACCAAGTGAACTATCCTACTGAAAATTAAAGCAAATCTGTTTATTGAGTGTACATGTGTTATTAAATTACCAGAACTAAAAAGTAGGAAATTAGTCAATTTAATTTAAGAGATCAAGTAATATTAACTACATTTATTTAAATTAAGAGTTTTCCATATACAATATATTCAGTAGGGTATAATGTTATGTCTAGTTTTCCATGACTGCACGTTCTCCCTTCTACAATGATTATCGGTTGCAAATTTCATCCATCCACTCACAAAAAATGTTATGTCTAGTTTAGAAGGTATAACTATGTGTTCACTAATGAGTTTGAACGTTTTTTGTTTTATGAATGCATCACTAATTATTTCATATGGTAATCGATTGTAGGTCCAGGGTTGTCGTTCTACCATATGAACTCGTTTGATGAAACTGGCAGAGGAGTGTGATGAGGCATGTTTCCCCTGCAATTGGGAGCCATCATATATAACTCTATTAATTCTACTATGATCTTTATCCCTTGTAATTGGAATTCATGTATGTTCAAAATGGTAGTGTCCCTTTGTGTTGATTTAAGTTACAGGGTTGTTGCTACTGATATTGCCAATATGTGGTTGCTTTATTTTATTTTTTTCTTTTATATAAAAGTTTTTTAATGTTCATAGAAACCGCAGTACCAATGATCAATATTTTTGCCCAGTGAATGAAGGGAAACAAAATGGAAGTTCCTAGTTTAAATCAATGACATGTCCTTTTAGCAAATCTGTATTTCAAGCGATACTAGGAATTGTTGTATTGACCTTCTCTGGGCCTCTTATGACTAGCATTCAACATGCATCAGATGCCATTGTTGTCCATTTTAGCAATATAGGCATACTCTAAGCATACACTATGATTCCATTTCAGCAATATATCCAGCAATCTAGGCATACACTATAATTAGACTCTACAATGTCCAGTAGAAATCAAATGTGAAACTGAATAAATGTGTTTTGTTGGAGGCCTTATCAGTAACCCAAACAAGAGGTATTTCTGCTTTCAAAACTGATAATTGCTAAGAACATGTTCGGTGGAGTGTATAATCTATTTTATCAAATATGACATAAATATGTGTGTTACAGATTCATTTAGAAATGGAATAATTTTGTTACAACTGCAAGTGCTCCCATAGGCTAATCAAAAGTGAACCTGGGAGTCTCAAAATCCAATAGCTAATGGAATACAACACATTCAACAGACAAATACTGGAATACAACACATGCAACACATTGAGACGTTTCCCGTTTTGCATTGTGACTTCTACAGGTTATTTTCCCACTCGGACGCTCACATTCACCCATATTTGGAGCTCTTCTTTGTCACTGATCCAAACTCTAGAATCGAACATGCGTAAGATTTCTTCCTCTGGGCCGTTCATCGCATTGTTAAGGAGGGTTGAGCTACGACTAGATTCGCCTCTTTTCTCTTCTTTAACGACCCACGATTCCTTCCAGGCATTGTACCAACGCAGACCAATACAGCCAATTTCAATTACTGCCAATCATGAACTGATAGTAAATCCACCAAATACAATGGATTTCAGTTGTTCCATTTCATAATCTTTTCAAATGGAAAAGAAAAGAACATAATGTGATAAGCAATTCAAATATTTAGATCCATGAAAGAAACAAAATATAAGCAGCAACATTAATTGCCATATTTTTTCTCCCATAGTTCAATTTTTCAGAAGTAATTCATTAATAAATTTAACTGATGTGACCACTAGAGGAACACATATTAGTTATCATCACTAAATTGTGGGGGGGGGGGGGGGGGTCAAATAGTGGTGGGTGGGGGGGGGGGGGGGGGGGTGTTAATTGAAATGGTGGAAAATCAAGAAATTTGGAAACGTCTTTCATACACCACTAAATGAAAATTTACATGAGTCAGGGGATCAGTCATTTGTTTTACATGTATACCAGCAGAGGAAATGCTTCCTGAGTAACACATCATTCAATTGGTAGAGGTCCCAAAACTTCAGAAATTTCTTCTTCAGTTTTTAGATTTTCCTTTTTTCTATAACAATCAACAAGCTCTTTAGCATCTGTCTCGAGACCCGTCCAGATGCAACTGGCGTGCGGTGGCGTGCAACTTCCATGCGGTGTCCGAATGTTTGACGACGACCAAATGCTGTGGGTCGTGCGAGTTTAGCAACAACGAGTGACGCGACCGAATACTGTGGGTGGAAAGCCTGGGATGATTTCAAAATTCCAATTTTTTCAATTGAGGGATACGGGGAACTTTTTAGTGTTGCCCCCTTCTTTTCACGACGACCGGGGACCGTTGGTCGTGCGACGACGATCGGCGAGGTGTGTTGTAACTGACTGTGTGTTGTTTTGGGGAGGTAGGGTTCGATTTGGGAAATTTCTTTCCTTCTGGAGAGAGATGTTCGTGTGCTGTTTTGAATTTTAAAAGGCATACCCCCCCCCCCCACCCACCTTAACTGCCACGTCGGCCTGTTTTTGAGCCTGGCTTTAAGCCTGGCTCAATAGCGTGCTTGATATATATATTCCTGGAATTCGGTTGCCGTCGTTTTAACTTTTGATTATTTCTCAATTGCCTGTATTCAGCCAATAAAATTTCGATTCTTTAGCTAAAAAGACCTCATTTTTTTCTTTTTTAATTATCTGGAAAAAGGGTTTTCCGTATAGAGATGATCTCGATGGGTTTTGATTAACTTGGCCTGTTGAGAATTCCACAATTCACCAATAAATCATCATCCTTCGAATTAGGAAATCGCGTTTTTCTAACTTTTAGGCAAAAGGGTCTGCGAAAAATCTAATCTTCATATACGTGTTTTTGTCTCGTAGACTTCTGAAAATTTCAATGTCAATTTCACCAGTTCCTATGGAGGCTACAATGCCTGAAACGGCGTCTTGTTCTGAAGGTCCACGCCGTTTTGGATATCTTAGAGGGGTCCAATGGCGCATAGATTTGGGAATTTTACCATCTTCTCCTTCTTCATCCATTGATGATCTTCGCCTGGTCGCTGCCAATTCTCGTAGGAGGTATACGTATGGTTAAGTTCAATTTACTTCTTAAATTTACTTGTGTGATTAGTTTCTCTATTGAGAGTTCTAATACAATATACTGGTTTAATGTCTGCATATGCACTCGTATTTATAGAATTATTTTATAATCTGAGGATCAGCTGAGGTAGTTTTCCTGCCTTTTTGGTGTAAGTGAGAGTAGTTATCGGAGTTCATCTAGTGTTTTGGCATTTCAATTGTTTGTAACGCGGAAACACATTAGTTGGAACTTTTCGACATTTGTGTACACGTGCTGAAATCAATAAGTGCATGTTTGGTGCACTGGACAGGAAGTGACTGGAAAATGAACAATATTTTAACTTCTTTTTTTCATAGTACTGTACTACCTAATCCTCTCTACCAAACATGCCATAAAGTTCATATTTATTAAATATCAGACTTCTGCTATTTGAATGTTTTCTGTTGCAGTGTTTAATTGTGGTGGGATAGTTTAGTTTCAATGGAGTTGATCATGTAGTAGCATATCATATCGGTCATTTGTTAGATCATCTCCCTTTACGTTTTTAATGATAATGGGACAGAATCTAGCAAATATAGCATTGGATTCAAAGGGAAAAAAATTTAACAAACGCTTAAATTTTTACCATGTCCTTTGAGCATTTCATTAGTGGTTATTACATATGCTATATTTTTTGCAATTTCACATGGAAGTCTTTTTCTCTTTCTATATTTATTTATGAATTTCTGTAGGTATGCTGCTTTGAGGAGGCAGCTTCTAATTGATCCTCAAGTTCTGAAGAATGGAAGTTGTTCTCCTGATGTTGTCATGGACAATCCACTGTCACAAAATCCAGGTAGGATTTCAACAATATCCGGGCAGTGTTCATCACCTAGACTTCTTTCATTCACTTTTGGCTTCATGAAAATCTCATAAAGCTCTTTCATTTTTTATTGGCATTACTCTTTAAGTTTTCTTGACTGAGACTGTTCGTTTGATTTCTTTGACTGTGTCAGTTTTCCAATCTTATTTAATATCTTACAAGTGATTATTATTAAGTCTAGAAACTCATGTGGAAAGTTTAATTCTAAGTTATCCACATTATTGTTCATCGTTATGCAGATAGTATGTGGGGTCGCTTCTTCCGGAATGCTGAACTGGAGAGAATGGTAGACCAGGATTTGACACGTTTATATCCTGAACATGGTAGCTATTTCCAGACACCTGGATGCCAAGGCATGTTAAGACGAATTTTGTTACTTTGGTGCCTTAGGCATCCAGTTTATGGTTACAGACAAGGTAGGTTGAATTGTTTTCTTTCAGTTTCATGTTCACTGTCTGCTGCTTCTGTTTTCATCAATTAACAACTTTGCCCATTTTCATGTCTTTGTATTCCTATTATATTGTTGCCGTGAACTCCATTTAGGCTTAAGGAATTATATATTAAGCAATGCATCAACGTGATGCAAACATATATATCTTTTGTGTTTAGAACGTATTATGTATCGCTTCACAAATTGAATTTCAAAAAGACTGTGACGACCTGGGTCTCCATGTCTAAGCCATTAGAAGATAACGTCTGTCTGCTTTGGGTGGGCTTCTTCTCACTTACCGCTCACGACTTTCTATCACGTTTTCCAGAATTCAAACTCAAAATTCTTACTTAATGAGAGACATAAGTTGATTCCTAGTACCAATTGGTTGTGAGTCGAGGCAACTCACAAAGGAACACTCGCCTTGTCATGGGAGGAATGAGGATAGAGAAAGGCATAGGGGTGGGTAGAGGCAGAGAGTTCCCTCGCCACCATGGAGAATGCACGTATTCGAGAGATCAACACGATTATTAGGGGGTCACATGTAGGAGGCGATTCTTGCAATGCACAAAGAAACTATGCTAGAGAGGTCATGGCCAGCTACCTAGGTAACCATTCCTAGAAGGCAATGCCAATAGAGCATATCATGTTTACCCAAGAGGACATGGCAGGTTTGTATTATCCCTACTGTGATGCTTTAGTTGGTATTGGGATTCAACTTAAATCTCTCATTAGGCAGAGGTCTTGAGTTCGAATCTTGGGGGACGTGATAGAATGCCCTAAAGAGGTAAGTGGATAGATATCCACCCAAAGCTTACAGTACGTATATTCTAACGATTTGGGCATAAGAGGCCAAGGTCGTTACAAACAACACGCACGACCTGAGCCTCTATTCACAAGTCGTTAGAACATACGTACTGTCCGCTTTAAGTGGACGTCTGTCCATTTATCCTCTCACGGCTTTTTATCGCATTTCCCAGGATTCGAACTCAAAACTTCTACCTAATAAGAGACTTAAATTGAATCTTGGTACCAATTGTAACGACTCAGGCCTCTATGTCCAAGCCTTTGAAACATACGTACAGTCTGCTTTGGATGCGTGTTTGCTCTCTTACCTTCTCACGGTTTTATATTCCATCTTCCAAGATTTGAACTCAAGACATCTGCATACTGAGATACTTAAGTTAAATCCTGGTACCAGTACAAGAACTTTTAATTTATTTTTTCTAATGGTCATCACAACCAAGTTCATTGCATCATTCCATAAATTCTTTCGTCTGTTAATGATCAATGCTTAACAGCACACATGCAGGATACCCTTGTCAAAAGTTTCAAAAATGATAAGTTTTCTCAATTTTCTGGACTTACAGAATTTTTATATGCTGTCATTCATAGGGATGCACGAACTCTTGGCACCTCTGCTCTATGTTCTTCATATTGATTTGGAGCTTCTTTCTGAAGTGAGAAAAGTTTATGAGGACCACTTCACGGACATAATTGATGGCTTCTCATTTCATGAAAATGATTGGACGCATAAGTTTGATTTTAAGAAATTACCCGAGTACATGGAAGATTGTAATGGATCCGAAAGTCCTGTGAAAATTAACAGTCTTGGTGAACTTGAACCGAAGATACAAACCATTGTTTTGCTAAGTGATGCCTATGGGACTGAAGGCGAACTTGGTGTTGTCTTATCCGAGAAATTTTTGGAACATGACGCGCATTGTATGTTTGATGCTTTAATGAATGGGACTGGTGGTGCTGTTGCCATGGCAGAATTTTTCTCTCCATCTCCTTTTGGGGGTTCTCATACTATGTTCCCCCCTATAATTGAATCTTCTGCCGCACTATATCATCTTCTTTCCATAATTGATTCATCTCTTCATAGTCACCTTGTTGAACTTGGAGTTGAGCCCCAGTATTTCGCTCTTCGCTGGCTACGGGTTCTATTCGGGCGTGAATTTGCACTTGAAGACCTCCTGGTAATCTGGGATGAAATTTTTGCATATGAAAATACGAAATTCAATAAACCTGGTACTAATGATGCTGAGTCCAACGTTGGAGTCCTCAATTCGCCCAGGGGAGCACTCATTGCCGCTTTTGCAGTTTCAATGATACTTCAATTGAGATCTTCGCTGCTTGCCACCGAGAATGCTACTTCCTGTCTTCAAAGGCTGTTGAATTTTCCAGTCGATGTAGATCTTCTCAAACTGCTGGCTAAGGCGAAATCATTGCAGGCTCTAGCGGTAGAAGCGATCAACTCAACGCCACTCCTGATTCTTCCCCGGTTGCATGGAAGACGTAACGCAGGATTTACTAAGGCTCATATTCCTTCTTTAGATTTAACTTCTCCAAGAACTACACTGAATATGGCACATGAGAGCTACTGGGAAGAGAGGTGGAGAGTTCTTCACATGGAAGAAGAAAGAAAGCAAGGCTCTTCTGCCTCTGCAGAAAAACAAGTTCCTAACCGCAAAAAAGGTTGGTCAGAGAGGGTAAGATTACGCCTGTCTAGAACCAAATGCGATCCATTCCGATCTAAGGCCACTTTCAGAAAGAAGAATGAGACAGATGAAGGTAGGAAAAATATTGGGGGTGATGTAGATTTTGGCCACAAGATTCCAGCTGAGGTCGAAGAACAAGATGTTAAGGATACTAACTTCAGTACATCTGAGACAAGATGCTCGAGTGGATGTCCAGGGAATGAAGAGAACTCATCCAACATCTCAGATTTATCAACCCCGGTTAGAGGGACTAATGATTATGTGAACATGTCGGGAAGAAGTAGTGTTGCATCAAACTTTTCTGCTGAGGAAAATGATACCGATTCTGTTAATTTTGAGCCATTGCAGGCTAATCCAGAATCTTCACCTCTTCCGGTCTCAGAGTTGGACGAAGATGACGACACTTTAAACTCTACGCAGAACTACCATTCTGTCATAAAACAAGCTGCAGGCATTAAGGAGCGAAAACTTCTCTCTGATAAGTTTCAATTGTTTTGGAAGTTTGGGCGCAACATTAATGAGGGAACATCTGATAGAGCTGCTGTATCTGAAGATGCAAAAGCTTGTGACAGTGGAAGTGATCGTAACAATGTAGCTGGCTCTTCTATGGTTAATGGATGTAATAGCACTTCTGGGATAAGCAAGGCGGAGATTATTGACCAGAATTTGATATTTAGCTTGAGTGATCTTGGGCAATCCATGCTTGAGAACATCCAGGTACTTGTAAGGTTTAAAACTTCTACATCAACTAACTTTTTGTTTCCATATATGTGTGCATTACTTAATTTCTTCTACCTTTAAATAAAAAAGGTTTTCTTACTGTCTAAATAAGTGTTTATTTCCAACTTCATCCAATAAAAACTTACCTTTTAATCTTAAATAAAAATGCGTCAGGCGATGATGTCCCAACTTCCACTCGAACATGCCATGGGATCCTAATAAAGATGATTCTTTGAAAATCAATGTGCAAAAGCTTGATAAAAACAAGTTGTTGGAAATTTTGTCATAAAAGCACTATAAATTGGTGAAGTATACTAGAAGTTATATAGAAGAGGTATAATAGGATTCTCTGGGTTATTATGCATAACCTAAGCTTTCGCAGATAAAGTTGTCTGATGTGTCTCATCAAACTAAGATAACCTATTTGGCTTCATGATAGCAAGGTTTTGTTTTCTTTATAAATTTGTCGATAGAATATTCAAAGTGGTCTGATGATAAAAGGTCACAATTCTTCAGAAAAAATATACTAGAAGTTATATAGAAGAGGTATAATAGGATTCTCTGGGTTATTATGCATAACCTAAGCTTTCGCAGATAAAGTTGTCTTATGTGTCTCATCAAACTAAGATAACCTATTTGGCTTCATGATAGCAAGGTTTTGTTTTCTTTATAAATTTGTCGATAGAATATTCAAAGTGGTCTGATGATAAAAGGTCACAATTCTTCAGAAAAAAGTTGTACAGTGACTAGGTCTAGATTCTGTAAATTGTCCTTTCTGTTCTTTGTTGGAATAGAACCTTAAATTTAAGTATATTATTGTTGTTATTTCCCCATCGTCGATATGTTCCATCTAAAAAATCTTTGATGCTGTATCCAATCACCAATCTGGAATGTTATAGTCGTTATTTGTTGCTAGCCTTACAACTAAACTAAAGGATCAAACTCAATCCTTCATTTCCCGTAGTATGGATCTTGAACGTCCTTGATATATTTCTTTCCAAGTTTGGCACAATCAATTCATTTTTCCCTGTAGGTTGATGCTGCCTATTGAGCATATCTTGAGCATTAGCTATCATTTGCATTGCAGGTTATAGAGTCAGTTTTCCAACAGGATCCGGATCAAATGGGATCGCTGGAGAACTGTAAAAATGCAATTGTTGGCGAAGGACATATTACAGCCATGGCAGCCCTTGAAGAGCTTCGAAAAATTAGCAATCTTTTGTCTGAGATGTGAAATCGACGTTTTAATATCAGATGTGTGCATATATTGTTATTATTTCTTTCCTTGAATGGCAGGAAAAATGGTTCTGCAGTTTTGTGTGTATATACATTTTTCTTCCTTAAAATTTGATTTGTATCATAGACAGACTTGTATATACAGATTGTGATGAATGGTTTGCTCTTATTAATAAGAAAGCAATTATCAGATCATGTCTGCTGAATTTGCTTCAAAAAAGTTTGAAATAAATAAGGAAATGCATTTGCAATCGAACATGTTCACAGAGAATCCTAAAAACAGAAATTCCCCATTATCGAATGGCATCTCTGTAGCAACATATTACTAACACGAGCCTCAAAACCCAAATTGCATAAAGACCAGAACCATGTTAATTGATTCATAGCAACAGAGGGAATGGTAGAATCATAACCATGAGAACTTCTACGAACTTCTATAACTACGCCTCTTTCTCTAATCCCAGGTTGATCCCACGGATCATCAAGTCTAATATCTATTAACAGTCTAATCTATGTTGTGAAAGCCTGGGAGAAGTGAAGTGATGAACCCAAAGACGATCATTTGGATCTCCTTCACGATTCCCCACCAGCGGCGATTCCCAACATTACCTTCAGCAGGTTCCACTTCATGCTCATTCTCAAATGCCCTATTCCCATCATTAGCTTGCGGATTCTCATTCTGACCTTCAGGTTGCCCTCCTAACATGTCAAAGATCAACACCGTTAAAAAACTTATACCGTTTGAATCACAGAGATTTTGAAAGATACCGAAATGAAGTTATGGAAATATTTAGAGAAAAATAGAGCAGGAGAGAGAGGTGAAAACAGGCACATGTTTTGCAAGTGTGTCGTCTATGAAAGTGTTTTTAGCCATTTATTGTCTACTTCCAGCGAAAATAGTCTCCTACTGATTGGAAATATTCCAGAACTAAATGAAGATAGAGAATAACCAGCTAGCGGAAGATGAAAGTTCCATTCCAATTCAATCTTCCATTTCTATTAGGTAAGGGTGATGGACAAGGCAAAAAGAAGTGTTGAATTAGAAATATCACACACAAAAAGAACACTCCCATGATTCAATTGCGTAATACAAATGACATGCAAGAAACACAAGAAACTAGTGCAAACAACCTACAGGTTAAAACGGTGAAGTTAATCCCAGCTTATGAGTTATGAGGAAACTGTTGGCTGTGATTGCTTACTAAATCCTAATTTAATATGGAAAAAAATTTCCATCTAAATTTTTTGAAAAGTGCATTCATTTAGGCCTCCATTCGGGCAGCTTAATTTAAAAATAGATAGAATGAATGGTGGATAAGTGGATAGTACTTGTAGATCCATTGACATGTGTGGTTGAAAATGAAGTTTGACAATTTATAAACAATTTATAGATTTATCCAAACGGCTCTAAATATCTGAGATTTGGTACCCCATAAAATATGATGGATAAAAACTGCTAATGTTGGTCCAATGAGAATTGAACAATCAAACAAACCAACAAAAGTAGAGGGGTTCCACATGTATTTCTTTGTAACTTGTATGATTCTTATGCATTATCGAGGTCATTAACAATCAAGCGAAGTTTCTTCAAGTTATTATATCAGCGACGGATGTACCTGCGGCAGCAGCATTTTCATTTGCTTCCCTTTCAGCAGCAGGAACATTCTCTGCCCTGACAGCTCGCCTGCGTGGTTCGGGGGGTGCAGCTGCCCTCTGCATTCCTTGTGAAAGCCAACGTACAAACGGTGCAAGAACTCCAGTTTGATAACTGCATTACCCAACAACAAAAAACTTAATCCGTGTGATTAAAAATAAAAATAATAAAAATTAAAAATAAAAAAAATCGATAAAGAGGAACGGGGCATCCTCAAAGAACTTATACTGGGCGCTTGGCGGGAGTAGGGGAGAATGGGATAACAGAAGATAAGAAATTATGATTTAGTTCTTACAAATAAACAAGTGAAGCAAAAAACACAAGGAGAGTAAGCCTTTGTCTGGATCCATCTTGGCTAAACAAGAAAATCACTGCAGCCAGCTTTAAGATAAGCGGTATATCAAGATGAAATACAATTTGAAATCTTCGCACGATAACTTGTCTCTGGGGTCCAGGCTGCTGTTGTGGCTGGTTCTGTGGTTGCTCACCTACTTGTCCTTGCACATCTCCCGCTGCTCCAGTCTCTGGAGAACTGCGTTCACTGATTATAACGTGCACCCGGAGTCTAAATTAGATGTTGGGAAAAAAAAAAGAAAAAAAAAAAAAAACTGAAGCTCTTTTTACACTTAGTCTTCAGTTTAGTTAAGCAGAGGAAAGCTAACGAATGCAGCCGGCAATCAACATGAAACAATATGATATCTTCTGACATGCTTTAATTAGATCACGGGAAATGTGTGAATTAAGTCCATGAGACTTAAGGTCACTGCACACACCACATGAAAATATGACTTAATGGACAAAAAAAGAAGTATTGCCAATCTCAAGCGTGCTTTATGATCAATGCTTATTCGGTTACAATGAAAATCATACACTTTATCTCATATATATAATCTATGAATGTTATACACAAGATAAGGAGAACAGTAAAATTTGCAACTGTTAACCTTCGTTACAAAAGTGGGATAATAAGTACTGGCGAGGATTCTTTGTCCTCCTAATGCTCCCAAATGAATTATAGAAGATAATTTCATATCTATCTATAATAACAGATAAAATGGTTAGCTTCTAAAGTAAAGTCAGTGCAGCAATACTTACACAGGTACATTGTAGGTAAATGGAATAAGAGTATTGGGTGGAAATCCAGCAATAGGCTGCGCGAATGGTAGAACAGGAACAGCATAAAGGCCAGGTCCACGATTCATTTGTTCCTCGTTCTGCTGAGAATATAACTGAGGAACTAGTGCAGGGTACATGAATGGGAACATCTGAACGTCGCCATTAGGTGATTGTAAGCCATGGAATGCTGGTACCTGTAGAAACAAATGCAAGGAATTAGTGCACAACAATTAAAATCGGGTAACTGTTCCATTGACTCACACTACAGGAATTTATATGCATTCATCAACAACATGCCAGTTGCCACAAATGAGTTACTTCTACAAGTATCGCTAATACCACGTATAGAGCCAGAACAGGCGTCACACTTACACGATTGTTACCATCATCAATTCAAAATAAGCCTAAACAGATTTTGAAACCTATCCTTCTATTGTCTACTCAGATCATTTTTCTAAATTTGTAGTTTCCATTATTCAAGCCAAACCAGACTGGCTGGTTTGCTCTGAAAACCAGTAACCCATGAGCCCCATCTATGAAACCAGTTAAGATTGCTTAATTGGATACCCGGCCAAAAACAGTCCAACACTGGGGGTCTTTTAAATAAACCAGATTTTTTTTCTTGACAGCTCCAATATGAATCCAGATTGCTTTGCACAAGATTCAAAAATGGGACCTTGACGTTAATTGATCGGACTTGTTTCGACCAACCACTTTTCCTTCTATGTTATAAAGATATCTAATAAATAACTTATATATTGATTTTGAAATGGTTCATGATACGTTTCGAACATATTTTGTATATTTATAATATTTTGAATTATTTAGTAGCTTTGTCTTGAGGCTGACAGCACGCCTCACCTCAAAGAAGTAAAATGCCTCAATACCTAATTGAGTATTTATAAACATTGCTTATTCATGATGTTTTTATTTACATAGATATTTTTTAGGCTTCCAACCTGTTGAATCAATGTCCCACTAACCCAGCTCCACCTGGTTGGAGGCTGGGCCAAATCTAATAACTATGGTTAAATGGATGATACCAAGTTACCAACTATGAGTGCTTAATCCTTCGAACTAATATAGACATGATTCACGTCCAGAAATTCAAAATTTGAGCCTGTGTAAAATATACTATGGGATAGGAAAACAAATTCTTTACGAGCATTTCCTTTCATGCACAAGAAGGATTCCACAGTAATAGATAGTTTCATCGTGCTATATGGTTTACCAACTAGAATAAACAGCCAAAAATATTCCAAAAAGTCACTTCTGTGATATGATAAAGTTATAGAACACATCCCTCAATACAAGGCAATGAATAACAGGCATTTTCTATTAACAGTTGATCTTTAATATCATCTTTAGAGAAATTAATGAACATACGTTTTTGGCAATTCCCCTTAATAATGCAACTTCACGTAGCAAAGAAACAGAATTTGTACAGAACGCCACGTGCAGTCATTCCGATTCACAGAATTTGAATGTCCTTTTACTGCTAGAATAAGTATCAATAAAGAAGAATGAAAATTTTTTAAAAATGATACAATTCAGAACGTGTCTTTTATTATAAATATATACTTCTTAGGAATTGAAGATAGAATTCTGGGAATTACCCCACACAACACTTGTTCCTCCACTCTATTCTACTGAAGGAAAATGTTCTACAAAACAAAGCAATAATAGAATAATATATTCAATAGTACAAACCTATCGCTCTATGTTCATCAATCATCATAGATCATTATCGAAGTAGATCAATTTTGTCTAATCCCTTATTCATGGAAAGAATTCTAGAAAACCTTCAAAATTCTATCAGTTCAAAAATCCAACAGAACCCTATTTTCTTAAATTCGGCAACAATAAATCCATATGAACAAAAGAATCCATCATAAAATACCCAGAACACCTAAATGCATTTTTAGTACGTAATTAATGTGGAAGACCGACCAATCTAAAAAAACTTCGCACATCCACAAAAATATACTATAATTTGAAGACAAAACTAACCCAGAAAAAAATAAAAATTGTTAAACTATTAAAATTAAAGCATAAACAATCACGACTTTTAAGTAAATATTTACTCCGATCCAACAAGAAAATGAAATGAAAAAAAAAAAAACAAACACACACACATTTAAACACAATAGAATACATCCATTTGATGCACTCTATTTTATAACTGTAAAAATGCAAAAAAGAACTGGAAATTAAATAGTAATTCAATTCTTCTCCCAAAAAAATAGCGAAAAAGTAAAGGAAACGGGGGCACCGACCTGGGTTTGATTATTTTGATACTCTACTTCTTCAGAGGATTTATTATGATCAGAAGTAGAGCTGGAGGCCTGGGTTTCAGGCAATTCCGCCATTGAAGATTGTTGGTCTTCGGCTCCGGAGATGCAATGGGTTTGGGGTTGTTTGACAAAGCTTTGGCGGTATAAAAATTTATAGAATGTGTGGTTAAAAATTGTTAGAAACTAAATTTATGTATGGTATGAAATGTTAGTTAAAATTAATTGTCAATTTTTAGGAATTTTTAAAATTAATTGTAAATGAAAAACTTATTTTGCTTGACTCCATTATTTCTTATTAAATTATAATTTATTTTTTTACCTCTTCCTATCAATCACATCCTTTAATAAAAGAATCAAGTTAATAAAATAATATTATATGTAAATTAAATTTTTTTTTTTAATCACATATTCTCTAAAAAAATTACTATTCATCTCATTATATAGAATTATGCTTTATTTAATATGTACATGCGTGTGTATTAATAAAATTCTTTGTTTTTCATTTATTTTCTCTTGAGATCTTTATACGCGTCAATATTACGTGTCACGGATATAAAATTTATAGGAAACTTGTTTTTTTTCATTTGAGGATTTTCATTCTCTTATGTTCTTTTTTCTAGGATAAAATAGTACCTGGACTCCTCTCATGTAATAGCCGTGCTAGATTAGAAATTGTGATTCAAGAATGGTGAACCAAATTGGATGTTTTTGCGTTGAATAACAAACTAATGACAATGTGATCGAGCAAAAGAAGTTTATATCGATCGAAGTTGAAGATAACTTTCTATGTACCATCATTTTAATTTTGCTCTAAATGCTTCTATTATGTCTGCTATTATGACGTTCTTACACGAGATAAATTGTAGTTCTAGCATCTTCGTCTATAGATATACGAACAATGTGATCCACAATGTTGCTTCCTATCTACTATTTATCTAGTTGAAAATTATTGGTGTGACAGTATTTCAATTTTTGTCTCGTCAATTGTTCGCGGCCATTTAAACTAATTATTATTTTGTTTGATTTTCTCAAAAAAAAAAAAAAAAAAAAAAAAAAATGGGGGGGGGGAAAAAAAAAAAAAAAAAAAAGAATGGAGGAAGGGGTGGGGGGTGATATTTAAAAAACATAAATGAATTTCAAGCTTGATACAATAAGGTTAGAAAAAGAATTGTTAGTCGCTTTAAATAAATGGAAACATCGTCCACTTGCAATGCTAAATTTACCCATGGTACATTTTATAGGAACATATTTACATAGAAAATTTTGTGTTGAACGAGTAGTGAACCACGTTGGATGTTCCTGTGTTGAATAATGAACAAATAACAGTGACAACCCTGCAAAAATTCCAACTCATATTTAAGAAACAACGAAAAATATGAAAGAAAACATCTTGGGTCTGTTAGGCAAGTAGGCTTGCAACAGACAGACAATATTACTTCATTCCCATAGTAAACAAACCTTGTGCGATTATATAAGTTCAAAAATATGGTTATGTCCAGTTAAAATTAAACCACATAATCTAGAGTTAATTGTTTCAATACACATCGAACTTTGAGTGAGGTCACGTTTTACTCACTGTACTTTAATTTGCATTACATTACTCACTGAACTTTATGAAATTGCACTCCATTACTCACCGAGCAACTTCCGTTACTAACCATTGCTTACGTGGATAACCAAATATACATGTGGCCAATTAAATCTCTCCAATTCAGAAATCCAATGCCAGCTCATTTATTCCCAAACACGCCTAAAGTGCAAGCGTGAGATGAAACGGCCCAAAACGCCCAGCTCCCTCCTCCACCGCCTCCACAAGTCTGCACCATTAGCAATTTAGCATCCACTTCTTTTGTCTTCTTCCTATCAGAAATCTGTTCGAATTTCTGGGGTTTTCTTGCTTCAATTTTGACTTCAAGGGTTCCTTAATTTTGTTTAAAAACTGTTCTGAAATTATGCAATTTTGGGTTCGCTTTTTATATAAATATCTTCAGTTTTTTGTCTTCTTTGAGGTTTTGTAATTTGTAATTCTTCCCTTTTCGCCACTTCACACAAAATCCCATTTCTTCAATCACCAAATTTTATTTTGTGTATCTTGCACACACTCCCATTCCAAGATCAATTTGCTTGGTCACCACTTGAATGTTAAAGATGGTCTACCTCCATTACCATCAACCGAGGTCCATATTATGACCTGAACACGGATCTTGTTCACCAACCATTTCTCTTGACTGCATTTTTGAACAAGTTGGGCTCAGACCATTGAGCATATCAGTGAATTGCCCTCCACTTGATTCAGTACAATAAGTTTTGAAACCGGCCACCTTAAATTTATGCCTTCAGTGGAAACGATTTAGTGATTACAGCTGTAGTAGAAGTGGATGCTAATGGTCCAGACACGATCGTCGTGGAGGCAGTGGAGGAGGCGCTAAGTGTATTGGGTGGTTGTTTCGGGAAGAAGAGGGGGAGGAGGAGGAGATGCGGCTAGTGATCTTCCTAGAGCCGCCGCCGGTCCAGTAACTCCAGTAGTTCTTGCAGAAGTGAAGCGGTTGAGTAATGGAGGTCTGTCACCTCTGTGTTTGTGAAATAAGGATTTCATCCTCACGATTTCAATTGAGGCGTTTTGGGATTTAATGAGTTGGCATCTGAGTTCTGAATTGGAGATATTTAATTGGCCACATGTATATTTCGTTATCCACGTAGACTATGGGTAGTAATGGAAGTTACTCGATGAGTAACGGAGTGCAATTTCATAAAGTTCAGTGAGTAATTTAATGCAAGTTAAAGTACAATTAGTGAAACATGACTCTGTCTAAAGTTTGGTGTGTATTCAAACAATTAACTCCATAATCTATTACTCATTATCATCCAAACATTTAATGGTACCCACCACTATTCCTCCTAAAAAGTTACTAATAATCTTTTGTGAACAGAGGTTATAAAGATCTTTTTACAGAAATAGGGCATAGTTGTGAATGACCTTATCAGTATTTAAAGTCACGGTTCCACGAGATATTTCCATGTTCATAGACAAAACTTCGAATCAAATCATTTTTTTTTGTGTTCTAGCTTGTGCCAAAAATACAGTAGTAACAGAATACAGACTGCTTACCCCAGTGGCCAGTGTTTATAGAGAGATGCAATTCATTCTTGCTCATCGTCGGAGCCCGACTTGATGCCCACTTAGTTCTCATTCCCATGAAATTTTACTTCCACTTCCCCCGCTTGAATTGGATGAATGAGTTAAGCGCCTGCAATAAATTAATGAATCATGCTATAAGTACAAAATTTTTTGACAGAAAAATCTTATAGACAACATATAATGCGACATCATTGGAAGATGAGAAAAGAAGAAAAAACAGTTCACTTACATTTTGTCACATCAACGTTGATATAAGTTCTGTTAATTTTTTCCTATATTTATGGCTTTATTGTAAATTAATGGATAAATAAAATTAATATGTACGAACACCACCAGATAGAGTAATTCTATACATTATAAAACTTGAATTGCTAAAATTTATTTTACAAAACTGTGGCTTGCTTTTGTTACAGTTTTTTTCTGTATCCAATTGTTCAATTTTAGTATCACATACTGCATAAAAGCTTATATTTGAAGTGAATATTATAAGTATTTAAAAGAATACAATTATAAAGTATAATGAGTAACTTAAGTTTATTTATAAAATTTACTTTAAAAATACCCTTGTTTGAGCCCCATTTTTAGGGGAAAAAAGAATTTTTGAATAGTGTATTGTTGAAAAATATGAGGTTAAAAAAAAAAAAGAAAAAGTTCTGGATTTGTGTGTAATATTATTTTATTGAAGAATGTGTGGTTGAAATTATGTCAAAATACTGTTGAAAAATACAATTTTTTCTAAAAAATGGAACTCAAACAAGGGCATAGTTGCTAAATAAGTTTATATAGTAGGTTTCTATGATGCTATAAGATAGAAGTACATAATGATTCGATAATTTGGAGGTCGCCTTGTCAACATGCATGTAGATAAACATAACAAAATTCGTTTTGAGATCCTAAAAAACTATGTACCAATATCAGTAACTTTCTGAAGCAGATATCACGTTACTCTGGTTTTATTAACCTTATTAACTGCCCCCAAATTATAAAAATTACTCCATTACGGATTGCAAAGCCTGATAATTTGAAGGATTTCCAAAACTGAAACTAGGAAATTAAGCTATATAAAAAACCAACACGACGGAAGCAGATAATCACATTTTGTGAACTGACCATATCCCCAAACCGTCGCAAGTGAACAAGTGGATTATACTTGAGGAGAAAGGGTGCTCTCCTATCTTTTAATCAGGAAAGTGGCACATAACAGGGAGTAGCGACTGTTTATTAAAAACATAGTACTCTTGCTATGTGGTAACAGATTTATAGAGTCACACATCTACCAAGTGCTAAAAGGTCGGAAATGTCGAAAGAAGAAGTATTAGTTGCTTTGAATGAAAACCCTGATAACCGAAGGCAATGATGACTGTTATTATTGGGGGAGGAATCAACATGATACGAATCTAGGGAAGAAATTTCCAAAAGGATGCTAGCTTGAGAATTAGAAACCATCATGTTTTCAAGAATGCCACAGAAGAATAGGAAAATGACCCAGCGCCACGGGATAGAAAGAATACATATCATACTAAATTCCTCCATCATATCATCATAAGTAAGAACCTAGTTTCCAGCTGGCTTATTGGAATAGGTAATCCAATTCTCACATGTCCTGGTGTATAGTCCCCGAACCCACGTTGTGATCCTGTAGTGCCAACAAGGTGTGGTGTGCTCAAGGCCGAGTCCAAGTCACACAGATTCAATTCCCCTTTTGAGTTACCATTGACAATGTTAGTTTTACCGATGTTAACAACTTAATTAGCCATTTGAGCCCCATTTTTAAAATTTTTTTTTTTTTTACAATGTGCTTTTTTGAACAATATGTGTTTAAAAAGTAAGGAAATTTTGTAAGTTAACGTGAAAAATTATTTTATTTGAAGAATGTGTAATTGAAAATAAGTTTCAAAAAGTGGAGCTCATACAGGGCTCAATATAATGTCAAAAGAATGTGTAATTGAAAATGAGTTTAGAGAAAAATGAGTTTCAAAAGTTGGAGCTCATACTAGACTCAATTTAATGTCAACCTTTTCAGAATTGAATAATGAATTGATAATGAATTGTATGGATGGAAAATTATAAGATGGGTCATTTCTTCTCTCAAACTCCCTGAAGACATAATATGCCAACGGGATTACATATATAGCATATTTTGCATATAGCATCAAATTTAACAATTCAAACAAGAAAATCGACAACAGACTGTCAGTAATTTCTCCCAAGATTTTCCTCAAAATTAAAGATATAAGAAGCAGATGTAAAATTTATCCTTTAATTCAGACGCTGTCCTCCTCTGTTCATCACTCTCAACAACCAATGCCAAAACCTTAACACCCAGTTATGTTATTTTTCCTTCAAGAGAGACTAAATCATGCCCATAATTATCAGAACCAATGGTTCTTTATCCAATATTTCAAATTGCCTAATATACAATAAAAAAAAGTAATAAACAAACTCCTAAAATTAACTTTTGGCGCACTAATTTCAACATTTACCCTGCAATATAGAGCTAATGTACATTTAAAACCCAAAATTACTTATTTACTTAATTATCTAATTTCACTTCAAATCACACAGATAGTTATAATCAATCATTACATATCTTCGATTCAATACGCAGAAAAAACCACCAGCAACACACAAAAGATCTATCATCAACTCCAACGACTTTATTTCAAAATGAAGTATGAATTTCTGCATTACCTTCAATAAAATAAGTCGAAGAAGGCCACCCACGATCACGAGCAGAACTAAACGACATCGTTTTATCCTCCGTCAAGATATCCAACGGGGTTTCCCAATTCGGCACGGCCTCCATGGCCAGTTTCCCAACCACCTCGATCAAACCTTGCGGGTGGCGCATGATTCCGTTGCTGTTGGAAGGAGGGACCCAGTAGGAATAACCAGGTAAAAACGGAAGCCAATTGGGCGCAGAACGGCGGACGACGATTCTGTGCATTGCCTCTTCGAGTTTCTTAATTCCGGCGCTCATGACCTCGGCGGCAGCCTCGTGTGAAGGAGATGGATCCACCTACAACTCAATAAATTATACCGGCGTTTTACTGGATTGATCAGAGCAACGGCGGTCGGGAATTAGAGTCCGAGGGGTGACGCGGGGGTTAGCGATGGCGCGCGTCAGGACCTGGGAGAGGAAACGTGACATTGAATATGTAAATATTTAAAGGGGAATTTATAAAAATATCAAAGCTCCAAAAACTTTGTCATTTTTACTTTATGTTAGCAAAAATCACTTTTTTTGGTGAAAAATTCAAATTACTTTTAATGACATATTTTTAGTAGTATTTAATATTTAATTCGAAGGAAAAGTATTGATTTGATTTGATAATTTAATTTGTATATACAAAACATAGATAAATGTGTATTTTATTAATTAATATGAATTTTTGTTAATAAAAAAGGGTAAAAAAAATTTAAAAATGAAACATAAACTACAAGGGAAGTATTATATGTACATAATTGTCTACATAATGATGTCCATAATTAAAAGTGACACTAGGTCAAATCTTTAATTCAAATCTTACACTTGCACATTAACAATCGGATAATTACCACGTCACATTATGAACAACATTATCTGCAATAATTATGTACAAGTAGAATTTTCCTCATTAATCCTAACTTTTCTCCATCTCATACATTTTCCTTGATCAAGAAGACATTTCTCTTGTATTCTTCATCCATTTTGAGAGATTACCAATTACAAATTATTTATATTTCACTGTTATAGCTTTTTTATTTTGTAAATGTTAAATACTATATGGACATATTTATTTGAAATTTTTGAAACTATTATGCATTAATTTATTTGGTTTTGGAGTCCTTCACAAAATGTCATTATCACCATTAAGTTTTTGATTAATTTCTTCCATTCAAACCAAACACTGTTTTCATTAAATATCTCTTTAATGATAATGTCAATCTGACATTTTTCATTTTGTGAATTGATAACTCAATAGTAATGACCACACTTAATATGCTGTACTGAAAAAGATTAGTTTCACCCACTACCGTCTACTTCCCGACATTTTCGACAGTTCAACTGTCGAATTTGAAACTTACAAACCATCGGATTAGACGTTTGAAATGTCGAACTCGACATTTACAAACTCTCGGGATATACAGTTTTACTGTCAATTTGGACACTTCAAAATGATGGAAACCCTTGATTTGACTTTTTACTATTGTACGAATTTACATATTATGCAGTGTCACTTTCATGCTATTAAATGTCAACATATTGATTCTGAATTCTTACCGTTACAATCTCAACATTTCAGGTATGAGTAATCATTTGAAATTCATCGTGTTGCATGAGAGAAAGTTTATTCATGCGGATGACGAATTGAAGTGGAGAGGGGACAAAATCACTTCCGTTCTGGTGCCGACAAGTATTACCGTAGTAGATATTTTGTTAAAGTTGAAGGACAAACTTGGTATTCTTGATCTTCGCACTCAAATTGAATTGAAGTTCAAAATCCCTAACTTGAATATACCTCCGGCCGAAATACGCAATGATGAAAACTTAAAATGGTGGTAAAAGTGACTGTCAAATGTAATCCCAAAAATGTTCCCCCTATGCAATGTACATTCCGAACTTATGTTATTAATTTGTTGTTATTATCATATGCCAACAAAAAATTGATCGTTATGTTTTGCAAGCAAAGTACCAATCCATTAGCACAAACGGGATGAATACATTATTTTCATTATAAACTTAACCGATCATTATAGTTCCATTAACTTCGATTGACAGTGTGTTGAAAAGGAAAATTGATTTTCATGATACGACAATTCACAAGCAAAACACCAACATTACGTCCCGACAGTTCATATCTCGCTCCCGACAGATAGTCTTTGTAATTCTCGACAATTGTGAATAATAACGGCTTTCAAAAATACATTACTGTATTTACCCATTATGGAATGTAAAATATAGCAGTTTTCTAAGATAAAAATTCGAGCAATAATTACAACACTAAATTCTCAAACAAACAGATCAGCTCACGTGATAAGCCCGTTGAAAGAACATTAACATGAAAATGCTTCTAAGCGTACTCTGTAGCTAACCGACCTCGAAGAACATCATATATCGCAAAATGTGCACATCTAAAAATCCAGAAATAAATCAAAATTTGAAAAACAAAAGCGTACACATCCAATTAGAAGCCCACGAATATTTCAATATCTTAAGAAACTCACGAAAAAGTTAAAATCAATTATGTAAAAAGCTTAAATATCCACAAGAACAAAAACCCAATTTGGACTCACCATTTTTGCCTTTTCCTTTTGATTCTGTAGATTTAAAGAAAGTTGGAGGGTTAGACAAACAATCTTCACTTCTCCTTTATTGGAGTGGATGGCTGGCCGGAGGTGCGAGTGAGACACTATCACATAGATGGCGGACGTGGCACAGTGGCAGCGTGGTTAGGGTTTAAAAAAGGGCCGGCAAGTTTTGATTTGTCAAGAGTGAAGGAAAGAGAAGAAGAAGAGAATGGAAATCTTCATCAGTTTTTTCATTAATTAGAAGATAATTTGTCAACAGTTGAGTAATGAGATGAGGGATGTGATGTTTTAAAAAAATTTGTACTATTTTTTCATCTAGTCAAATCTATATTTAATGAAGGACATGAAAGGGTATTTGAATTATCAAGAGGGGCAAAAATGTCAAAAATTAACAATCTTGCAAAGACTTTAAAAAAGTGGCATTTTTGTAAATGAAAAGCCAAAGTTGATATCTTGTGTAATTTCCACATATTATCATATTATTTATTTTTTATATACAAAGTTGCGGTGGATTGGGTGGTGGGTTATATATAGGTTTTGGGAATAGTGGTCAACATCGGAATGTCTTGAAAGCTCAAGAACAACTAACTAAGAGGGGGTGGATTGATTATTTGAAACTTTTTTGAAAATAAACATAAATTTAAGCAAATAACTATGAATAAATAAGACAACACAAAAGTAATAAGAGGAAGGGAAAAGAGAGTGCAAACGATGTAATAAAGAGGTTCGATCCGATTACGATCTACGTCCCTCGTTACCAAACTCTCCATCACGAGCAATGCTTTTTTCACTATCTTTGAATGACTTATGGTGCAATACAACCCTTACAACGCTTCCGATGACTTATAACTAAGGAGCACCGATCCTTTTTCACGTTGAGCTTTTCGGGATTTCAACACAACCGACAATTTAATGAACAAGGAAATTAAAGTTACAATTGAAAAGCTTCTCTCTTAACAAATGATATGAACACAACTAAATATTAAGAGAGAATTAGGCACAACATTTCAATAAATCACAAAGAATATAGCTCAAGTGTTGTAAAAAATCACGAAGAATATAAATCACAACATTTCATTCTCGTGCATAAGAATTGTTTGAGTTATAATCGATGCAAAATATTAAAGTGTTTTACCTTTACATTTGAGTATAGAATTGCATCTATAGCTAATGTCTTCAATTTCTTCATCCAATGAGATTTTGTGCGTGAAAGCTCGATTTCCATTTCCTCGTTCGTAAATCTTCAATCATGCTTGTGTGTTTGTCGTTTTGTGCCAAAGTTGCATGATTCTCGATCTAGATCTTTCAAGTCATAAATTTGTAATAATCACTATCAATCACTTAAATTCAATTTGTTAGAATTAAACGCAATTTGTTTGTGATAATCAAAACAAGAAGTCAACCATTAGGTCAACAATTTCCCCCTTTTTGATTATGACAAACAAGATGATTTTTGCAATATAAATGTTGAACAAATTGAATCGGTATCAAATAATCAAGAGCATAATTTTGTATATTGCACGTAATATTCCCCCTATCAACATGCATGTAACATTATATATGATGCGAACCCCATAGCAATGGAAACTGCGAAACCCACAACGAGATTGATGCGGAGCCCAAGAACGCCAATACTAACCCGATTTCGGATCTTGAACCCCAAGAATTGAACCGAGAAACCCTAGATTAGCAAAAAACCTAAAACCCCTTGATTACAATTGAAAGAACCCACAATTCAATTGATAGAACGCCACAAGAAGTTAAATCTTGATAAATTTCAAGATTGTTCAAGAAGAACAATTA
The DNA here is from genome assembly GCF_002742605.1 of Olea europaea var. sylvestris. NCBI lineage: Eukaryota > Viridiplantae > Streptophyta > Magnoliopsida > Lamiales > Oleaceae > Olea > Olea europaea. Next base: position 3,195,114 of record NC_036253.1, on the reverse strand, counting down.
AATTGAAAGAAGAAATTTCTCTCTCTATAAAATTAATTCAAAGTCAAAAGTTCAAAAGTTTTTACAATGAAAAGATATTCTCCTATTTATACTAATGAATAAAAACGTCCAAAACCACCAAATTATGGTAATAATTTGATTCCATAAGAACTCTATCGAAACTAGGAAATTCGGCCAAAAATAGAAAAATCTCCAATTTTTTTTGCCCATGTGGCCGCATGGTATAAATCCATGTGGTCGCATGGTTTAACTTGAGTTGGAGTTTTTGTTTTCGGGAACCATGTGTGTGGCTGCATGGAATTTTGCCCGTACGGCCGCATGGTCTTGTTTTCTGCCTCCGCTTTCGTCGTTTGATAACAAATTGATCTAAGTTGATTCGGCCTTCGACCCGAACATGAAAGTTGCTCCATTTTGAGTCCCGAACATGGTTTCATCCATGGTTTCTTGAACGAGAAATCTCATCGCTTGTTTAACTTGCTTTGCCCTTGATCGCGTCATTGGTCCGCCATCAACTATCAATGGGTCTCGTCTCGCACTTGCCTTCGATGGGCTCGACTCCTAGATCATATCATCCCTTCCCTCTTCAAAAGGATTCGTCCTCAAATCTGAACCTGTATCAAACAGAGAGAGATCAGATACATTAAAGGTAGCTGAAACATTATACTCACCTGGTAAATCCACTTTGTATGCATTGTCATTGATCCTCTCGATGATTTGAAACGGTCCATCGCCTCGTGGTTGCAATTTTGACTTCCTCTGTTCTGAAAAACACTCTTTTCTGAAATGCACCCAGACCCAATCTCCAGGCTCAAATGTAACGCGTCTTCTTCCTTTATATTGCTTTTGATGCAATCAACTTTCCTTTGTCTTCGATCTGCATCCTGACCTTTTCATGGAGTGTTTTTACCATCTCAGTTTTTCGTTTCCCATCCAAGCTACCTCGTTCATGCACAAGCAAAGGCATTAAATCCATAGGTGTTAGTGGATTAAAACCATAAACAATTTCAAAAGGAGAAAACGAAGTAGTAGAATGTGTAGCTCGATTATATGCAAACTCTATAAACGGTAAACACTCTTCCCATGATTTCAGATTTTTATTGATTACTGTCCTAAGTAGCTGAGTCATAGTTCGATTGACTACCTCAGTTTGTCCATCTGTTTCTGGGTGACAAGTTGTAGAAAATAATAACTTAGTTCCTAACTTACTCCACAGAACACGTCAAAAATGACTCAAAAACTTCACGTCCCTATCAGACACTATACTCTTAGGTACTCCATGTAAACGTACTATTTCCCTAAAGAATAAGTCTGCAATATTAGTAGCATCGTCAGTTTTATGACATGGTATGAAGTACGCCATCTTACTAAACCTATCGACCACTACAAATATTGAATCCCGACCTTTTTTTGTTTTAGGCAAACCTAACACAAAGTTCATAGATATGTCTACCCAAGGTTCACTAGGTACAGGCGAAGGAGTATACAAACCATGGGGTTGAACCTTAGACTTAGTCTTTTTACAAGTTATGCACTTTTCACATATTTGTTTTACGTCATGTCGCATTTTAGGCCAATAAAAATGTTCCCCTAACATGTCTAAAGTCTTTTGAACCCCAAAGTATCCCATTAAACCACCCCCATGTTCTTCCCTTACCAATAATTCACGCAAAGAACAATTAGGAATGTACAACTTATTTTTCCTAAACAAATATCCTTCATGCCTAAAGAATTTATCAAATGCACCTTTGTCACATGAAACATAAATACTAGAAAAATCACAATTTGATTCATACATACCCTTAATATGTTTGAAACCAAGTAATTTAGTACTTAATGAATTTAAAAGCATGTACATTCGAGACAACGCATCAACAACTATATTTTCGTTGCGTTGTTTGTACTTGATGACGTAGGAAAATGTCTCGATAAACTCCACCCATCTCGCATGTCTTTTTTTTCAACTTACCTTGACCTCGCAAATGCTTTAAAAATTCATGATCGGTGTGTATCACGAATTCCTTTGGCCATAAGTAGTGCTGCCAAGTCTCCAATACTCGAACAAGTGAATACAACTTATTGTCATATGTCGGATAATTCAATGCTACCCACTCAACTTTTCGCTAAAGTAAGCAATAGGTCTCCTTTCCTGCATTAATACTGCTCCTATACCTATTCCTGATGTATCACACTCAATCTCGAATGTTTTATCAAAATTTGGTAATGCCAAAACAGGTGCTTTACATATCTTATCCTTAATTGTGTTAAATGCAATTTCTTGAGATTCTCCCCAATGAAAATCTACACTCTTCTTTACTATTTCAGTCAACGGTGTGGTGATAGTGCTAAAATCTCTTACAAATCGCCTATAAAAACTAGCAAATCCATGAAAACTCCTAACTTCAGTTATAGTCTTAGGTGTTAGCCATTTTTTAATAGCTTTTATCTTTTCTTCATCGACTTCCACCCCGTTAGCACTAACCACAAATCCTAGGAAAACAACTCTATCCATGCAAAATGTGCACTTTTTGAAATTAGCATATAGTTGTTCCTTTCGCAACACAACAAGCACACAATTTAAATGTTCTAAATGCTCATCTAAGTTTTTGCTATAGATTAAGATGTCATCAAAATAAACTACAACAAGTTTTCCAATAAAAGCACGCAAAACATGGTTTATTAAACGCATAAAAGTGCTCGGTGCATTAGTAAGTCCAAACGGCATAACTAATCATTTATACAATCCATACTTTGTCTTAAACGCCGTTTTCCATTTATCACCCTCCCACATGCGAATTTGATGATACACACTCTTAAGATCAATCTTACTAAAAATGCAAGCACCATACAACTCATCAAGCATATCATCTAGCCTAGGTATTAGGTGACAATACTTTACCGTAATATTGTTGATAGCTCGGCAATCCAC